>NW_028097621.1:0-406744 GCF_014824575.4 Sturnira hondurensis | reverse complement strand
GCAGAAAGAAAGAAGGAGCTCCTACCTTTTGCAACAACATGGATGGAACTGGAAAGCATTATGCTGAGTGAAATAAGCCAGGTGTTGAAGGACAAATACCATATGATCTCACCTCTAACAGGAAGCTAAACAACAAAACAAACAAGCAAGCAAAATATAACCAAAGACACTGAAATAGAGAACAGGCTGACAGTGACCAGAGGGGAGAGGGGAGGGAATTTCTGGGGAAATAAGGGAGGGATTTAGAGGAACCTATATAAAGGATACATGGACAACAACTGAGAAGGGTGGAAATGGGAGGGAAAAAAAAAGAAAAGCGGGTGCCAGGTGGGATGTTGTTCTCTGATGGAGACACAATGTGCCCTCAACATGGTCTCTGTGTTTATTGTATAGGGGTTGGTTAGATAGAGCTCAAGGACATTTTGCAAACTTAGGGAGATGCTGCAGGCACCGATTGTTCCATTCCCAGGCTATCTAATTGATACATATGTCTTCTGCAGAAGTTACAGTGACATTCAGCTGAAGCTTGAGGTTAACCATTCCTTCACTTAATCCCTGTGGATTTAGGCTGCTGTCAGCTGCTAGCCTGCTCTACTTTGCAGATGCAAAAATCAAGTGTGGTTTTGCCGGCACTTAATCTGAACTTTGACACCAGCCTTCACCATCCTTCACAAATAACCTTAAACATAAATGGATTAAATGCCCAAGTCAAAAGGTACAGAGTTGCTCGATGGATAAGAAATCATGAGGACTTCCCGCCAAAATGGAGGTGTAGGTGGAAATACTGTACCTCCTTGCACAACCAAATTTAAGGACAACAAAGATTTAGAAACAAAAACACAACCAGAACAGACAGAAAATTGAAGGATACCAAAGTCTGACAACAATGAACCATTCATCCAGACTGGTAAGGGGGGAGAAGTTGGTGGCCAGCAGAGGGGGGGTCCCAGCAGCAAAAGGTGATGGTTGGAGAGCTGGGCATGGGGAAGCAACCAGCAAACCCAGTAAGGCACACAAGGCAGCTGGCTGACTGGGGACACACATTCATGTGCAGATAAACCAGGCAAAAAATGGGTAGTGAGACAAACCATGCAACCCTGGGCACCAGCAATAGAAAATAAAGCCTAAAAGCACTGATTGAAGAAACTTGCAGGGACTGAGGTGCTGGAAGACACTCCCAGCATACAGGAAAGTTCACTGGAGAGACCCACAGGGTTCTAGAACATACACAAGCCCACCCACCCAGGAACCAGCACCAGAAGGTCCCAATTTGCTTGTGGAAAGGGGAAGAGGGGACCAAAATCAGAGCACCGAAATCAGAGCACTGAACAAGTACCATTGTTCCTTCTCTGACCCTGCCCCCACATACAGTGTCACAACCCAGCTACTGGGTTTCCCTGCCTTGGTGAACAGCTAAGCAAAAATGGGCAGCAAGACAGACCATGCAACCCAGGGCCCCAGGGACGGGGAATAAAGCCTAAAAGCACCAATTGAAAAGGTGCCAGTGTATGGGAAGCAGCAGAGAGGACTGAAATCCAGGAGATCACAGGAAAAATGCTATTGTTCCCACCCCCACATACAGCATCACAACACAGTGATGTGGGTTGCCCCGCCCTGGTGAACACCTAAGGCTCCACCACTCGTGTGTAACTGGTGCAACCTGACCAAAAATGGCTCAATCAGAAGAACAAATCAAAGCCCCAGAGCCAATATTTTAAGCAACCAAGAGATAGACAACCTATCAGAGGCACAGTTCAAAATACTGGTGATAAGAATGCTCACAGAACTGGTTGATTTTGGTTAGATGAAAAAATTAGATGAAAATTAGATGAAAAAATAAAGGCTAGAGTAAGTGAAATGAAGGAAAATGCACAGGGAACCAATAGTGATGGGAAGAAAACAGACTCAAATCAATGGAGTGGACCAGAAGGAAGAAAGAAACAACCAAACAGAAGAGAATGAAGAAACAAGAATTTTTTAAAAAATGAGGAGAGGCTTAGGAACATCTAGGACATATCTAAATGTTCCAACATTTAAATTATAGGGGTACCAGAAGGAGAAGAGGAAGAGCAACATGTGGAAAAATTATTTGAACAAATAATAGAGGAGAACTTCTCCAATCTGGCAAAGGAAAGAGACTTCCAAGGTGTCTGGGAAGCTCAGAGAGTCCCAAAGAAGGTGGACCCAAGGAGGAACACACCAAGGTACATCATAATTACATTATCCCAAGATTAAAAGGAAGGAGAGAATATTAGAAGCAGCAAGAGATAAGGGGACAGTCACCTACAAAGGAGTGCCCATCAGACTGTCAGTGGATTTCTTAAAAGAGACATTACAGGCAAGAAGGGGCTGGAAAGAAGTATTCCAAGTCATGAAATCCAAAGATCTATATCCAAGATTGCTCTATCCAGCAAAGCTTTCATTTAGAATGGAAGGGCAGATAAAGTGCTTCTCAGATAAGGTCAAGTTCAAGGAGTTCCTCATCACCAAGCTCTTATTATATGAAATGTTAAAGGGACTTATCTAAGAAAAAAGGTAAAAATATGAACAGTGAATGGACAGCAAACTGACAGTTATTAACAACCACACCTAAAACAAAAGCGAACTAAGCAGACTCCTAAAACAGGAGCGGAGCTACAGAAATGGAGATCACATGGAAGGTTAGCAACAGGGGAGTGGGAGGAGGAGAGGGTGGGAGAAGGTACAGAGAATAAGTAGCATAGGTGGTGGGGAGAAAATGGCGGGGGCAAGTGTAGTATAGGGAATGTAGAAGCTAAAAAACTAATAACACATGGACATGAACTAAAGGGGAGGAAGGTGAGTAGGAGGGGGTGAATAAGGTGGAGGGGAATGAAGGGGGATGGAATGGGACAAGTGCAATGGCATAATCAATACAATACATTAAAAAAATAAATCAGGACCCACACATATGCTGCTTACAAGAGACCCATCTCAGAACAGAAGACCTACACAGACTGAAAGTGTAGTGCCAGAAACAAATATTCCAAACAAATGGACAGGGGGAAGAAACGGGGTAACAATATTCATGTCAGACAAAAGAGACTTCAAAAAGAGAGCCATGAAAAGACACCCAAAAGTCACTTCATAATACTCAAAGGAAGAATCCACCAAGAAGTCATAAACATTGTAAAATACATGCACCAAACATGGGAGCACCCAAATACACAAAGAAAATCTTGGAGGACTTCAGAAAAAATATTGACAGCAATACAATTATAGTAGGGGATTTTAACATTGCACTGTCAAAAATGAACAAATCTTCCAAATAAAATATCAACAAGGGTATTGTGGCATTAAACAATGGCCTAGATCAAATGGACTTAACTGGTATATATAGAGAGAGCCTTTCACCTCAAAGAAGCAAAATACACTTTCTTTTCCAATGCACATGGAACATTTTCAAAGATAGACTATATGATAGGACACAAAACAAGCCTCAACAAATTCAAGAAAATTGAAATCATACCAAGCATTTTCTCTGACCACAAGGGACTGAAACTAGAAACCAACCTCAAGGAAAAAAACTCAAAAACACTCAAAGTCATGGAGATTGAATAGCATGCTATTAAACAATGAATAGGTTAAAAATGAGATCCAGGAAGAGATCAAAACGTTTCAAGAAACATATGAATGAAAATGAACTCAAAACAATCCAAAACTTATGAGAGACACAGGGAAGGCAGTTCTGAGAGATACAGGCTTACCTTAAAAAGACAGAAACATTTCAAATAAACAACCTAACCATATGCCTACAAGAACTTGAGGAATAACAGCAAAGACAGCCCAGAGCAAGCAGAGTGAAGGAAATAACCAAGATCAGAGCAGAATTAAATGACATAGAGACGAAAAGCACAATTCTGAGGATTAATAAAAGTAAGAGCTGGTTTTTCAAAAAGAGAAACAAAATCAACAAGCCTTTAAGCAGACTCGTCATGAAAAAAAGAGAGAGAACCCAAATAAACACAGTCAGAAATGAAAGAGGAGAGATTACAACTGATACCACAGAAATACAATGGAATGTAAGAAATTACTATAAAGAACTATATGCCAAGAAATTTGATAACCTTGGTGAAATGGCCAAATTTCTAGAAAAATATAATCTAGAAAAATATAACTCAATGAAGACGCAGAAAGCCTGAACAGACCAATAACAGCTGACAAAATTGAAGAAGTAATCAAAAACCTTCCAATACACAAAACCCTGGAACAGACAGTTTCACAGGAGAATTTTACAAACCATTTAAGGAAGAGCTAACCCATATCCTTCACAGATTATTCCAAAAAAGTCAAGAAAATAGAAGACTCCCAAGCTCTTTTTGTGAAGCCAGCATCATCCTAATCCCAAAACCAGAGACAGACATAACAAAGAAAGAAAACCTCAGGACAATACTGCTGATGAACATAAACGCTAAAATCCTCAACAAAATATTGGCAAACCACATCCAGCAATACATTAAAAAGATCCTATGCCATGACCAAGTGGGATTCATCCCAGGGATGCAAAGATGGTATAATATTCACAAATCAATAAACATAATACATCTGCTGTCTTGTGCACCTGGGGTCCACCCACTGCTGCCTTGTGCACCTGGGGTCTGCCAGCCACCCTGCCTTGAGCCCTCTTTGTCCCGGCTCCCTGACTCTGCTCCTCCTACCAGTATGGATAAATGTGTCTACTTTAACTCCTTGGTTGTCAGACTTCTATACAGTTCAATTTTCTGTCAGTGCTGGTTGTTTTTTTTGTTTTTAAATTGTTGTTGACCTTATTTTGGTTGTATGACCAAGACTGCCATCTTGGTCGGCAGTCCCAGAAATTTATATAGAACCATAAACAACCCTGAATAGCTGCTACCATTTTGAGAAAGAAGAACAAAGTAGGAGGGATCACAATACCTCATATCAAACTGTATTACAAGGCCACTGTAATCAAAACAGCCTGGTACTGGAACAAAAATAGACGCATAGACCAATGGAAGAGAAAAGAAAGCCCAGAAGTAAACACAAGTCTCTATGATCAATTAATACTTAACAAAGGGGAAAGAAGCATAAAATGGAGTAAAAATAGCCCTTTGAACAAATGGTGTTGGGAGATCTGGTCAGCTACATGCAAATAAATGAAACTTGGTCACTAATTTACACCATACACAAAAATAAATTCAATGTGGATAAAAGACTTGAATATAAATGGTGATACCATAAAAGTCCTAGAGGAAAACATCAGCAGGAAAATCTCAGACATTCTACTCAGGAATATCTTCATGAATATGCCCCCTAAAGCAAGGAACATGAAGGAAAGAATAAACTAATGGGACCTCATCAAATTAAAAAGCTTCTACACACCTGAAAAAAAAACAGCATTAACATGGTTCAAGTGTGTGCCTTCATGGGGCTTCAGGTGTGAGGTTGTGGCCTTCTCTGTGCTCCTGTGGAAGTCAGGTCGGTGGGGTCAAGTATGCTCCACCCCCTGGGCTGTGGGTGTGAGCTCTGGCTTCTGCTGCTGCAGCAGGAGCATAGTCGCTGGGTGCAGGTGTTGAGCACTTGCTGGACTCCACTCCTGTGGTGGCAGCTGGGGACGGGTGTGCAGTGGCTGGGTCCCCGGTGCACCACTGGGGTCATGAGTGAAGTTGGGTGCCCTCCGCTGCTGTGGCGGGGGGTACAGGTGGAGTTGCGGTCCTGGCAGCAATGATGGGCCCATGGCTGAGGCTGCAGAGGCCGCATAGCAGCAGTCAGGGGAGGCAGGGACAGCTGCTGTGGGAGAATTTCCTAAACAGCTGCTGAGTGCCTCTTTTTTTTTTCTTTTTCTTTTTGAAAAATTCCTCCTACTGAAGCCTGCCACTCCAAACAAGTGCCTGGCTTCTCACACAGCCCAACTCTCCAACCAGACTGGGGACTATCCAGGTCAATGTCCATCAAGGCCCGACTCTTCCCAGCTGGCGTCCACAGTTTCAGTGGGTACACTCTGCCCCTGTGTGTTTGCCATTTTGTCCTTATCCCCTCAGCAGCTTAAAGCAACCAAGTCAATCCTGGTGCTGCTCAAACCTTGTTTGGCAGGGATGGGAGCTGTTGACCTGGCTCTATCTCGAGAATCCAGGGGCAGACCCAGTGGGTGCCTGGCCTAAGGCTGCAGCTACTCTGGTACCTGTGCTGGTCCCAGGGTCCTTATTGTTCCGAAGCACTCTCCTTACCATCTGATTTTTCAATGTCCTTTATACTTTTGGCCTCCAATCTTCATATATGCTGGTATACCATTGGCTGTTCACTCTGTTCCTCAGAAGATCTGCTAGTTGTTCTATTGGTGGTCAGGGCTAAGTGGCCTCCACTCCCACTGATCTTTTTTAAAATTCTTGTTTTTGTGTTCTGTTCTGGTTGAATGTTTATTCCTACCTTCTGCTCCAAATCATTATTTTGAGTTCTGGTTTTCTTCCCTTTACTGTTGGTTCCCTGTATTTTTTCCCTTTATTTCACTTTGCATAGCCTTCACTTCTTCATTTTGCTAGCAAACTCAATAATTTCTGTGAGCATCCTGATTACCAGTGTTTTGAGCTCTTCATCTGATAAGCTGTGTATCTCCTTGTTGCTTACTTCTTTTTCTGGAGTTTTGATCTGTTCTTTCCTTAGGGCCATATTTCTTTTCTTGGTGCACCTGTTATGTTGTAAGGGTGAAAGTGTTAAATATCAGCCAGGGTGGGGCAATCTTCTTTGATGCGTTTTGGCACTGTATGTGAAGGAGGCGTCAAAGAGGGAACAATGCTGCTTGCTGAGCTCTCAGCCTGGCTTTCAGTCATTTCCCCTGCTATGCACAAGAAAATTGGGCTGATGCTGATTCTCAGGTGGGCAGGTTTGTTTACATTCTAGGATCCTGTGGCTCTCTCCAATGAACTATCCTGTGAGGCTAGGAGTTTCTCCCATTGTTGCAACCCACACAGGTTTTTACAGCCGAGATCTTGAAGGCTTTCTTTTCCTGTCCTGGAACTCTGGGTTGTGTGGTCTGTCTCACTCCCTAGTTGTTCCTCCCAGTTTTTCTGCATGCAAATGTGGGACCACCCCATCCTCCAGCTGTCACCTTGTTGCTCGTCCTCTCTGCCCCAGCTGCCCATCTCTGTCCCTCCTACCAGTATGGATAAATGTTTCTTATACTCCTTGCTTGTCAGACTTCCATAGAATTCAATTTTCTGACAATTCTAGCTGGGTTTTTTTGTCGTTCTTCTGATTGTGCAAAGAGGCAAAGTGTAACTACCTATGCCTGCATCTTGGCTGGAAGTTCCCTGATTCCTTCTCAACTTGGTTTCTGCAACTTCTCTTGCCTCATTTCTCCTCAAGCCTGCACCAAGTCCACAGCCCAATAACATCAGCTACTAGAGGTGCTGGGTCACTCACTTGTATTAGCACCAGATGCTTCTACTTCTGGGAAGGCCTTTATGTCCACCCCTATCTTGCCCCATTGTGGCTGCCTGTAATTATTACTTCCTCTGTAAAGCCTTCCCTGATGCCCAAATCCCACTCCATGCACAGTAGGTCACCATATTCTGGGGCTGACAAACATTTTATACCAGTTCTTTTCAAGTATTTTTTCTTTGCATTAAAAAGAAAGGTTCATTTGTCCATTTATTTTACTAGACCATGGACTTCTTGAAGACTGGATGTGTCTTATCAGTCTTGGCAAACCCTCCCTGACACTGTAGTTGCTCAATAAATGTGCTGTAGAGCATTGTTTCTCAAGTGTAATTGATAAGCATCTTCTGGCAATAATAAAGAAAGTGGTCCTTTAAAATTATACATTTTAAAGCTGTGGTACATGCCACGAGCAGCTTCTAACTCCTGTAAGTCCTAAAAAGCTATTTTGTCCATCTGTCACTTCACCCCTGAGCCTGACAATTTCTCAAGAACTGAGACAATCAAATGAGAATGCATACAGATAAGAATAACACCTACATTTGTAGGGTTGTGTATCAAATAATCCAGGCTATAGTCTTCATACTTGAGGGTGTATATTCATGCCCTTTTGGGGATAGAATGAAACTCCGTGTCCTAATATGGCAAGAATGTACCACCCACAGCCCTGAATTCATATAACTGGGCGGACCTCTGGGTGTTTCAGCATCTCAGTTTCTGTAGGCCTTGATCACTGGGAAAACATACAGAGTATGTGACCTTTGTAACCCCAACACATAAGTCTTCATGGAAAGTTGCCATTCTCAGGCATCAGGCATGTCAATGAGCTCAGTCCCCAGAGTGACTCTGGGACAGAAATATCCCAATTTAAAAATATTCTCCAAGTGGCTTATAAAATGTGCACAAGTTCAATTACTCTCAGCCCCCATGTGCTGTGGCAACTGGCTTGTATGTTTTTACTTGTTCCTCTGACTTATGATTATTCAGACGGACTGCATTTGCCTTACTCTGTCTCCTCTGTGAGAAGCAGGGAGCCCTTTCGACTAGAAGTCTGCAACCTGTGGTCAAGTAAGTGGTGGGCCTGGGGGGATGGGAGACATTTATATTCCAAGGATGAAGATCAAAGGAGTGCTGATCTTCCTGAGTAGGCTGGGGTTGGTTTGGGCAACAGTGGGCAGTGCTGGGTATTATCTGGGTGACAGTGTTGTCACCAAAGGAGATCATTGTGTTTGGGTTATTTCCACTGGCCATAGAAACTAGGCCTAGTGCCATCTTGATTCCACTTACTATAGATGGACAGTCCTGCCTTGGTTGTGTCCTCAGAGATGGAATGGAGGGAATCTAATAAAGAATAGTGTTAGAGGAGAGTTGGCAAAGATTACAAGTGATTTACACAATAGAACCCACAGAGTCAAAAACAGAAGGACTGTCTCTGAATTCCCTTTGGCTGGCCTAGCTAGTGGGCCAGGGCTGGAGGTGGAAATTCTTTACCTAAGGTTTTGGAGCTATGTCAGCCAAAGAAAACATGAAAATAGACTAGATAAAATGTAGCCCAGTCTCCATTCCTCAGTCACCCCATGACCTCAACAACCCGTAAGAGTCTAACTGACCTGAAGTGGTCCTGCGCCTTCCTGTGACTGTAGCTACCTCAATTGCCCATGGAGACTTTGAAAGCCTGCCTAGATTGCTTCAGTTAGAAAATGATTCCCTGCTTCATGTTTCTTCTCTTACTCTTGGCATGGTCCTTAAATTGAGCTTTCTGACTTTGGATTTCAGCTTTCAATGTTGGTGCTATAGACATCCCACTTTGTGTTAGTTTAATTTCCTCCTTACCTTCAAATGGTTCATTATTATTTGTAAAGTCTTTCACATTTCTAATCTCATTTAATTAACATAACCCTGAGAGGTAGGTAGAATTACTAATCCCATTTTGTGAATGAGAAAAATGAGGCTCAGAGAAGTGAAGTAACTTGTACAAGGTTCCTCAGCTAGTGAGCAGTAGAGTCAGAACCTACACCTAGATATCCGACTCTATTTCTGTTTGACATGTCATTTATGTCTGTAAATCACTGATAGCTTGAGTGTATATATTTGTTAATATTTAGTAAAAAGCATGTACATTTAACTATATATAACTTATAAAATGTATGATGGTGTTAATATATAAAGTACATTACATAACATATAAACACATTTTAAAAGGCTGAAAAGATAAAATAAGTGATTTATTTTAAAAACATGGGTCAGTATTTGTTGGTAGGAGGTGGGTACATGGGTATTTGTTCTATTATTCTGACTAATTTTGCATATGTTTGAGATCTTCTGTAATAAAACATTAAACAAACAAACAAACAAACAAAAAATAAGAAAGGGCCCAATAAACAGTCATGGAAGCTTTGACCAAGAGTCTCAGACATAGGCAGGACCAGTGGGGAGAAGGTTCGGGATTTGTCCCTGCAATCACTGGGCTTCTATGTGGTAACTCTCATTGAGACAATGGCATGACAAGGTCAGGGGCTTGATTAATTCTGTTTCTGTGATTTCAGCAATGTCACTATAATTTATCTGAGCTCCTCTCTGTGAGAGGCTCTGTAGGGTCAAGAGGCTGGACTCTGGAGTTGGACTGCTGGCTTCATAATTAGGACTCTGTCACTCACTAATTCTAAAATCCTAGGAAATTATTTAACTTCTGGGTGTCTTAGTTTCCTGATCTGTAAAGAAGGGATGATAATAATAGTGACTACTTCATTGGGCCATTGTGAGGATTGGACAGCGTTTGAAATATAGTAAAGGCTGCATGTACTTGCTATTGTTACAACTATTATTCCCTCTACTCTTAATTTTTATTTTTTCTTCCCTCTACCCTTATATTTTTAGACACAATGGGATCTGATTTCTCAAAGACCCTGTTTCCCCTATCTCTGCCTCTGACTCAATCTCTAAAAATGTCTGAGCTAAAAAAGGTGCCAGACCTTTCTGGACAAGTGTAAGTTGGAGAAAGGAAACAACTTTGCCATTTACTACACATAATAGGATACAAAATCTGATGGAAAAAGGTAGGCTGATGATTCAGGAAACAGATCTTAGTGTACGTCCAGCCACACTAGACATGTCCATTTCATTGGGCCCCAGTTTCATCATCTCTAAAGGGAGTGATTTTGAGCAGGTGGTCTCAGAGTTTCCTTTCAGAATTGGCACTTTTGACTGTGGTCTGATGTACTTTGAGCTTTGATTAATGGTAAGATTTTGAATTTTCAACACTCTTCTAGATTTAAAATATAACAATGAAGGGGAAATAAGGGAGGGATTTAGAGGAACCTATATAAAGGATACATGGACAACAACTGAGAAGGGTGGAAGTGGGAGGGAGGGGGGAGCATGGGGGGTGGGATAGGATGGGAGTAATAGACAGAAAACTGTACTTGAAAAATAATTAAATAAAAAAATTGGAGAAAAAAAATAAATAAAAGATTTAAAAAATAAATAAAATAAAAATAAATAAAATATAACAATGAGATCTCCTGATCTTAGCTTCTAACATATGCCATGTAACCATGTGCCTTGTGACATATGCTAGGTTAACCTTTAAAATAGGAAATCACTAATTATGCATTAAATTTTTAAAATGTGTCATATTTTTTATTATATGTACATGATGACTAATGGGTTGATAATGTGGAAATTCATACCAGAATGTCAAATAAAATTACACAGGTCTTATAAGCTGATTTCTATTTATGAAATTTTATATAGATACATCTTTATGTATCTTTATAATATATAAATCTTTATCTACTTATAGATATTTTCTAATACATATACCTAGTTATATATAGGTTGATAAATCTGAGATACATATCACCTATCCACTTAGTTCCTGGATCCTTGTGTCATGATTACACAGAGCACTGTTAAAAAAGTTCATAATTTTATAAAAATATTAAGAAAAATACCCTGGCTGGTGTGGCTCAGTGGATTGAGTGCTGACTTGTGAACCAAGGGGTCACTGGTTCGATTTCCAGTCAGGACACATACCTGGGTTGCAGACCAGGCCCTCAGTGGGGGTACACAAGAGGCCACCACACATTGATGTTTCTCCCTCTCTTTCTCCCTCCCTTCCCCTCTCTTAAAAACAAATAAATAAAAATCTTTAAAAATGTTCATAGTTTTTAAAATTCACAAATTTTATGAAGTCAATATTTGTCTATATATTTATACAGACAGATATTAATGTATATAGTTTATATAAACATAATCACTGAATGTTAATGGTGATTATTTCAGAGTGATAGCATTTCAGGTGATTTTTAATTTTCATCCTATGGTTTATATATGCAGATTTTTTTTACATTGAATATTATTTATACAATCAGAAGAAAAAAACCTTTTTGTGGTGAAGAGTACTTGAAAGTCACTAATTCAGAAAGTTGTATAAAGATAAAAATTTTTAAGGGAAAAATTAACAAACTGGTGTAATAACTAAACTTTATAAGAATTCCAAATCTTCTAGTATATTTAGTGTATTTAGGTTTATTACCTCTAACACACTTTTTTAAATGCAGTGTTTAAGATGTTTTTGTTCCATGATTGAGTTTGAGGGCTCCTTGGGTGTCTCAGGGGAGTGACTACAACTAGGAAAGGCAAGAAAATGTTCAGAATTGGGACAGTTGAGCCTTTTCAGGACAATTAAGTACTTTAACACTCAGGTAACACATTTCTTTATGTAGACTATTAATTTTCTTTAGTTTTACAAAACTATTAATCATCACATATTTATTGGGTATTTAAAACATTAGTGCTGGGGAACCCTTAGACTGGCCCCTCATCTCAGCCTGACCCACCCAACACACAGTTCTCAGTTCTCATATGAAGGAGCCCCTTCCCAACTGCAGTCCTGCCCCTGTGTTGGACCAGGCATCTAGGCAGCATTTCCCACAGCCAGGCTACAAGGAGAAAGGTGAGTGCTTAAACAGTACTGGAGGAAGCTGGAGCAATGCTCTGAGCTGATAGTTTCACAGACAGCATTCCAGGCAGGTGAGAGACCTAGGCACACTCCCTCCACAGTGATGCTTGTTTCCTTTGCTCTGGATGAGGCCCTTATTGGCAACAAAGAGTCTCACTGAGCAAAGCATCTCAGTTGCCACTGCTGCAAGGGTGGGCTGGGGGAGATGAGGCTAACATCATAAGAGGTGGTTCCTCCAGGACTGCTTATGATCTCCTCATTTCCCCCTGTGGCCTCATATGAGGACCCTCTAGTAAAACTGAGTAATGGAAAGTCATTTTCTCTAAGTTACATAATGTGTAAGCAGCTCATAAAATTTAAACCCAGGTCTATTTTCCCCTTGAAATCATTCTCTTGACCTCTGTTATGTACAGCCACACACTATGCTCAAAATTGTAAACAATATAGCCATGAACTCTCTCTTCATGGAGCTCATAATCTAATAGGAAGGAAGGACAAAGGGGAGTTGATTATGTGTGTGAAATATGAATGATAGAGGGGAATGAAAGGTTTATAGCACTCACAGCAAAGAGAGCTAACCAAATTAGCCAGATGGTTTACATGTGTTTGTGAAATACACTCTAAAATATTTTGTGAATATAAGCCTAGCCTAAAAGCATGATCTTGCTTACCAATACCTTGTCTGAATTTTTGCTGGTGTGTGGCAGCCTATACTTGGATGATTCAAAGTCCAACATTAGTTGGGGTTGGTGGATAGGCACAAGGTGAAGCAGAAATGCATGTAAACTCAATGTGGGTACTTCTCTCCTTCTGTAAATCTTTTATTTCTTACCCAACAATCTTGGAATTCCTTCTGGCAAGGAGAGTGAGAGAAACTCTCTCCAAAACATTTTTTAGTAAATATTTGAGGATCCTAAATGTGAACAGTGATCTACAGGGCCTTTATTTGAGAGGAAACAGAGTCCTTCCAGAATAGTAGTACAAGCACAGGATTTCATCAGCTTCATCCCCAAGGCCTTTTTCCTTCCCAAGTCTCCGTGAAAGTGTGCAGGCCAAAGACTGTAGCAAGGGCTAATCTTTGAGTGTTGGCCTCCTAGAATAAAAAATTAATTACAAAAAAGAGCATTACTACTTATATTTTTGTCTACATGAAAATAAAACATTAAATTTTTATTCTAAATACTCTGATAAATAAAGGATTCTTCCCCTTTCCCTGAACTAATCTGTTCCTGCAAAGATAGCTGGAGGTAGTAGTGTCATATAGTCCAACTGATGGAGCTTCTTCAAGGCAGGAAAATGGATTGGAGCTTTATAAAGTGTGTATTAAGGGGATGGTGAATGTCAAAGGTTTCATATGAAGCTTATAACTGCCAAGTCAACTATTTTGAGGAAATTGCAACCCAGCTCTGTGCTGTGTGACCAATAACCTCTCACCATTTGATTAATTTCAACACTCAATTACTTAGCCTCCACTACATAATGCAGTGGGAGAAAGGAGCTTTAACTTGGAGTCCAAAAGTCTGGGATCTAAACCCATTTGTTAGCTGCTGCATGACCTTAAGTAAATTCTTTGAGTACCCTGTTATTTAATGCCTTCATCTGTTAAATAGAGATCATACTTACCTCACAATGCCATTTAAAGGATAAACACAATAATTTTAGGAGCCAAATAAATGGCATCTCCATTCTCTGTATGACTTAAATAAAAATGGGAGAAAGACACAGGAGCCAAGTAAAAGGAGGTACTATACTATTACCTTAAAGATAATATACTATTATCTTTATTATTGATGAGACCAAGTTTGAACACTTAGCTTAGGGTGTATAGCAACAGTGGGCTTTTCTTCAGAGTCTCCAGCAATTTCAGACACAGCTGTGCCATTGTCAAATTGTGAGCATGGAGGAGCAGGTATTTAACCTAAGCTTCCTGCCTACAGGCAGCTCCCCTGGAGAAAGGGAGAGGAACGCCTGAGTTACTCACAACCGCAGAGCTACTTCATTACCTTTGTGGGTCATTGGAACTGTTGCTTTCAGGGGCCTCTTTCTGAGTAAAAAAAAAAAAAAATTACATATGCACTGACATAAAGATGAATATGTTCATATTATATTTTAAAATATCGCCCTGACTGGCATGGCCCAGTGGGTTGAGCATCAGTTCATAAAGCAAAAGGTTGTCTGTTTGATATCTGGTCAGGGCATATGCCTGTGTTGCAGGCCAATCCCTGGTTGGGGCACATGTGACATATCAATGTTTTTCTTTCACACTGATGTCTCTCCTCCTTCTTTCTATCTCCCTGCCCCTCTCTCTAAAAATAAATAAAAAATATTTTTAAAATATTTTCTTTGACCTAACCTAAATGTTTCTTTTGTTATTTAAAAAATTAAAAATTGTTTTGTGGCTCCTAAAAAGCACTTTGGACCCTAACCACTATGCCAAATGGATAAGTTGGCCCTGCATGTCCAGCCCTTGTTACCAAATTTCCCAACCAGATAACCCCCTTCTCCTTTCTTGGGGAATATTAAGTGAGGTAAATTGGAGGAACTAGGTATTGCTCTAGAAGCAGACATGAATTCAGGGAATAGGGTGATCCTAGACCCTCATGTAAAATGTGTAATGTAGCCTAGACTGTGAATAATACCACAGTGATAAGACATCCTCTTTGCCTCCAAGAGCTAAATAGAACATTAGGCAGAGGGAAATAAATGCAAAATTGGAGAACAAGTCACATGGTGAGGAATTTCTAGAAACAATTTCATGAGGTAGTGATATTTGAGCTTGGCCTTGAAGAATGAAAGATGTTTGTAGGACAAGAAAACCTGGGGTCAGGTGGAGAGATCATTCCAGACTATGAGACTTGCTAAAGATATGGATTCACACATATAGAAATGTTCTGGGAATTGAATTAAAAAAACATTAACCTACCTTCTTCTGGCTACAGAGGACTCTTTGTTTGAAGTATTATTGTTTTATAACAATAGGTAGAAGGGAGAAAAGTTATCACTTATTCAGTAGCCACTATTTTTCATGTACTTTATAGACATCACCTCACTTAACCTTTACCCTAGTGGCTGGAGTGAGGTAGGTCTCACTGTCCCCACTTTTTCCGACAAGGAGGTTGAGACCTTGAAAGTATAAATCACTTACCTACTGCCCCAGAACATAGTTGACATCTTCAGAAACCAAAACCCAGGGCTCTTGAATGCCAGTCTAGGTCTCTGTTCCCTGCCTCCTTGGAGGGTTCAAAGGGGCTTTCTAAAGGGTCTAAAAAAAGGAGTTCTTACAGTTGTATTTTAGATAGAATGTTGTCTCAGAACTCCATTTCTGGCATTCCACTATCCACTCTCTCATACTCCTGATGTTTTTCCTCTCTTCATCCTGATCATTTTTCTTTTCGGGGCCCTTCCATGCCTGCTTTCATCTATTGACAGTGCTGTATTCCTTGGCCTCCCATACAGGACCCAGATCTCTGCTCATCTTAGGTCTCTGCTTATGATTCCCTACAGGGGTTTGTTGTAAGCATCCAACCATGAATGCACCTGTGTGCTTGCCCCAAGACCATGTTGGGTTTTTAGGAGCTAACATTTAGTGGTCAAGTAGTTAATATTTAGTAAGCATCTGCTCTGCAACTGGCACTGGGATTAACATGTTTTCACACGTCATTTTAGTCTCTCAACATTCCTCTGACATAGGCATTATTAAAATTTTACAGATTAGGAAGCTGGGACTCAAAGAGATCATGTAAATTTTCCAAGGTGACATGTATTAAATTCCAGCAGCCTGACTCCAAACTCTCATCCTGAACAATGATGGGTTCCAACCTCTTGTAATACTTAGAGCTTTACATCAAATATTTTCAATATTGGTGAGAAATTGTCATCTCTGCTTTTCTCCAATTAATTTCAGTTTCTCAAAATTGTTCAGTATTTGGAATATTTTCTATATTGTCTTTCAAATTATCCTATATAGGCATGGCTCTTATTCTCTCAGAATTTTGTCATTTGGTTGTTTCCTGCTCAAAAACAATTAATTCTATCATATTTGTATTTCATCCAGTCCTTTTGTTACAGGTATACAACTTGTTATAATATATATCTGTTTTTTTTAACTGCCCTTTTGCTTCTTGCTTTCTTTCATCTTCTCCTTGTAATGACCAGAGGATAAGGATGGAAATTTGAATGTGGAACTCTCAAGCAGGAATATACTTCAGGAGTCCTCTCTTTTTCCTGTAGCAAGACAAAGCCATTAGGGCCCTGGCTGGTGTAGCTCAATGGATTGAGTGTGGGCCTGTGAACCACATGATCGAGGTTCAATTCCCAGTCAGGGCACATGCCTGGGTTGCAGGCCAGTTCCCAGCAGGGGACTCACAAGAGGCAACCATACATTGATACTTCTCTCCTTCCCTTCCCCTCTAAAGATAAATAAATAAAATGTTTTAAAAAAGACAAAGCCATTAGGGAATATCTGTGGGTTTTATCTCTTAGCACCTGTTCCCCTTCTTCAACAACACCAAAATTCTGCTTTGAAAGATTTCTCCTTTCTTTATTGGTATTAGAGGAAGTGTAGTCATGGTGGGACCACCATACCTCATTATCTCAGCTTGAATCCCAGCTCTTCCACTAGACCATCTATGCAAAGATGGATTGGTAACGCAAGCTCTTTGTGCCTTGTTTACTTAATTATAATAGTAGATACCTCATAGGGTTGTTGTGAGAAGAAAATATGTATAAATATAGTGCTTAGAATATTGCCTGGTGGAAAATAAATACACCATAAATACTAGCAATGTTTATCATTAATCTTTCCCAAGGTTAAGATTGGCATTTCAATCTCCAGCAGCATGGAAAAAAGACAGAAATTCATTAGAGTTGATTTATTTGGATAATTGTACCCCAAAGAAATGGTTAGTTATTTCCTGCTCACTGGAACTTAGGGCAGTCCTTGTTCGGGTCCTTCTTGAATCTGGATCTTCTGAAGTTTCTTTTATTCTGCACCCACTCCCAATATTCTTTCAATGGATTTTTCCTTCTATTTTTCATTTTCTTCTTCACCTTTCTTTTCCTACTTTCTCACCTTCTTCTCATCCTCCTCTAACTTAAAGTAATAAGTGTTGGTTTCTGATACTTCCTGCCAAGGAACATTTACTGAGTCAGCATCCCTTGAACATGGCTCCTTAGTTTTGGCTTAAATAGTTCCATAGAACAATTCTCTCTCATTTTTAAAAAATTGGTAAACTATGAGAGTACTTCCTCATATTAGGCAGAAAACCTTTATGAGAAAAATGTTTGGGTTTGGACCTGGCTCTGTCATTTAGTTGTTGAGTGGTTTGGACAAGTTTTACAACCTCTGTGCTTTGGCTTCCTCATTTGCAAAATAGAGGATAATAATAGTTGCCAGTTTATGGTATTGTTGTCAAGATTCAAAGTCATAACACTGTGAAGCACTTAGATTTCAGATAAAAGGAAGTTAGTGTTAACCTTCTTCCTCCCCCTCTGACCCATCAACCCAAGCCCCTCCATGTTGTCTATACTGAACAAACAGGGAAGATCCAAACCTCAGTCTTCAACTTGCCTGCTTCATTACTTTATCAAAAGTAAAATAGAAGCAAACATCTTCTAAGGTTTTTTTCTTAAAATTTTCCCACTTCCGTACATAGTTTTAATTATGCAAGGTGAATAAGTCCTAGATACCTACAGTACAGTTTAGGAATAGTTAACAACACTGTGTTGTAACCTGAATTTATTAAGAGGATATATCTTAAATGTTCATATAATTTTAAAAAGTGAGAGAGAAAACTCTTAGAGATGATGGTTAATTCTATGGTATTATTAATGGTGATACTTTTACAGATGTATACTTACCTTCAAACTCATCAAGAAGTATACATTAAATGTGTACAACTTTTTTGTATGCCAATTAGACCTCAATAATTTAAAAAAAGAATGTTAAAAAAATTACCCATTTCCACCATCCCATGGAGCATCTGTGTCAACAGCTTCTGGAGTCCAGAGCCTTTGACCACTACTGCAGTACTTGGGCCTGGGGGTAAAGACTGAGGTGAGAAGGAAGATGGTGCATGAAGGTGCACAGGCATAACAGCAATGAGAATGAGCTTTCTGTCTCACTGGCTCATCCCACCCAAGCTTGAGCAGAAGCTGACCAGACACATCTTCCACACTTTGCCTGCTCTTTCCTGGGATCATGGGCAAGGCTCTGCACTAAGCTGTTTCTCTTCGCCGAAATGCCACTGACAAGAAGAGCTTCCCCCATGGCATGGAAAGCAAGGGTTTGATTGATAAAACCATTGGCTGCATAGCACTTTGCATTTGGGACACATTAGTTTATTACAATATTGTGTTGGATTGTCAGAGACAGAACAGTCCTTTTACAAAAGGAATTCCCTTTTTTACAATGAGAACATTAAAGCTTGGAAAGTTTAAGGGACTTGCCCAAGTTACAGAGCCACTAAATGACAGAGCTTGCATTTGAACTGAGTTTAGAGTTCTTTGGGACATGCCTTGTACTGGTGGATTATTCCTGTGATTATATCACTTTACCCTTCAGGCTGTAGGAGCCTCTTTCTCAATGGTCAGCAAAAACATCAAGAAACAGGTGGGCAAGATAAGATGGAGGTTGCAGGGACTGGGTGAAAAAGGTAAAGGGATTAGGAAGTATGAATTGGTAGTTACAAAATAGTCATGGGAATATAAAGCACAGCATAAGCACAGACCACAAGCAGCAATGGCAGCCGGGTGAGTGACAGCGGAGGTTTTCCTGGTTTCTGACCCCAGTGGCTAATGGAGAAATCCTCCATGCAGTGGATCCTCAACAGCCACTGCTTCACCAGAAAGGAGGGAAATAAACCCAATGCCACAGTCCACACCAGCTGCACCATGCCGCTCCTCTGCCTGCACAGCCAAGGTGGACACAGCAGCGAGAGTTCCAGGGTCTCTCTCAACTGCTGTAGGGACCTGGGTCCAGGGCCTGAGTGGTGCTCCTGATGTCTCTCACCCACCCCCAAAGATCCCAGGTGGACAAGGGAATAGACAGATCACAATCTTTCAGCTAATTTATTTTACTGATAATAGACTGAATGTAACAGAGGAACTAACGTCTAATAAGAAAATTCTCAATGTCCAGACCCTCTATTGCTTTCAAAAATCTTAATAAAAGTGAGTACATCTAAAAAATAAAGTACAACATAAGGAAGATAGTCAATAATATTCTATTAATTATGTATGGTGCCAGATGTGTACTAGACTTATCAGGGTGGTCATTTGCTAAGTAATATATAAATGTCTTATCATTATATTATACACCTGAAACTAATACAATATTGTATGTAAATTGTAATTGAAAAGAAACAGGTGGGCTGAGAGCCCTTAGACTTACAGACTTACTATTTATAAGGGGAACTTTTGGGTGTAGAGACACGACTTGTAACTTGGAAGCTTCAATGTGTTTGGTGAGACTATGAGTGTGTCCTGGAGAGAATTGAGAATAGACTGGTAAATTGGATGGAAGTGTCATGGGGACAGTCAAGTTTTATTGTCCAAGGGAGCCTTCTCACTGAGAGGCTGATTCTTAGAGATATTCCCAGAGATTTTAAGAAAAATAAGTTGTTTGCTTGGTCTCTATTTTGATTTTCTTGGGTTCAGGGCTTCCAGAGTGAATAAAGAGCCCAAGATTCTATGGAATGCCACTGGGGTGGCCTGCCAGCTCTGTCTTTAAACTACTATGCATCCTTTACTTTCCATTCCTGAACTGGCAGTAGGACTGAAGTTGCCCAACACTGACCTCTGCCTGTAATTGCTGGGGGGTTCTAAAAGCAAAGAGCAGGTGGCCAAAGCAGAAGTGATTTATATTGAGTGTGATACAGGATAAGGCAACTTAGAAATCATCCTGTGGATCCTTGAAAATTGGAAGGACCGTCCTGACTCATCCCCTTCCTCAGCTCCCTGCTGCCTGCGGAACGAATTAATGTGGTTTGCAAAACTCTTTTTTTCTTTGCAATCACTTTAATTTTATGGCTTACTTTTCTACCCCCTCTACTACTCGCCCCTACCCAGCCATCCACACTTTATACCCTTGATCCTACCCCACTTTGGATTTGTCCATGTGTCCTTTATATGTATTCCTGAAAACACTTCCTCCTTTCCCACCCAGTATCCCCTCCCACCTCCCCTCTGATTACTGTCAGTTTGTTCTCAATTTCAATGTCTCTGGCAAAACTCTTAACAATCTGGCTCCCAACTATGGCTTCTTTGCAAGCCAAGCTTCTGCATGCCTTTTGGTCCAGCTGTGTAGAATTACATTCTGGTCTTCAAAAATGCCACTTCCTTTGCCCACATCATACCTTTCCTCATGCTGTCTTATGCTGCCTGGGATATATACATCCACCCACTTCTCTGTCTGGAGAACTTCTGCTTACTTTAAGACATACCAAAAATGTCATTTCTTCTGTGATGCTTTCCTGGCAATTTTATTAGTTGCCCTTTTCTCTGTTTCCACAGCATTCTGATCTTAGCTCTAAGGTAGCACATCTCATATTGCCATGTAATTTATTTTGTGGCTGAGTGCACAGACATTGAAACCAGACTGCCTGGATTCAAACCACAGCTCTACCACTAACCAATGTGTGACCTCAACAAGGTTTCTGTTCTTTTCCTTCTTTGTAAAATGAGGACACTAATACCTACTCCACAAAAATTATTACAAAGATTAGCCCTGGCTTCTGTGGCTCAGTGGATTGAATGTTAACCTGTAAACAAAACGGTAGCTGGTTTGATTCCTAGTCAGGGCACATGAGTGGATTGCAGGCCAGGTCCCCATAGGGGGTATGTGTGAGGCAACCATACATTGATGTTTCTCTCCCTCTCTTTCTCCTTCCCCTCTTTCTCACAATAATAAATAAAATCTTTAAAAAATTAGTATGAGGCCACTGTTGAGTACCATAAGTGTTAGTTATTATTAACATCAACATCATTTTACCAGTCTCATTTGTTCAAAATCGCCTGGCATGATTCCTTACTATTCAGGCTTATCTTCATTTCAAAGATTATAACTAGGTCTTTTGCAGGCCCATAGTGAAGAAGCCAGACCTGAAAGTAATGGGATTTTGCCTCTGCACCTTGCTGACATGCATGGTTACATTTTATTTCTTTGGATATTTTTTATTATTGTTCAAGTACAGTTGTTTAAATCCACCCCCCACATTACTCCCCCATCTCAGCCATCCCCACCCTCACACCCTCAATCCTACCCCACTTTGCCTTTGTCCATGTGTCCTTTATACATGTTCCTTTACAGTCCTTCCCATTTTTCTACCCATTGTCCTCTCCCACCTCCCCTATGGTTACTGTCAGTTTGTTCTTTTTTTTTTAAAAGATTTTATTTATTTATTTATTTATCTTTAGAGGGGAAGGAGAGGGAGAGAAACATCAATGTATGGTTGCCTTTCGTGCATCCCCTGCTGGGAGTTGGCCTGCAGGGAACCAGCCTGCAACCCAGGCATGTGCCCTGACTGGGAATCGAACCGCGATCCTCTGGTTCGCGGGCCCGCGCTCAATCCACTGAGCTACATCAGCCAGGGCTTGTTCTTAATTTCAATGTCTCCAGTTATATTTTGCTTGCTTGTTTGTTTTGTTAATTAGGTTTCACTTAAAAGTGAAATCATATAGTATTTGTTTTTCACTGCCTGGCTTATTTCACTTAGCATAATGCTCTCCAGTTCCATTCATGCTGTTGCAAGGGTAGGAGCTCCTTCTTTCTTTTTGCTGCACAGTATTCCATCCTCACCATAGTTTTTTTATCCACTCATTTATGGAAGGGAACTTAGGTTGCTTCCAGTACTTGTTCATTGTAAATTGTGCTGCTATGAACATTGGGGTGCCTAGGTTTTTTTGAATTGGTGTTTCAGGATTCTTAAGGTACAATCCCAGCAGTAGAATTGCCAGGTCAAAAAGCAGTTCCATTTTTCATTTCTTGAGGAAATTCCATACTGTTTTCCACAGTGGCTGCACCAGTATGCATTCCCACTGACATTTCCACCTTTCCTTTACAACCTCATCAGCACTTGTTATTTCATAGTTTCATTATGATGGCCATTCTCAGTGGTGTGAAGTGGTATCTGATTGTGGTTTTAATTTGGAACCCTCTGATGGCTAGGGATGCTGAGTATCTTTTCATATGTCTCTGGACCCTTTGTATGTCCCCCTTGGAGAAGTGTTTGTTCAGGTCCTTCGCTCATTTTTTTAATTGGGATTTTTGTTTTCCAGGTGTGGAGTCACGTGAGTTCTTTATATATTTCAGAGCTCAAACCCTTGTCTGAGGCAAATAGGTTTTGCCAGATGGTTGGTTACCTTTTAATTTTGATAATGTTGTCTTTTGTCATGCAGAAACGTTTATTTTGGTGAAGCACCATTTATTTATTCTTTCCTTTATGTCCCTTGCTCTCAGGGGACATATCAGTGAAAATATTGCTGGGTGGAATATCTGAGATTTTCCTGCCTATATTCTCCTCTAGGATTTTTATGGTGTCATGATTTATATTTAAGTCTTTTATTCACATTGAATTTATTTTTGTGTATGGTGTAAGTTGGTGATTGAGTTTCATTTTTTTTTTTGCATGTAGCTGTCCAGATCTCCCAACACCGTTAGTTGAAGGGGCTATTTTTGCTTCATTTTCTGCTTCTTCCCCCTTTGTCAAATATTAATTGACCACAGAGACTTGGGTTAACTTCTGGGCTTTCTGTTCTGTTCCATTGATTCATGTGTCTGTTCTTATGCCAGTATAGGCTGTTTTGATTACAGTGGCCTTGTAATACAGTTTGATAACAGGGATTGTGATCCCTCCTACTTTGCTCTTCTTTTTCAAAATTGCTGCAGCTATCTGGGGTTGTTTATAGTTCCATACAAATTTTGAAATTTTTTTGTATATCTGTGATATATGCCATTAGTACTTTAATAGGGATTGCATTGAATCTATAAATTGCTTTGGGTAGTATGGACATTTTGATGATGTTAACTCTTCCACTCCGTGAGCATGGGACATCCTTCTATTTGTTTGTTTCTTTCTTCAGTGTTGTGTAGTTTTCTGAGTACATTTCTTTTACCTCCTTGTTTAGGTTTATTTCTAGGTCCTTTATTTTTCTTGTTGCTATATCAAGTGAGACTTTTTTTCCTGATTTCTGTTACTGACATTTCATAGCTGATATGCAAAATTGCCTTTGATTTCTGAGTATTGACTTTGTATCTCACTGTTTTGCCAAATTAACTTTTTAGGTGAGTAGTTTCTTGGTGGAGTCTATAAAATTTTCTATAAACACTATCATGTCCTCTGCAAACAATGACAGTTTTACTTCCTCTTTTCCAACTTGGATGACGTTTGTTTCCTTTTCTTGTCTGATTGCTGTGGTAGGACTTCCAATACTATGTTGAAAAGTAGTGGTGAAAGGGGACATCCTTTTGCTGTGCCTGATCTTAGTGAGAAAGCTCTAAGTTTTTGCTCATTGAGTATGATGTTCATTGTAGATCTCTCGTATATAGCCTTTATCATGTTGAGAAATGCTCCCTCCATTTTCTCTTCGCTAAGTGTTTTCATTATGAAAGGGTACTCTACCTTACCAAATGCTTTTTCCAGATCTATTGAAATGATGCTGTGATTTTTGTCTTTGTATTTATTTATGTGATGTATTATATTTATTGATTTGAATATATTATACCATCCTTGCATCCCTGGGATGAATCCCATTTGGTCATAATGCAGGATGTTTTTAACATATTGTTGGATGTGGTTTGCCAATATTTTGTTGAGGATTTTAGAGTGTATGTTTATCAGCAATATTGGCCTGAAGTTTTTTTTTCTTTGTTGTGTCTTTGTCTGGTTTTGGGATTAAGATGATGCTGGCTTCATAAAAAGAGTTTGTGAGTCTTCCTTCTTCTTGGATTTTTTGGAATAGTCTGTGAAGGGTAGGGGTTAGCTCTTCCCTAATGCTTTGTAGAATTGTCCTGTGAAACCATTTGGTTCAGGGCTTTTGTGTGTAGGGAATTTTTTGATTACTGCTTCAATTTTGTCAGCTCTTATTGGTCTGTTCAGGCTTTCTGCTTCTTCTTCATTCAGTTTTGGAAGATTATATCTTTTAGAAATGTGTCCATTTCACCAAGGATTTCAAATTTCTTGGCAAATAGTTCTTTGTAGTGATTTTTTACAATCCCTTCTATTTCTCTGGTATCAGTTGTAATCTCTCCTCTCTCATGTACAATTTTGTTTACTTCAGTTCTCTTTCCTTTTTCCTTGATGAGTCTGTTTAATAGCTTGTCAATTTTGTCTCTCTTTTCGAAGAACCAGCTTCTGAATTTATTGATCCAATTGTGCTTTTAATCTCTATGTCATTTAGTTCTGCTCTCATCTTGTTTATTTCTTTCCTTCTAGTTCCTTTGGGCTGTGTTTGTTGTTGCTCCTCCAGTTCTTGTAGGTGTATGGTTAGGTTGTTTATTTGAAATGTTTCTATTTTTATTTAAGTAGGCCTATATTGCTATGAATTTCCCTCTCAGGACTGCTTTCGCCATTTCCTATAAGTTTTTGATTGTTGTGAGTTCATTTACATTTGTTTTCAGAAACTTTTTCATTTCTTCCTTAATCTCATTCTTGACCCATTCATTGTTTGATAGCGTGCTATTTGATCTCCACAAATGTGAGTGTTTTTGAGTTTTTTCTTTGAAGTTTGTTTCTAGTTTCAGTCTCTTGTGGTCAGAGAAACTGATTGATATGGTTTCAATTTCCTTGAATTTGTTGAGGCTTGTTTTGTGTCCTATCATGTGGTTTATCTTTGAAAATATTCCATGTGCACTGGGAAAGAATGTATATTTGCTTCTTTGGGATGAAAGGCTCTATATATATCAGTTAAGTTTATTTGATATAGGCCATTGTTCAATGCCACTGTATCTTTGTTGATATTTTGTTTGGAAGGTCTGTTCATTTTTTATAGTGGAGTGTTGAAATCCCCTACTATATTTGTCTTGCTGTCAATATCTTTCTTGAAGTCCTCTAAGATTTTCTTTATGTATTTGGGTGCTCCTATGTTGGGTGCATATATATTTACAATTTTTATGTATTACTCATGGATTCTTCTCTTGAGTCTTATGAAGTGACCTTAGAGGTCTCTCTTCATAGCCCTTTTTTTGAAGTTTATTTTGTCTGATATGAGTATGGATATCCTGGTTTTTTTCCCTGTCCATTTGCTTAGGATATTGGTTTCCAGCCCTTCACTTTCAGTCTGTGTAGGTCTTCTTCTGAGGTGGGTCTGTTGTAGGCAGCCTATGTGTGGGTCATGATTTCTCATCCATTGAGCAACTTTATATCTTTTGACTTGGGCATTTAATCCATTTACCTTTAAGGTTATTATTGATAGGTATTTATTCATTGCCAATTTTTTGTACCTGTGTTCCTCTCCCTCTCCCTCCCCCCACTCTCTATCTCTCTCTCACTGTTTTTCTTCCTGTTCTTAAAGCAGACCCTTTAGCATCCTTTGCAGAACTGGTTTGGAGGAAGTATATTCTTTGAGGCTTCTTTTGTCTGGGAAGCTTCTTATTTGGCCTTCCATTTTAACTGGGAGCTTTGCTGGATAGAGTAGTTTTGGTTGCAAGCTTCTGGTTTCATTACTTGGAATATTTCTTGCGATTCTCTTCTAGCTTGCAGGGTTTCCATTGAGAAGTCAGCTGCTAGCAAGGCTCCTTTGTATTTTACTTTTTCTTTTTTCCCTTGCTGCCTTTAAGATGATCTATATGTTGGAATTTTGCCATTTTAATTATGATATATCTTGAAGTGGGCCTCTTTGGGTTCTTCTTGATTGGGACCCTCTGTGCTTCCTGGACTTCTGTGGCTTTTTCTCTGATCAAATTCAGGAAATTTTCCATCATTATTTTTTCAAACAGGTTTTCTATCCCTTGCTCTTCTTCTTCTTTTGGTATCCCTATTATATGGATAGTAGTATGTTTCATGTTGTCTTGCAGCAGCCCTACCACCTGTTCATTCTTTCTGAGTCTGTTTTCTTTTTCTTGCTCTATGTGGGTGTTTTATTTCTACCATGTCTTCTAGCTCACTTATTCGATCCTCTGCTTCATTCAGCCTGCTTTTAATTCTTTCTAATGTCTTTTTTTTAATTTCAGATATTTTATTCTTCATGTCTTCCTGTTTTTTTTTGTTTATAATTCCTATTTCCTCTTTTATGCTGATGTAGTTCTCACTCAGTTCCTTGTAGTTGTCTGTGTTCCTTGAACATCTTTATAACCATTATTTTGAATTCTATATCTGATAATTTGGTTACCTCCATTTTGTTTACCTCTTTTAGTGGGGAGTTTTCCATTCCTTTTGATTGCAGTTTCTTTTTTCTCTCCCCATTTTAAGTGGCTTTTTTTGTTTGTTTCTGCACTTCCTAATATTTCACTTTGCTAGCTGTCTTTGTAGGGTGAACTTCTATGGTAGGAATTCTCTGGGATTCAGTGGTATAGTCTCTTTGATCTTCTTACATGGATGCTCTATGGTTTCCCTTTCTTCTCTTCAGAGGAAGTAAAACTGTCATTGTTTGCAGAAGACATAAAAAACCTATTGACTCCACCAAAAACCTACTCAGTCTAATAAGCGTCTTTGGCAAAACAGTGGAATTAGAAGTCAATATTCAGAAATCAAAGGCATTCTTGTACACCAACAATGAAATATCAAAAACAGAAATAAGAAAGAAGTCTCATTTGATATGGCAACAAGAAAAATAAAATACCTAGGAATAACCAAGGAGGTAAAATAAAATACCTATAAATAATACCAATAAAATACCTAGAACACAGCCAAGGAGGTAAAAGAAATGTACTCAGAAAACCACAGAACACTGAAGAAATAAATTAAGGAAGACACAAATAGAAGCATGTCCCATGGCCATGGACTGGAAGAGTTAACATCATCAAAATGTCCTTACTACCCAAAGCAATTTATAGATTCAATGCAATACCTATTAAAATATCAATGGCATATTTCACAGATGTACAACAAACACTTCAAAAACTTATATGGAACCATAAACAATCCTGAATAGCTGCAGCAATTTTGAGAAAGAAGAGCAAAGTAGGAGAGATCGCAATACCTGATATCAAACTGTATTACAAGGTCACTGTAGTCAAAACAGCCTATACTGGCATAAGAACAGACACATGGATGAATGGAACGGAATACAGCCCAGAAGTAAATCCAATTATCTATGGTCAATTAATATTCAGCAAAGGGGACAGCATAATAAAAGGGAACAAAAATAGCCTCTTCAACAAATGGTGTTGGGAGATCTGGACAGCTATACGCAAAAAAAAAAAAAAAAAGAAACTTGAGCACCAACTTATGTCATATTTAAAAATAAATTTAAGGTGGATAAAACATTTAAATATAAGTTGTGATGCCATTAGAGTCCTAGAGGAGAACATAGGCAGGAAAATCTCAGATATTCCATACAGCAACATTTTCACTGATATGTCCCCTAGAGCAAGGAACACGAAAGAATAAACAAATGGATCTCATCAAAATAAAAAGTTTCTACATGGCTAAAGAAAACAGTGTTAAAATGAAAAGAGAACCAACCATCTGGGAAAACATATTTGCCAATGATACCTCAGACAAGGGTTTGAGCTCTAAAATACATAAAGTACATACACAACTCCACTTCAGAGAGACAAGCAACCCAATTAAAAAGTGGGCAAAGGACTTGAACAGACTCTTCTCCAAGGAGGACATGCAGAGGGCCCAGAAATATATGAAAAGATGCTCAGTATCTCTAACTACCAGAGAGATGTAAATTAAAACCACAATGAGATACCACTTCACATGATTAGGATGGCCATCATAAACAAACCAACAATCAGCAAGCGTTGGAGAAGTTGTGGAGAAAAGAGAATGCTACTGAACTGTTGGTGGGATTGTAGACTGGTATAAACCACTATGGGAAACACTACGAAATTTCCTCAAAAACTAAAAATGAGTGGAAGGAGGAAGATGGTGCTGGAGTAGGACAAAGGATTTTGCTTCCCTCCACATGCCGGAGAAAAACCAGGCTGATCTGCAGAGTAGTGCAGGGAATACTCAACAGACATATAGGAAGGCAGGACTCCAGAAAGTGTAGCGGACACTGAATGAACAGAGGTTGAGGAGAGAAGACAACCGCAGATCATCAAGGTATGAGGGAACAGCACAGTTGCTGCAGGCCTCCCGCCAGGCCACGCCAGGGCCCTGGCCGGGTCACCCCAGTCTGAGAGCCGAGCGCGTGCAACAACAACCCTGGGAGAGAACTAGTCACTGGCACCCTCCCTAACCAGCAGGGCACAGATGGAAAACACCAGGAGAAATCGGTTTGCCTGTAGTGGCAGAGAGAGGAGTGGGCATTGGGAAGCAAACCAGAGAGCTCTGATAACCCGTGGAGTCAGGCTGTGGTTGCCGGCTTGGGGAACTGAGTCGCCCCTGTGTTCCCGGTAGTCTGAGCCAGTGCTCCCACAGATTCAGGGAGCCGCGGGATACTGGCAGGGTCCCTGGAAGAGCACCAGTTGCCAGCTCCATCTCTACCCAGCTGGGTGCAGACTGAGAAACATCGGGAGTCAGTCTGTGGCTGCTGGCTTGGAAGAATTGTGAGTTGTCCTGTGTGTTCAGCCACAGCACTGGGAAAGGTCCAAGCCCAAGCCTGTGAGACCAGGAAAGCCTGGTGGGGAGTGTGTGCCCTCATGCCAGGCCAGGGCTGGGAAGCCTGGGGAAAAACCTGTTCTCAGTGGGGCCAGTCTGGATCTTGGGAGGGCACTGTTGAGACCAGCTGAGTTCACCGAGATGGGAGAAAGGTCACACTAATAGCCCCTCAAGGCTGCTGCAGTTAGTGAGGCCAGAAGAAAAGGTTTGACCAGCTAGAAACCAACAAGAGGAGTAGGTGGAAGCAGAGAACATCAAGATACCTGCAGGAGACTGCACCACTGAATTTCACAGGCATCCTACCACAGAAGTTCACACCATAAACCCAGGGAACCAGAACAGATCAATTTAGGAAGCTGAGGCCAATGAAAAGACCAACACAAACAATGGGAAGACAAAGAAACAATCCCCAAATGAAAGAAAAGGAGGAAGTCTCAGAAAGAATGTTAGATGAAATAGAGGCAAGCCAACTATCAGATATTGAATTCAAAGCACTGGTTATCAGGAAATTCAAAGAGCTTACAATGAGCTACCAGAAACTACAGGGATGCTACAATGAACTCTCTGCAAACTATACCAACATGAAAAGGGAAATAGAAACCATTAGTAAAGGCCAAGAGGAAATGAAGAATACAATTTCTGAACTGAAGAACACACTAGAAGGTATGAAGAGTAGAATCAATGAGGTGGAAGATCACATAAGTGAGATCGAATACAGGATAGAAAGAATCTCCCAGACAGACCAAGTAATGGAAAAGAGACTCAGAAAAAATTAGGAGAATTTAAGAGAAATGCAAGACAACATGAAAGGTAATAATATCAGAATAATAGGAATACCAGAAGGAGAGGAAGAAGAACAAAGGATAGAAAACCTACTTGAAAGAGTAATAACGGAAAATTTTCCGAAGTTGAGGAGAGATAAAGTCACATGAATCTAGGAATCACAAAGAGTCCCATTCGAGAGGAACCCAAAGAGGCCCACTTCAAGACACATCATCATTAAAATGACAAAATTCCAAGACAAACAGACAGTCCTAAAGGCAGCAAGGGAGAAAAGGGAAGTAACATACAAGGGGGTCCCAATAAGGTTGGATACTGAATTCTCAATGGAAAAACTCCAAGCAAGAAGAGAATGGCAAGAAACATTTCAAGTAATGAGAACCAGAGGCCTACAACCAAGGCTACTTTACCCAGCAAGGCTCTCAATCAAGATAGAAGGCCAAATAAAGAGCTTCCAAGACAAAAGAAGTCTAAAACAATATGCTTCCACTAAACCAGCTCTACAAGAATTACTAAAAGGGATGCTTTAAGGAAAGGAAGGAAAAGAGAGAGATGAAGAGGAACACAGGTACATAAATGGCAATGAATAAGTACCTTTCAATAATAACCTTAAACATAAATAGATTAAATGCACCAATTAAAAGACACAGAATAGCTGAATCGATAAGAAAGCATGACCCACACATATGCTGCCTACCAGAGACCCACCTCAGGTCAAAAGACTACCACAGACTAAAAGTGAAAGGATGGAAACAAATTTTCCAAGCAAATGGACAAGAAAAAAAAGCTGGGGTAGCAATTCTAATATCAGACAAAATAGACTTCAAAAACAGGGCCATAAAGAGAGACCCAGAAGGTCACCTCATAATACTCAAGGGAAGAAACCACCAAGAGGACATTAACGTAAATATATATGCACCCAACATAGGAGCACCCAAACATATAAAGAAAATCCTAGAGGACCTCAACAAAGGTATTGACAGCAACACAATTATAGTAGGGGATTTTAACACCCCACTGTCAAAAATGGACACATCTTCCAAACAAAATATCAACGAAGATATTGCAGCATTAGAGACTTCTGCCAAGATGGAGGCGTAGGTGGAAACACTGTGCCTTCTCCCACAACCAAGTTTGAATACAACAAATGTTTGGAAAACTAGGACACACCCAAAGACCAGAAAACGGAATTATACAGAAGTCCGACAACTACGAACCGTTCAACGGGGATGGTAAGAGAGGTGAAGCCAGCAGCGTAGCTGGGTCGGGCAGGACAAATCCCCCGACCTAGGCATGCAGGCAGCCCGGAACCAGTCAGGGTGTGGGGCAGACTGACCTTGGTCGCACTTTCGCGCACAGTGAGACGGACCACGCAGGCCCCAGGGGGCGAACCCAGTAGTGGAGGGCTGACAGCGGTGGCACACTTGCGTGCATTGGAACGAAACGCATGGACCTGGTGATGGTGGTGGCTGCGGCGCAGGTGGGGGTCGTGGTGGCAGGCAGCAGATGGGAAGCCATTGTCCCTCTTTGACCCCGCACCCACATACAACGTCACAACCCAGTGACTTAGTTGCCCTGCTCTAGTGAACACTTTAGGGCTCCGACCCTGCTATGGAACAGGCAAGAACAGCCCAAAAGATGGCGCAAGAAGAACTCAAAGTCCCAGAGCCAATAACTCTAAGCGACCAACAGATTGCCAGCCTCTCAGAAGCACAATACAAGACACTGTTTATCAGGATGCTCACAGAACTGGTAGATTATAGTCACAAATTAGAGGAACATATGAAGGCTAAACTGATTGAAATGAAGGGAGATGTCCAGGAAACAAATAGCGATGGAAAGGAAACTGGGACTCAGATCAAGGGAGTGAACCAGAAGGAAGGACGAAACATCTAACCAGAAAGGAATGAAGAAATGAGAATTCAAAAAAATGAGGAGAGGCTTAGGAACCTCCAAGACATCTTGAAACGTTCCAACATCCGGATTATAGGGGTCCCAGAAGGGGAAGAGGAACAGCCTCTAGTGGAAAACTTATTTGAACAAATAATAAAGGAGAACTTCCCCAGTCTGGCAAAGGAAATAGACTTCCAGGAAATCCAGGAAGCTCAGAGAGTGCCAAAGAAGTTGGACCCAAGAAGGAACACACCAAGGCACATCATAATTACATTATCCAAGATTAAAATGAAGGAGAGAATCCTAGAAGCAGCAAGGGATAAGGGGACAGTCACCTACAGAGTACCCATCAGACTGTCAGCGGATTTCTCAAAAGAGACCTTACAGGCAAGAAGGGGCTGGAAAGAAGTATTCCAAGTCATGAAATCCAAAGACCTACATCCAAGATTGCTCTATCCAGCAAAGCTTTCATTTAGAATAGAAGGGCAGATAAAGTGCTTCTCAGAAAAGGTCAAGTTCAAGGAGTTCATCATCACCAAGCCCTTATTATATGAAATGCTAAAGGGACTTATATAAGAAAAAGAAGATGAAAAATATTAACAGTGTTAGGACAGCAAACTCACAGTTATTGACAACCACACCTAAAAAAAAAGCAAACCAAGAGGACAGCTAGATCAGGAGTGGAACCATAGAAATGAAGAACAAGCCCTGGCTGGCGTAGCTCAGTGGATTGAGCCCGGGACTGCGAACCAGACGATCGCGGTTCGATTCCCAGTCAGGGCACATGCCTGGGTTGCAAGCCGGTTCCTTGCAGGCTAACTACCAGCAGGGGATGCACAAAAGGCAACCATACATTGATGTTTCTCTCCCTCTCTCCTACCCCTCTAAAAATAAATAAATAAATAATTAAAATCTTAAAAAAAAAGAAAGAAATGAAGAACACATGGAGGGTTAGAAACAGGGGGGTGGGAGGAGGAGAAGGGGGAGAAGGCACAGAAAATAGCATAGATGGTAGGTAGAAAATAGATAGGGGGAGGGTGAGGATAGTGGGGGAAATATAGAATCTAAAGAACTTGAGACACGTGGTTATAAACTAAGGGGGGAGAATGGTGGGGGAGGAAGTGTGCGGGTGGAGAGGAATGAAGGGGGGGAATAGAACAACTGTAATGGTATAATCAGTAAAATATATTAAAAAATTAAAAAACAACGATATTGCAGCATTAAATGACACCCTAGATGAAATGGACGTAATTGATGTATATAGAGCCTTCTATCCTAAAGAAGCTAAATACACATTATTTTCAAATGCACATGGAACATTTTCCAAGATAGACCACATGATAGGATATAAAACAACCCTCAACAAATTCAAGAAATTTGAAATCATACCAAGCATTTTCTCTGACCACAAGGGACTGAAATTAGAAACCAACCCCACAGGAAAAAACTCAAAACACCCAAAATCATGGAGACTGAATGGTATGCTACTAAACAACGAATGGGTCAAGACTAAAATTAGGGAAGAAATCAGAAAGTTTCTGGAAACAAATGAACATGAACTCACAACAACCCAAAATTTATGGGACATGGCCAACCCAGTCCTGAGAGGGAAGTTCATAGCAATACAGGCTTACCTAGAGAAGACAGAAATATTTCAAACAAACAACCTAACCCGACGCCTGCAAGAACTCGAAGTACAACAACAAAGACAGCCCAGAGCAAGTAGAAGGAAGGAAATAACCAAGATCAGAGCAGAATTAAATAGCATAGAGACTAAAAGCACAATTCTAAGGATCAATGAATCCAAGAGTTGGCTTTTTGAAAAGATAAACAAAATAGACAGCCTTCAAATAGGCTCATTAAGGAAAGAAGAGAGAGGACCCAAATAAACACAATAAGAAATGAAAGAGAAGAAATTACAACTGATACCACAGAAATAGAAGGGATTGTAAGAAATTACTATGAAGAACTGTATGCCAAGAAATTTGAAAACCTAGGTGAAATGGACAAATTTCTAGAAAAATATAATCTTCCAAAACTCAATGAAAAAGAAGCAGAAAACCTGAACAGGCCAATAACAGCAGATGAAATTGAAGCAGTAATCAAAAGAGTCCCATCACACAAAAGCCCTGGACCAGATGGTTTCACAGGAGAATTCTACGAAGCTTTTAAGGAAGAGCTAACCCCTATTCTTCACAGACTATTCCAAAAAATCCAAAATGACGGAAGACTCCCAAACTCTTTTTATGAAGCCAGCATCATCCTAATTCCAAAACCAGATAGAGACACAACAAAGAAAGAAAACTTCAGGCCAATATCACTGATGAACATAGATGCTAAAATTCTCAACAAAATATTGGCAAATTGCATCCAACAATACATAAAAAAAGAACATACACCATGACGAAGTGGGATTCATCCCAGGGATGCAAGGATGGTTCAATAGCCACAAATCAGTAAATGTAATACACCACATAAACAAAAGCAAACACAAAAACCACATGGTCATATCAATAGATGTGGAAAAAGCTTTTGATAAGGTACAACACCCATTTATGATAAAGGTACTCAGCAAAGTGGGAATAAAGGGAGCATTCCTCAATATAATAAAGGCCATATATGAAAGACCTACAGCCAACATCATACTCAATGGACAAAAACTAAAAGCCTTTCCACTAAGTTGAGGAAAAAGACAAGGTTGTCCACTTTCACCACTTCTATTTAATATAGTGTTGGAAGTTCTAGCCACCGCTATCAGACAAGAAAAGGAAATAAAAGGCATCCAAATCCGAAAGGAGGAAACAAAACTGTCATTGTTTGCAGATGACACGATAGTGTACATGGAAAATCCTATAGAGTCTACCAAAAAACTGCTCGAACTAATAAGTGAATTTGGCAAAACAGCGGGATACAAAGTCAATATCCAGAAATCAAAGGCACTTTTGTATACCAACAATGAAGCAGCAGAAGCAGAAATAAAGACAAAAATCCCATTTGATATAGCAGAAACAAAAATAAAATATCTGGGAATGGACCTAACCAAGGAGGTAAAAGAAAGTTTTCTGTATGCAGAAAAACTACACAGGATAGTAGTTTGTGTCAATTTGTGTCTTCCTTGATTTCTTTCTTCAGTGTTGTGTATGCAGAAAACTAAACAACACTGAAGAAAGAAATCAAGGAAGACACAAATAAATGGAAACAAATATCGTGTTCATGGATTGGAAGAAGTAACATCATCAAAATGTCCATACTACCCAAAGCAATTTACAGATTCAATGCAATCCCTATTAAAGTACCAATGGCATATCTCACAGACATAGAACAAACACTTCAAAAATTCATATGGAACCATAAAAGATCGCGAATAGCAGCTGCAATGTTAAGAAAGAAGAACAAAGTAGAAAGGATCACAATATCTTACACTGAACTGTATTACAAGGCCACTGTAATCAAAACAGCCTGGTACTGGCACAAAAACAGGCACATAGACCAATGGAACAGAACAGAGAGCCCAGAAATAAACCCAACTCCATAGAGTCAATTAATATTCAACAAAGGGGGCAGTAATATAAAATGGGGTAAAGATAGCCTCTTCAACAAATGGTGTTGGGAGAACTGGACAGCTACATGCAAAAAAATGAAACTCGAGTACCAACTTACACCATACACCAAAATAAATTCAAGGTGGATAAAAGACTTAAATATAAGCCGTGAAACCATTAAAGCCCTAGAGGAGAACATTGGCAAGAAAATCTTAGATATTCCACGCAACAATATTTTTACTGATATGTCCCCTAGAGCAAGGGACCTAAAGGAAAGAATAAACAAATGGGATCTCATCAAAATTAAAAGCTTCTGCATGGCCAAGGAAAACAGTATCAAGATACAAAGAGAAGCAACAGTTTGGGAAAACATATTTGCCAATGATACCGCAGACGAAGGTTTAATCTCCAAAATATACAAAGAACTCACACAACTCCACTCAAAGAAGATAGCAACCCAATTAAAAAATGGGGAAAGGACTTGAACAGACACTTTTCCAAGGAGAACATACAGAGGATCCAGAGACACATGAAAAGATGCTCTATATCACTAGCTATCAGAGAGATGCAAATCAATACCACAATGAGATACCACTCAACACCAGTCAGATTGGCTATCATAAACAAAGAAACAAACAACAAGTGCTGGAGAGGTTGTGGGGAAAGGGGACCCTAGTTCACTGTTGGTGGGATTGCAGACTGGTACAACCACTATGGAAAACAGTATGGAATTTTCTAAGAAAACTAAAAATGAACATGCCTTTTGACCTAGCAATTCCACTGTTAGGAGTATATCCTCAGAACCCTGAAACACCAATCCAAAAGAACCTATGCACCCCGATGTTCTAGCAGCACAATTCATGATAGCCAAGGTTTGGAAGCAACCTAGATGCCCATCTGTCAATGACTGGATCAAAAAGCTATGGTACATTTACACAATGGAATTCTATGCTGTAGAAAGGAAGAAGGAGCTCCTACCCTTTGCAACATCATGGATGGAACTGGAAAGCATTATGCTGAGCAAAATAAGCCAGGCAGTGAAAGACAAATACCCTATGATCTCACCTTTAACAGGAATCTAAACAACAAAACAAACAAGGAAACAAAATATGACCAATGACACTCAAATACGGAACAGGATGACAGGGTCCAGAGGAGAGAGGGGAGAGAATCATAGGGGAAAAGGGAATGGACTCACATGAACAAGTATAAAGGACACATGGACAATAACCAAGGGTGGGGGGTGGAAATGGGAGGGAGGTGGGCAGGGCTAGGAATATAAGACAGAGAACTGTACTTGAACAAGAATTAAAAAAAAAACCCTAAAAGTGAAACTGCCCTTTGACGCAGCAATTCCACTACTAGAGTTATATCCTAGGAACCTTGAAACACCAATCCAAAAGAACCTATGCACCCTAATGTTCATAGCAGCACAATTTACAATAGCCAAGTGCTGGAAGCAACCTAGGTGCCCATCAGTAAATGAATGGATCAACAAACTATGATACATTTACACAATGGAATTCTACACAGCATAAAGAAAGGAGGTCCTACCTTTTGCTACAGCATGGATGGAACTGGAGAGCATTATGCTAAGTGAAATAAGCGAGGCAGTGAAAGACAACTACCATATGATCTCATCTTTAAGTGGAACCTAGTCAACAACACGAACAAGCAAGCAAAATATAAGCAAAAACATTGAATTTGAGAACAGGCTGACAGTGACCAGAGTGGAGAGGGAAAAGGATAATGAAACAAATGTGTTAAGCGTTTACAGGAACACTTATAAAGGACACACGGACAATAAGAAGGGGGTGTGGAAACAGGGGAAGGAGGTGGGGAAGGCTCGTGTGGTGGGGAGTGGTGGGTGGAAAAGGCAGAAAACTGTACTTGAACAACAATAAAAATGTTTAAGAAATAAAAAAATTAAATAAAATAAATAAAACAAAAATCTGAGTTCAGTAAATTCACAAAGAAAAAATAGCAATAATTTAATGAGGGTTATAGGTGATTTTAACTCCTGTTAACATTTTTTCTGTATTACTTTTTACAATATTACACTATTACTATTTATAATTAAGAAAACACTATAAGGGTTTGAAAAAATAAAGCTTTCTTTTTGCAGCTGGCTCACAAATCGGTTTTAGAAAGGAATAATGCTGAGCAGGTTGGTTCTTGCATTAGAAAAGTTAGGTAACCAGTAAATGTTAGTTTTCTCTCCTATGAAGAAAGGAAGGCAGAAAGAGACCATCCTCAGTGTGGGCAGAGACTCTTGGATTTGGAATTCTGGAGAATGAGAAATGCTCCTAGAGTACCTAGTCAGAACTTGGCATCATTACTTCCTAAACAGAGACCATCTTAACTAGGTTGTTAAGAGTCCTCAATATTCTCAGCATTGTTGTTAAATAGCATCATGCCTTAAATAAACTTTCAGGGGCTAGCCTGGGAAGCTAACAACCCTTTATGACATTATTTCTATGAGAAAGTACGCTGCAAAATCTACACCACCAATTCACATTGGAGTTATCAGGATGAAACCATTTTCAGTTTGGAGACTTTTCTGCTCTTTTCCCCTTTATTCACTAATTACTTCAAAAATTCCCTATTAGTTTGTAATAGATTGAAGGCTTGTGGACAAGTCCTTTTACTTATGTTTCAATTGTTAGACCAGCACAGTCAAAGAGTTTTCAAAACTGGAAGAATCTTAGAGCGTGGCACCAATAACTTGAATGAGTATTACTTATTAATTGAACTGCTACAGTTGCCCAGAGATCAAATAGTTATTCTAGTGATTTGCATCTTCCCAGCACTCCTTTTATTCTTACTGCGATAATTAACTTTTTGTGTCAACTTGACTGTGCTAAAGATTCCCAGATAACTGGTGAAACATTTATGGTTTTGTCTGCTAGGGTGTTTCCAGAGGAAATTGCATTTGATTCAGTAGATTGAGTAAAGAGATCTTCCCTCACAAATTTGGGTCAGCATTATCTAATCTGTTGAGGGCCTGAATAGAACAAAAAGACAAAAAAAAATGTTGAATTCTCTCTCTCTCTCTCTCTCTCTCTCTTCCTCTCTCTCCTGGGACATTCATCATCTCCTGCCCTCAGACATTGGAGCTCCTCATTTTTGGATCTTTAGATTCTGGGTCTTATATCAGTACCACCCCACACTTAGCTCCCTACCACCAGTTCTCATACTTTGGCCTTAGCCTGAGAGTTATATCATCAACTCCACTGCTCCTAAGTCCTCCAGACCCAGACTGAACTAAACCACTGGCTTTCCTGGTTCTCCAGCTTGCACATGGAATATCATGACATATCTCATATTCTATAATTATGCAGACCAATTCTCATAATATTTATCTATCTATCTATCTATCATCATCATCATCATCTATCTATCTATCACCTATTGGTCTGTTTTTATGGAGAACCCTGACTAATACACTCACTTATCTTTCCCCAATTGTTGGGAGAGGTTTTAAGAAATTCCTATTTTAAGGCTAGGTACACATTTGCCCAACACATTCAGTGAGTTCAGTGAGTTCTACAAATTCAGTGAGTTCAGGGCTAGGTCCTAATAGTCCTGAAGCTTCCATAGCACTTGGGACAGTTTCATGACTATCTAAAAGATACCTAATAAATACTTGGAAAACTTCTGAGGCAGTGGAAAGAGTACTAGACTAGGTGTGATGAAAGCTGGGTGCTGGTCTTGGCTAGCTGTGTGATTTCAGAGAAGTTATAAAACCAAGGAATGGACAAATTGATCTCAGAGGATTTTTCCATTCACCTCGTGTCTGTGGGCAGAATTCAATCTGTTTAATAAGAGGCTTCTACCTCAGGAAAGGGGTTGTTGACTTCTGTTAGATTTGTATGTTGTTTTAATTACTTAGGCAGTGGTGAAAAAATAATCATTTTTGACCTTGTAGACCTTTGATCTTTGACCTCTTCTGGGTCAAGAGTGCTTTGTGAATCACATCAAGACTACATATGGTTTTTGTGTAAAAATGCAGGGGTTTTGAGCCCACTGTATATCTTGTAGGGGTCCATCCAAGTAACATTAAGATCATCTGGCTAAACTTCAAAATATCAAGTTCATGATTTGGCCAAACACGTTTAAAAACAGCTCAAGAGCAGAAGCTTTGCATCTCCTCTCAAAAACGTTTAAGATGTAAGGTCCTCTCAAACTCTTGGAAACAAGTTGTTTCAGAAAATAGAGAGGTCAAAAAGTCATGCCTTTTCTCTAATTTTTAAGTTAATTTTCATGGACTTTCAGTTAAGTATCCCAGGAAAGGTCAGAGAATCTATTATCATTTAATTGGCCTGTTAAGTCCTAAGGGAAGTCCCCAAGTTTCCTCCCTTCTTAGAGAAATCTGTCCTCTGTTCCTGACCTTGGCCTCAGTAATCTTATCTGGTCCAGTTACTCTTTAAGTTCTTTTCAAGCTCTGGTATCTTGTTATCTGTGAGTCCTTGATACCTGTGTAGCACTGAGACAACCTTCTAAGAAGTCATGATTCTAGATTCATGATGCTGCTTTCACTGAGAAAATTTCTGTCCAGAGAGAAATTTTGTAGAGCAATCTGCCTGAGAAACATTTGGTTCCTAGAGGTCTTTAAGGGGAGGGAAGGAAACAGGTTTTTTGGTTTTTCTGCTCTGCTCTGGGAAGAAACTCATTAAGAACCATCTTAGAAGGCAGATGTCCAACTGGGCACACACACACACACACACATATATATATATAATTCATATATATATATATATATAAAATTCTTGCCCAGAAGACCAGAAAAGGCAGGCCTGCATCAGGAATTTAGCTGTGCCCTGAAGAAACAAATCTCTTCTCCAGTATTGGGCATTCTACCACCTCCGTGACTCACCTCCTCTCATTCCAGCAAGTCTTGCACAGGAATTTAATTTATGAGTCCTGTGCAGAGGTCTTTAAGTAAACAGTGCTACCAGTCCTTTTAGTTACTCAGACAAGCTTAATATCAGGCTATAGGGAGGAAGCTAATGACTTGTAGTTCTTTTGCTATTGTTTTCTGAAAACAATTAGACTTCCTTTCAGATTAGCCTCAGAATTCCTTCTTTACAAATTAAAGCGCTGGAGCCAAGAAAGGGCTGAAGTCACCAACTTAGTAGCACAATGCTCCAGGGCAAGATCCCCTTTCTGTAACAAGTTAAGAGGCTTTGTGGGGGTGGAAGGCAGGCAGCTCTGAAGACAGAAGACCCTTTTGGGAATGGAAGGAATCTCTGTGCCTCTGCTTCAGTCTTGAGATCTCACCTCCACTCTGCAAAATGTAATGATAATGAAGTGTATAGTTTCCAAAGAACAAACTTGTGAAAAGGGTGTTATTATGACCATTTACACACAAGGATGTTGAGGCTCCGTGGTTTGCCTGAGATCAAGTAAAGGACAAGGATGAGATTCTGTCTCAAGTCTTTTGACTTTGAGTTATAACCTTTTTAATGACAACTTTTTAAAAGGCCATGCAGATGCAAAGGGAAGTCATCTGTCCAGAGCTGGCAGAGTCTGGTATATCATGAAAAATGTATCTTCATGTTAGATGAGAATCTACATTTGAAAATCACTGTATGTGGGGTTTAAGTGACAGACCTCTGTCCCTTCTTCTCCTCTCCTAATATTCATATATTCCAAAGTTGGGGTTAGATTGAATATGGTGTTGGGGAAGCTATTTCCTAACTTTCCTCCTGCCAGAGAGGCACAATGGAGATTCTCAGCTGAGTGGCTGGTCACTACGAACCATAACAAATGATTCCCACTGGCTTTCTCTGGAAATCCGAACCCCATTACAAAGACACCTTGATTCCTTTTTATGGTGCTCATGGAAGTTATTTTGAAAGGAAAGTGGACTTTCTTACTTTTTGCTATTGTTCATCATTACTCTGCCCTCTACCCTTAGAAGTAAAGATGGTAACCCTCTGATCTTTTGTACGACTTGTACATGTGCCTATTTTAGTACTCATTATATTGCATTATGTATTGGTGCACAGAGCTCTCTCCCCACCTGTATGCTCATTTATCTTGTGTACTCAGTATTTGCACATGGGATATCCTTAGCATACTGTCTTTGAATTAATAATTAGTGAATGAATGACTTTACAGAACAGGTGTTGTTCCTTAGACTCTGGGAAGAGGATGCTGTGAGGGAAGTGTAGGCTACCTGGAAAAGCAATTGTCATGTTCTTAGGTACAAAAGGACAGTTATATGTAAAAGTTACCTTTGGCTGTATGCAGTGTACAACCTGCATATCTGTATCTGGTAGCCTTGCTCAAAGGAGGCAGTGAATGTGGGCATAATGGTTACAGCTATAATAATAGTAACACCAAGTTTCTATGATAAAACTTCTTACTCTTTCTAAAGTACCCTGTCATCTATAACATAATTTTGACCTTCAGAACAGATGTATGATTTATTTTATGCTGTACCTATGGATTTTTCCATGTCTATCTGTTTATCATCTATCAATCTAGGCATGCATGTTTTGTATGTGTACTGTATATATAGAAGTCCTTTTATCGAATACTTTATTTAACACTCACTACATACCAAGTATATATATTAAAAAATTCAATTTCATAACCAATCTATAAATTTGATAGTGACCATCATTATCCTAATTTATAAGTGTGCCAGATGCAATTGTAAAGAAGAAAAAAATTCCTCTACCCTGTAGGTTCATTACTTAGGGACATGCAAATTAAACCAACAAAAGAAAATTAACTACTACCCTTTGCAACATCATGGATGGAACTGGAAAGCATTATGCTGAGCGAAATAAGCCAGGCGGTGAAAGACAAATATCATATGATCTCACCGTTAACAGGAATCTAAACAAACCAAACAAGCAAGCAAAATACGACCAATGACACTCAAATATGGAACAGGCTGTCAGGGTCCAAAGGGGAGAGGGGAGAGAATCATAGGGGAAAAGGGAATGGACTCACATGAGCAAGTATAAAAGACACATGGACAATAACTAAGGGTGGGGGTGGAAAGGGGACGGAGGCTGGGAGCATGGGGTGGGGGGCGGGCAGGGTTGGGAATATAAGACAGAAACCTGTACTTGAACAAGAATTAAATAAAAATTATATTTAAACACACACACACACACACACACACACACACACAAAGAAAATTAACAGCAGAGAAAAATATTTAGTCATTTGCATAGAGAGCTAACAAAAGTAGCAAGTTTACTAAATGGTTAAAGTTAGACGCTTATATATTTAATTTACTGATAGTAGGGGAAAAAGAAGAAAAAATGGATTCTGTGGGAGGAATAAGTAAATTTTTTAAAGGAAATACAAATAAGATTTAGGAGAACTAATGAGAGGTAAAAGAGTTAATGTTTATTCATGAAAGTTTAGTTGTCTTCCCATCTTCATGGCCATTACAACTCCCTCAGAGAGGGGATTTATGGCAGCCTTATTTCCCAAAAGTTGCTATTTTCACTCAGATAAGGGAAGAACCAAAAGGCTTCTTTCTACATCTGATGACCCTCAGATACCAACTTGAAAATCTTCATACCAATTCTGGGTTTCCAAATGTGTTCTCATATGGCAAAAGAGGACTGCACAACTGCTACGTGGTGAAGTCCAGATCTCACTCTTAATCACAAGGTTATTTGGCCCCTAGTTCACTCTACCTTGACGATTTACCTGACTGAATGTGAAACTAATCTTGAAAAAACAGGAAATGGTCTTTATCTCCTAAATGCCTCTAATCTTCTGTAATAACTTGATCTTAGGACCTAAATCTGAAACTAGAGAGAGCAGATATATTAAGTGATAGTACACTCCACAGGACATGGGAGTGGGCCAACTCTGAGCAGAGATTGGCCTCAGGGGCTGGAGGGAATCTCTTCTTACAGGGTAGATATTTCCTGGCTAGTGTTTGTGGACTTTTATTGCACATGTACATGTAGTTATGTTACTTCAAAGCTACTGTGCATGTGGTCTTCCATTATTTTCCTTGACTAGCCACCAGAGAAGGGGGTCACACAATGTTTATTTATTATAATGTTATTATAGTGAAGCAGGGGTCATGAAGCATCTTCTGCACAGGTGCATTCATGATTCACCATGATTCAGTGCTTTTCCAGAAAGCAGAAACAACTGGTCTTAGAATGGGGTCTCTGTCCTATATTGATGTCCTTTATCTTAGTCCTGGGACACCTCTGGAGTTTCCTCCTTCCTGATCATCTCCTGCCTCAGATATAGAGGGCAAATACCATACCCACATCCCCAGGGAAAGGTCCTAGCTTTTGCCTTATGATATAGTCCCTGGACTTGGGACTGGCAGAACTCCAATGAGGCTGCATCCATATGTTACATTCATGTCCTGACTTCACTGGGAGAGAATCAGGCTTGGCCAATACCAGATTCCTTCTCCTCCTCTTCTTACATCCATAGTGGCCTTTGACCCAAGCTCATCACAAAAAGTTAAGTTTGGGATCCCAAAATATGACATCTGCCTTACACCCAAAAAGAGGTATGGATTTGACTTTAACCTTTTCTTTGGGATTAAAACTCAAGATCTTGATATGTATTGGGAGTAGATTCATAGGCCAAAGGACCAGGAACAAGGAAGTCTGTGTTTCTTTTGCTTCCTGCTTCTTGGAACAGGATGTTCTTGTCCACCTTAGTCACTCTCTGGATAGTAAAGGTCTTAAAGGGACAGCTTATTTATGTCTGCATCTCCACCAGCAGAAAAATGTAACCTCAGCCCAGTAACCATGGCTCCAATTACCCATTTATGTCCTCCAATGAGGCACAAGGGACTCATTGCTCTTGCAATTAGATACTGACAGAACATATTTGCATGTGTTATCATTGTAGGCTGTAAGGGAGAAGACTCTTTAAACTTATGAACAACAACAACAAAAAAGGTTTTAAGTGTATTTACAATTTTGTGTTGGGCCACATTAATAGCCTGGGCTGCACACTCCATGAACCTATTTCCCAAATGACCTTTTTCCTCACATAACCTAACATTATCATCATTACGCATTGAGGACAAATATGTATAGAATATTGCATTTATACTAATTGTTTTGAGTAATTAGCTTTTTTTCTGCAACTCAATGTCAACTTCTTGTGGACAAGGGATGGCCCTTGACTCCCACTTAGGATAGGCTGTGCCCAGAGGAGTAGCCAATGAAACCTCGTCCAAGAGACCCTAACAGATGGTTCCTGTGGTCTTCAGAAGGCCATCTTCCTGTTTTTTCACCTCCAAGTAAAAGAATGTAAAATGTGCCTTGATCAAAACCTGGCACACATGTTGAATGAAGTATATTTTGCTATCCCATTTCTACAGTCTTTCCTTACAGGTGTTTTTTTTACCAGTTCCTCAACCAGATTTGGTTTCCTCTCTGAATCTTCTCTAAGTTCTGCACATTTAATGTGCAGATCTTAGCACCTTTTTCTAAGACCCTTTATTAACCTGAACATGAGGATAAAGGGAAGGACAAGAGAGATCCTCAGTTTCTACCGTTGGCCCTTGCCCTACCCTTCATTTTGGGGGGGCATTAGGCATCTGCTCATGATGTCTTTCTTAGATATGTGGTGACTTGGGTTTGTTTTCAATGGGGATTTTGCATACCTGGACACAGAGAATTTGACCTCAAGTTCTTTACCCTCTTGAGGATCCTAAGCTTATTCACCTATGAAAAATATTGCCCACTGAGGAAACAATTTTGCAGAATGTTGGAATGTTTGTGAATGATGCTATATGTGAAGGTGATAATGTGGAACAAAGGAATGGATCTGGATCCTGATCTTGCCTCTGCCACTCACTTTACTGTGCATAACATTGACAAGTGGATTTGACTCTCTGGGCCTCAGTTTCTCCGGCTGTTTCAGATGAACTCTGGGGTTTTCTTCTAGTTGTCACAATCAGTGGGCTCTTGGTCATTGGTTGTCTGGTTTCTGTCCACTCACAGTAATCTCTGTCATTGATATTTATCCAACTCCAGTGCATCCATGGCCATGTGTTTCAGTTGAAAAGTTGAGGAAAGGAGTTGACAATAAGGGGGATTGCCTCAAAATTTTCAAATTTGCTCACCAGTGACAGTGATTAAAAGGAGACAGACAACCTTACTTCCATTGGCTTAATTCCAGTTGAGACACCTCTATTTTTAAAAAAAATGTTTTTATTTATACTATTACAGTTGTCCCAATTTTTCTCCCTTTTCCCTCCTGCTCTACCTAGCTACCCTCCACTCTCCCAGGCAATACCCACATCATTGTCCACGTATATGTTCTTTGACTAACATCTTCCCCTTCTTTCAACCATTCCTTTTTTCTCCCATTTCTGCTTATACTTGTCAGTCTGTTTCATGTTTCTATGACTGAATCTATTTTGCATGTTAGTTCATTTTGTTCATTAGATTCCACTTACGAGTGAGATCATATGGTATTTGTCTTTTACTTACTGGTTTATTGCACTTGGCATAATAGGCTCCAGTTCCATTCATGGTATCACAAAGGGTAAGAATTCCTTCCTTTTAGTGTTGCATAATATTGTATTGTGTAAATGTACCATGGCTTTTTTATCTACTCATCTGCTGATGGGCACTCAGACTGTTTCCAAATCTTAGCTATTTTAAATAACACCACTATGAACGTAGAGGTGCATATAATCTTTTGAATTGGTGTTTCGGGATTCAGTGTAAGAATATACACTGCCATATATTCCCAGCAGTGGAATCACAGGGTCAAAAGGCAGTTCCATTTGTAATTTTTTTTTGAAAATTCCATACTGTTTTCTACAGTGGCTGCATCAGTCTGCATTCTTACCAACAGTGCACAAAGGTTCTCTTTTCTCCACATCCTTGCCAGCACTTGTTGTTTGTTGATTTAATATAATGATAGCCATTTTGGCAGTCATGAGGTGATAAACTTATGATTGTGACTTTAATTTACACCTCTCTGATAGCTTGTGAAACTGAACATTTTTCATGTCTATGGGTTATCTGTATATCCTCCTTGGAGAAGTATCTGGTTCCTTTGCCCATTTTTAATTGAATTGTTTGTCTTCCTTGTGTTGAGTAGCATAAGTTCTTTATGTATTTTGGAGTTTGAACCCTTCTAATATATCACTGACAAACGTGTTCCTCCATACAGTAGGCTCCCTTTTCATTTTGATGATGCTTCTTATAGGTGTGCAGAAGCTTTTAAAATTGATGTAGTCTCATTTGTTTATTTTTTTTTCTTTGTCTCCATTGCCCTAGGAGATATATTAGCAAAAATATTGCTATGTGAGATATCTGAAATTTTACTGCCTATGATTTCCTCTAGGATTTTCATGGTATTATGATTCATATTTAAGTATTTTATCCCTTTTGAGTTTATTCTGGTGTATGGTGTAAGTTGGCAGTCTAGTTTAATTTTTTTGCATGTACCAGTTCAGTTTTCCCAACCCCATTTATTGACGAGACTGTCTTTGTTCCGTTGTCTGCTCTTGTCTCCTTTGTCAAATATTAATTGGCCACAAGGACAAAGGTTTATTTCTAGGCTCTCCATTTTGTTCCATTGATTTATGTGTCTATTTTTATGCCAGTACCAAACTCTTTTGATTAGAGCGGCTTTCTAGTACACTTTTATACCAGATATTGTGATCCCTCCAACTTTGTTCTTCTTTCTTAAGATTGCTGAGACTATCTGGTGTCCTTTTGATTCCATATAAGTTTTTGAAATATTTGTTCTAGCTCTGTGAAATATGCCATTGGTATTTTAATAGGAATTGTGTTGACTCTATTGATTGATTTGGGTAATATAGCCATTTTAATGGTGTTAATATTTTCAGTCCATGAACATGGCATATGCTTCCATGTATTTGTATCTTCCTCTGTTTCTTTCTTCAGTGTCCTATAGTTTTCTGAGTCTTTTACCTCCTTGGTTAAATTTATTCCTATGTATCTTTTCTTTTTGTTGCAATAGTAAATGGGATTGTTATCTTAGTTTCTCTTTCTAATAGTTCATTATTGGTGCATAAAAATGCCATTGATTTTTGAGTATTGATTTTTGTATCACTACTTTTTGGAAGGATATCCTGTCAATTCATTTATTAAGTCTAGTAGTTTTTTGGTGGAGCCTATAGGTTTTCCGTGTACAATGTCATGTTGTTTACAAATAGTGACAGTTTTACTTTCTCCTTTCCAATTTGAATGTTTTAGTGTTTTTTCTTATCTGTTTATTATGAATAAAACTTCCAGTACTATGTTGAGTAAAAGTGGTGAAAGTGGGCATCCCTATCTTGTACCAGATTTCAAGGGAAACACTTAGTTTTTGCCCATTGAGTATAATGTTGGCTGTGGGTATTTTGTATTTGGAATTTATATGTTGTGTGATCTCTCTGTCCCCACTTTGCTAAGAGTTTTTGACGTAAATGGTTAGTGAATTTTACCAAATGCATTTTCTCTATTTATCGATAAAATCATGTGATTTTTTTGTCTTTCATGTTGTATAACATTTATTGATTTGTGAATATTGTACCAACCTTGCATATCTGGAATATATCCCTTTTGACATTGGTGTATGATCTTTTCAATATGTTGTGGATCCAGTTTGCTAATATTTTGTCAAGGTTCTTGGCATCTATGTTCATCAGCGATACTCATCTCTAATTTTCTTTCTTTGTTGTGTCTTTACCTGCTTTTGGTTTTAAAGTCTATTTTTGTCAGATATAAGTATTGCTACCCCAGCTTTTTTTCTCTTTCCATTTACATGAAATATCTTTTTCCATCCTTTTACTTTCAGTCTGTGTGTATCTATGTTTTTGAGGTGTGTCTTTTGAGGACACCATATATATGAGTCTTCTTTACTTATCTAGTCAGCTACCATAAGTCTTTGATTGGAGCATTTAAGCCATTTACAACATTATTATTGATAGATACATACTTATTGACATTTTATTTTTAACTTTTTCTCCTCTTTCTTCCCCTTTTCCTTCTTCTTCAAGCAAGCCCTTTAATATTGTTTGAAATACTGGTTTGGTGGTAACAAATTCCTTTAGCTTTTTCTTGTCTGGGAAGCTCTTATTTTTTTTCAGTTTTAAATAATAGCTTTGTTGGGTACATTAGCTTTGGTTGTAGGTCCTTGTTTTTCACCACCTTGAATATTTCATGCCAATCCCTTTTGGCCTGAAGTGCTTCTGTGAGAAAGGAGATGACAGTCTAATGGGAATGCCCTTGTGGGTAACTGACTGATTTTATCTTGCAGCTTTTAAAATTCTCTCCTTGTCTTTAAGCCTTACCATCTTAATTATGATGAGTCTTAGAGTGGGCCTCTTTGTGTTAGTCTTGTATGGGACACTGCTTCCTGGACTTGTTTGTCTTTTTTCTTTCACTAGGTTAGAAAAGTTTTTGGTCGTTATCTCTTCAAATAGGTTCTCAGTTCCTTCTCTCTTCTCTTTCTGGTATCCCCATGATGAGGATGTTGTAACACTTTATGTTGTCCTAATGTTTCTTAAACTCTCTTCATGTCTTTAATTCCTTTTTCTTTTTGCTGCTTTGCTTGGGTGTTTTTTCTACCTTGTCTTCTAAAGCACTGATTTAATCCTCTACTTTATCTAACCTGCTGTTTATTCTTTCCAGTGTATTATTTATTTTAGATATTGCATTCTTTATTTTTTGACTGGTCTTTTTAAAAAATGTTTTCTGTGTCTTTTTTTCAGGTTGTTGGGTATCCTTATAATCCTTACTCTAAACTCTATATCTGTTAAATTGCTTGCCTCCATTTTATTTAGTTCTTCTCTGGAGAACTCTCTTGTTCTTTCATTTGGGGCCTGTTTCTATGTCTTCCCATGTTGTCTGCCTCTTTGTGTTTCTATGTATTAGGTAGATCTACAAAGATTCTGGCGCAGTCTTATGTCAGACACTGTGTGTGACTGGCCCTGGGCAATCTGGAGCTATCAGAGATCCACAGCTTGTGACTCCTCCACTGGGCCTGGGTGTTTGCATAAAGAACCAGGCTGTGCACTAAGGTCAGCTTTACCAGCATGAAGCCTGGAGTGTGGGAAGTTGTCAGCCAAGGTCTCAGATCTCCCAGAGATCTGTCTTGGCCAGCAGCCTTTCTGTTAGGCTTGATTTCTGAAATAGCCTCCAGCTGTACTCCTCTTCAGGGCTTTAGCCTGATGTGGTTGGGGTTGAGGGATTTATGTGGGTGGGGCTATTGCTTCCCTTCAGGCTGATGCTACTTGGATGGCATTGCAGGACTCACCTCCACTTGCATCTGCCTGATGGCCTGGTCAGTTTTAGTTGCTGACCTAACATTTTCTGAGAGAACTTCTGGTGGAATTGGGAGGATGGAACCCTTGGATTTCCTGTGGCAGAGAGGTACTGTTTTGACTTCAGAAATATGGTGGGTATATTTCCCCACCCCAAGCCACATGTCTGAGTCTGTTCCAGATTATTTCCCTGATCTTTGCAGGATGGAACACCTAGTAGGAAAGCCGATGGGGCCTCCAGAGCCCAGAGTTGGGTCTGTCAGAAACCAGGAGGGTGTTTTCCCTGTGAGGGGGAAAGTACCAGTCTGATTCCTAGAAAGCGTATGGAATGGCTGCTCACTAAAACCAGTCTCTGGCATCCCCTGAGTCTGCCTATGTTGCTATCTCCTCAGCAAGGAGTTAAGACACAGGGTGGGGAAAAAGATGCAGGGTAGGGTGAGCAGGGATTCAGAGGGTGAGGCTAGTAGGACGCCAGAAGATGGGACAAGTAGTACTCCAGAAGGTGAGGTGAGTAGTATCCCACATGGTGGGGTAATTGTTTTTCCCCTGTGAAAGGCTTGCTCTTCTCAAGAAAAATGGCTGCTGCAATATCATGGGATGTCCTGTCATAGGGATCCCAGAAGCCACTCTGCTATACTTCTCTCCAATGCCTCCCCTTCCAGATTCATCAGGGAACTGCAACCTGCACTGCCCTTCCTTCACCAAAGTCCAAGGTGAGTGCCTGTGAATAACAATAACAAGAAAATGGTGTTTTGGCCCTTTAAAAAGTAGTGGCTTTTTCTCCCCAACACACAGAAACCCCACAGCTTTTCACCACTAGATGCTATTTGGGCAGCAAATCCGAGTTCTGGTGCTGCTCCATAATTGGGAGCCCACTCTGGGGTCCACGTTTTGTTCCTCTCACTAGGAAGATCCCACATCTATGCAGTAACCTCAGCCTGGTACCCTTGGGAGCAGGGCTGGGTGATTGTTTTTCCCTTTTTGTGTCTTCACCCTTCCTACCGTTCTCAAGGTGGTTTCTGCTTGTCCTTGGTTAAGTCTCCTCTTCAGGTAGTCTTTGGTTGGTTATTTCAGGCAGCTGTTCCCTTCTTTAGTTTTATTTCCAGTTTGGTTCTGGGAAGAGATAAAAGAAAGATATTGCACCACCATCTTGTGCTCCCCTCCCCAAATCTGTATGCTTATGTGGAAAGAGCAAAGAGGAGAATTCTGGCATTGGCTAAAATTTTTAATCCTGACTCTATCACTATCAACTGGGTCATGTTATTAACCATGATTGTGTTACTTGATTTCTCTGAACCTCAGTTTCCTCAAATGTATGATGTAGCAATGTCTGTCTACCTTGCAGAATTGGAAATTGGATGATTAAGTGAAATAAAAATTAAATATATGGGGTCTGTCTAGAAGGTATCCAGCCATGTAATATGAAAAATAGACATTCATTGAAGAAGATACAAGATAAAAAAAAAACACACATTGTACACAGGACAATGATGTCTCCGTCCCCTTTGAAATAGGCAGCTTAGAACTTCACAGTTCTCAGTATTACCATCAGCTGCCCTGTCATATTTTCCTGAATCTCATTGACAGCCTGAAATCTCTTTCCTTTTAAAGGTGATTTTAGTTTTGGGAAAAGCCAGGCATCACAGGGTGCCAAATCTGGGCTGTAGGGGGCCTGAGTCACCCAGGTGATTTGATGTTTTGCCAAAAACTCTGCACAAGACGATGCATGACTGGGCACATTGTTGTCACCAAGCTGTAAATCACCAGGCACCCATAACTGTGGCCTTCTGAATCATCCAAATAGTTTCTGTGGAAGAATGTTCAAGCTTAAAGCTCAATTTGATGTAGATTCGTTGCTCTACCTTCTCAGTCATTTTGACTGTGACAGCCACACAGTACACACACTTACTCAATGGCCTGTACCACCCCAAATAACTGGTATAGTGAAGTCATCATTATTCACACATGGACATTCCCATACTTTCTCCTTGGCTACAACAGTGTTGCATGAACCATTCTTATTATATTAACAATGGCTGAAGTTTTTCAGGACAGCCTTTGTATGTGTTATTTCTCCCCTACTTTAGTACCTGGAAGGTACTCTTTTATCATAGAAGGAGAGGAAGAGTGATAGAGATGCCCTCTCCTTGTCTTTTGGAGCTGTCAGGTGACACTTCATGTCCATTCTGGGTGTTGGTGGTTGTAATTCATGAGAGTGTGTTTCCCATGCTAGTTGGTGCTCAGTTCACTGATGTGGGCATAGTAGAAGTCCCCAGAAGACCTTTCCATGATTGAGTACCCTTCTATCTGACAACAGGAAGAGGATGAGGAAGAGAACCTATGGGTAGTGCCAGGTTTACTACCCTGGCTAAAGAGGTTCAGCAGAGTGGGGGGAAAGGCAAAACCAGGCTTGGTACACCACCACCAGCCTCAGGGACAGGGTGAATGTAAGAACTGTGGCCACAATAACAGCAGTAGGGAGAACTTGGTGAGGAGAGACTGCAAGGTGGCAGAGGGAAGAAAACTTTAAATGAGCAAAGGTTCTAAGAGCACAAAAGAGAGAAGGGAGGGAGGGACCTGTGGGGGCGGGGGAAGGGGTGGAGAGAGAAAGAGTAGGAAGAAGTGGGAGGAGAATGGATGACAGATATGGATTAAAAAGAGGGTGGAAGAGGAACAAATGACAGACTCAAGAACAAGGAACAGGGAGCAGTCAGAGGAGAGGTGGCCAGAGGACTAAGAAGCTTCTCTGGACTAAGAAATTCCAGAGAGGAGGAAAAGAAGGTAAGGGTGGACTTGAATTTTAAAAGATAAAACTACCAGTTGATGGGGAGGAACCAGGAGAGAGAGCCTTTAATTCCATGCTAGATAAAAATAAAGCTCTTTGTACCTGTGGGTTTATTCCCTATCCCTCAGTGTTCCCTTTGATGGTGAGGTTTGGATATATGAAAGAGGCTGTTTTACAAAGCTGAGATAAATCACTTACTTGGTATACAAGGAGCTGTAGAAAGGTGAATGGAGAGCCCTAGGAGTTAGTTCACTCCCTGCACAGTTGCAGTAGTCCAAGAGCATCTTGCAAGGGGTCCACCATCCACTTCTAAGCACATTTTAAAAAGATAAAATTGGCCTTTTAAAAAGCCGCCACTGCTTGACAATGCTTCCTCTAGGCTTGGAATCTTTTTTGAAATGCTTTTCAGAACATCTAGGAGAGTGTTTTGATTCTTTTCCTCCTAAGGCATGTTGGATGGTTTAAAAATATTCCCTGCTTAGTTTTCTGCAGAGTATCACGTCCCACTGGGCATTGTGAGCAATTTGGCCTGCCACTTGCTGTCAGGGGCAAGAGGCTAGTGAGACCCAGAGAAGAAGCCAGGAGAGATGCCCACCAAAGGTCACCTTTCCTCCTGGGTGCAGGTCAAGGTAGAAGACTGCTGGGCTAAAGGTTTCTGTCAGCTCCTTAACCTCTCTTCTAAGCATGTAGCAAAAGAACCTGGACTCAGTGGCTGGGAGACTGGGGCACTAAGTTGCTGGATAACCTTGAGCACTTCTGGATACTTCCCCTTCTGGGCCTCAGTGTCCTCTTCTATAGACATGAGGGGTTTGAAGTAGAAGGATCCCTCTGGTTCTATTCAGCAGTAACATAGTATAAGACTATGATTCCTTAGGCTCAAATACAACTCAGCTGAAAAAGGGAAGCTTGACACAAGGCTTTGTATCTTTACTGTGCCTTTGTTCAGTTTTTTTTTTCCCCTTTTTTTGTTTCCCCATATCTCATAATGGAGGGATTCCTTGTTCTTACTCCTCAGGATCTCACTTGACTGTTTCCTGAATAAGGTTCTGACACACCATGTCCAACTGGCCTGAGAGAAGGAAGGGCAATGCAAGGAGCACTAGACAGGAAGTTGGGAGAACTGAGAAACCCAGCAAAAGTAAATAGACAAGAGACTTTTGGGGTCAAAGCTGGGAACACAAGCTTGTATTTAGAGGCATCCCAGCCTGACTTTTATATCAGCAGACCAAGCAGTCTCCATCTCCTTCATCCCCTGCCCCCCCAGCCCAGACCCTGATTCACTGCTTTCCAGGGACAGATCTGAACTTTCCACCTTCCTTCCAGACCCCCCAGGGCAGCAGAACTGATTGGAGCCTGATCCCTGGCTGTCCTTCTAAGTCTTTTTTCTCACTTGGCAACTGCCAAGGAACAGTTGGTATGCATTGCAGTGAATACCCTGAGGTGTGTCCCCTGATTTCCAAACTGGCACACCCAGGGCATCACCTCATCCAGACACATGAAATTCAGAGAGCCATGGCAGTAACATAATTGTGTTGCCCTGCTTTGCAACTGCCTCAGAACCCCCAGAGATGTTCTTGCTGGGCTCCTGCAACCGATCATCCTTGTCTCCTAGCTGCCTCAATCCTGTTTCCTCTCCTAGTCCTGAGCCATTAGAACTAGAAGTTTCTTAGATTGCCTGTCAATCTGTTCTTTGACAGCTAAGGAAAACAAAGCCTGGAAAGGGGACGTGACTTGTTGGAGATGACCCAGGGAGTCAGGGCCAGTTCACTTGGGAGAACACACTGCTCTGTTCACTCCCACTAGGGCTCTTCTGACTTCTGTCCTTGGCTGTGGTTTCTGAGCCTCTGTCTCTTCCCAAGCCTCCCTGCTCCTTCCATTTAAGCATCTCTACAGTCCTGTTTTCTGGCAGGGATACCCACATGCCCACCTATTCTTTATCATCAGTGCTGACTACCTGTAGGGCTCACAGTGTGGAAAGTTCTGAGCTCTAGCAGCCAGCAGGCTGCCACAGTGCAGGCTGGCCTCTTGGATATAGGCTGACTCCATTTTGGGACGGAACCAATTCAAACAGGACAGGGAATCTGTCTGTGTGGGTCAATCAGGACAGGAACTAGATGACCTGCTGTCCTCAGGGCCAGTGAGACCCCAAGTCCAAGCTCTGCCCTCTTTCCCAGGGAAGACCTCACCCACCAGGAATTCCAGCAGCTCTCTGTGTGAACTGACCTCATTTTAGACTTAAGAATTGAGCTGACCAATAGGGAAAGACATTTATTTTTCTAGGAAAGCTTTGGGATTCTTAGAAAAGAAGCTGACTTCATTTCTATGGTCAGAAGCTGCTGGCTCCTGGCAAACGACAGCTTGATGCCATTTTGTGACTCAGTTGTTTCTGATGTATTAGCAAATGAAGGGCAAGAAAAATTCAGCCTTCAACAATCCACTCACTTTTACAAGAAAATGGTCCCAGAATCAGAGGTATTGAAATGATAGAGAGGGACTTGGAGTTTATATAATTCAGGGGTAAGGCAAAAGGGAGAGGCCTGGCATTTAGAGTAATATTTAGATTAGAATTTCAATTGAGTGACCTTGGCGACATATTTAATATCTTTGATCCTTTGTTTCTTCATCTTCCAAAGAGGTTAGAAAATGCCTTCCTTGTGAGGTTTTATGAGGATTAAATAAAATAATGTACTTAAAATGGCTATCACCTAATAAGTGCTTAATGAACAATAAACATTAGGGAGAACCCAAGTCTTTGGCCCAAGTGTCTTCGAATTGCATTTCATTCAGTGCAAAGGCCTGTCTACCATGGAGGCTTGCTATCAGATGTAATTCACAGGTACTGCTTAGTTTTTATGACCACAGATTTGTTTTTTGGTGGGGGGGCGGGGGATTACTGCTCCTTACTTTTAAACCAGGAGTCAGAAAATCTGAATTTGCCTCTTGGCTTTGCCAATGACTTGCTTTACTATGACAAGTGGGTGACTCACAAATTTCCCAGATATTCTCATTTAGAGCTAGAGGTGCCTTAGCAACCATCCAGTTCAGCCACTTGTTTTTACACATGAGTGAACTGAGGCTCAAGGAGGGGTAATGTCTTATCTAGGGTCACAAAGAAACTGGACCCTTATCTAGGGTCCAGCTGAAATTGGAAAGAACTTCTCTTATGAGGCTCTTGTTCAATGAGAGGACTTGTAAATTCTTCATCAACCCTGGCATCTTCATGAGTCAGAATTTCAGTACAAGTAAGATGTCTTTGGGGGGTCTGGATGTCCCTTTTCCTCACATCACAGAGTAGAAAAACCTCCTATCTCTTGTCCAAGTTGAAATGAGCCAGTTTCAGACCTACCATTGTGGATGTGCCTTCAGATTGGTGATGAGATTCAAAGAATTGCAGGAAACACGCACTTTATAATATGGAGTCCAGCTCCAGGACCAATAGCTTGAGTTAAAAAAAAGTTGGGGGGCAGACTGGACCAATTACAAAATTAAGAGAGGCCTGATCTGCACCTCTCTTCTTCTCTACCCCTGCCTCCAGGGATCTTCATGTCTAGTAGAATAACCAATTTACAGATTAAGTAATATCCTTCCCATTGCCCTTTTTCCCTTCTCTGATAGTCACCTTTCTCCACTTGGTATCACATGGGGGCCCTTGTTGTGTCACTCTAACCAGTCCACTGTACTATCAAATTCTACATCAAGTTGGCTAGTTGTATCATGTTTGAGAGAATTTTTTCTGAAATGTCAGAAAAGAAAAACAACAACAACAAAACCCCTAACATTATTGAGTAGCTACTATGTGCCTGTACTGGCAATTCCACATATCCACAGATTGTTAAATACCCATGAGTAAGCTTTTTTTTTTTTTCAGATGAGGAGGAAACTAAGAAGTTAAGTGACTTGCCTAAGGTCACACAACTAAAGAGCAATGGAGGCAGAGATAGAATCTCATTATTCCTTAGGAACCATGAGTCCCACTACCTAACTATTTGTTTCCTTTGTTCTTGTTACGATTTGACATCAGTGGAACAGTAGAGCCTGCTGTTTGGCCAGCTGAGAACCTGGCAGTAGACACTGCTGCAGCCAAGAACACTTAACGGCTAAAAAAGGAAATAACTTTCTATATGTGAATTCTGGCCAAATGGTGGCAGTTGTTGAAGTCTGGGAATCCTAACCAATGTAGGCCGTAGATGTGATGTAATCATTAATTCTAGGAATAGCATATGTAAGAGATAGCCAGAAGCTAAAGAAAACACATTGGCTCTCTTATAGAAAGTAGGAAAGGCCATATTTTAGGAGTTAAGGGACTGAGTTTTTGGTCACATGTCTGTCACCAGCTGTCAGTACTAGAGCCTCTTTGATTTTACTCACCTTTTATAAATGTGAGGCTTTGGAAGAGGGCATACCAGTTTCGATTACTTTAGACAGTATTTGCTAGTTGTGAGACTTTGCACAAGCTACTTAACCTCTGAGCCTCAGTTTTTTTCATCTTTAAAATGACATAATACTTCTTTCCTAGTAGAGTTAATGTAAGGGCTAGAAAGTATAGTTGTACTGTGCTTCACATGAGAAAAACACTTATCTTAGTGCTATCTATTGTTACTATTACTTAACTTTCTTCGACCCTTTTCTTCATCTTGTATAAAAATAAAAAATTGATATCTAGATTTTTCCACTCTACTGTACTATGAATCTATGACAAGATGGTGGGAATAGTAAGGAAAGGTAAGTATTTCAAAAATATAAATTTCATTAATAACTGCATAGCTACTAATCACCTCTCCCGAGACAATAAAAAAGTCTCTCAATATTTCATTGTAAGTGCAGATCTCCATTTGCCATTCTTCCTATCACTCCTTATAAGTATTTCTTCTTCCAACATTTTAAGAAAAAGAAAGTATTTACCCTAGCATAATTCTCTTTCTTCATTTTGCTTGCTATTTTCCACCTCCTTGGCTTTGAAACAACTGTCTGTTAGCAGGGTGTCTCTGAGTGGACCACTCTGTCCTTGACAGAATAAAATAAATTGAAAGAGGAGTTAATTATCTGTCATTGGCTAGAGTAGGAGGGACACTAAAGCGATACTTTGTCTTAGCCATCTGCCTCTCATGTTGTCTCATCTCTGTCTCCTTATACCTTCATAGTGATCAAGGTTCAGAGGGTGTCTGTCTCCAAGTGGACTTCAAATTCTGGGAAAGCTGCCCATACTGCCCAACTCAATAGCTGTAGCTATATCGTATACTTGGTCATTTCCCCTGAGGCTGAAGTAGCTACCCTAAATCTAAATCAGGAAAAGACTGAAAATTATAAATGTAAGAATTGCCCCAACCACTTACAAACCAACTCCCTATTCTAACCATGACCTCACAAACATCCCTGAGATAGTCATGTTAGGTACAAGTGTCTAGCCTTTGACTGGTAAAAATTTAGAAAAAAGGAACTTTAGGTGATTTAGGTAATCTAGCACAGTTGTTCAGGCAAGGGGATTGCTGCCAGACTAGACAAGAGCTGAGTTTGAAGCCAACTACCTGGCTTAATAGCAGTGTGATCCTGCCAAAGTCACCCTCTCTGAGCCCTCTAAAAAGGGAACATGGTTAGTCCCTACTTCCTCATGTTTTTGTGAGAATCAAATGAGGAAAAATATATATATATAAAGAAACTTATAAGTGCCTAGTATTTAAAAAGGTCTCAATAATTGTTAGCTTATATTATTACTATTATTACCTAGATTCAAATTCTCTTTTTGTGTAACTCTGGGTGTACTAGAAAATAGAGCTGAGAATCTCCAAGGATAATGAAGATTCCTGAGGTAGCTGAGGACCAAGACTACTTTCTCATGTGATTCTCCTTCCATACTCATTTTGGGGAGAAACTATTAAAGTGAGGGGAAATAAAAATGTACATCAATTATTAAAGTACAGAAGAGTTCTGAGATGATGGTTATATTTGGTACTTTATAAAACCACTTTGATGTCTGGCATAGCTTAGCAGCCCAATAAACACTTTCTGAACTGAACTGCACTGACATGGTGCTGTGTCTAAGACATCATTTAAGTGAGGTTCTTTGGATCTTTTTACAAAAGAATTCTTGTAATTAGGAATCAAGTTAACCCTGACCTGTGACACATTCTACTATACAGTGAGCAGAATTACAGGGTGGGACCAGGAGACTGTTGTTCTGACTATGAATAACAACCTTTATTGAGAACCAGAGATCTGTTACTGTCCAGAACATGTGTCATTGTCCAGAATTAGATACAGACTCTGTGGTCTTAAAATCTAATTTTGACAAACTTTGGTGGTGAGCTCCCCAGTGATCTGGGGGAGGAGTCAGAAAAGAAGTAGTCTATACTGTTGGAGTCTCTGCTCTAGTCACAACCAGTCCTGCTGAGGGCTTCCTCGCTGGCAGTAGCTTCTGCCTCCTTGATATTCTGGCCATCACAGTCATTTTGCAGGTGCCCCTAAGCCATCTTCCCAGGGAGACCCTACTGTTGTCATTAGGTGTTTTGAGTGACCCTAATGCTGTAATTCATCCATTGTTCTGGGAGGGGGGGTTGTTTGTTTTTGTTTTATTTTAGACCGAGGGAAAGGGAGGGAGAAAAAGTGAGAGAAACATCAATGTGTGGTTGCTTCTTTCACACCCCTACTGGGGACTTGACCTGGCCCACAACTCAGGCATGTGCCCTGATTGGGAATCAAACTGGTGACTGTTTGGTTTGCAGGCCAGCACTCAATCCACTCAGCCACATCAGCCAGGGCCATTGTTCTATTTTTTAAAAAAGTACATGAATCAATTACCATTTTTAAGCCATAATGCTAAGCACTAGGGCAATGAAAAGGGAGGGGGATTTCAGGGAGAAGAGGCAATGAAAAACAAATGGGGGCTTGTCTTCAGGAACTCAGGGTTGAGTTGGAGAGATTATACATAGCTGGTAGAGTGAATAACTCACTCTGTAATACTGATCTGAATTATTTTTTTCTTTGATCCCCTTAGCACTCCACCCAGTGCTGGTCACATCAAGGAAGTGTGATAAATATTTGCTTGATTACATAAAAACAGATCCCCCAAGCCTTATCACTAAATGGCAGAGTCCTTTCTCAAATCACTCATTGCCCCAGGGTAAGCAGGAGTTTTGAAGTTCCAAAGCAAGAGAGAAGAATTGATGGGCTCTTTCCTTAGAGGGATGATGAAGGGAAACTTTCTGGTGTGCATCGACTTGATCAGAAACTCTGGAGTAAAGTCCTGTATATGTAGCCATTAGTCCTTGTTTCTTTGCTGTATATGTCAATCATCACCCCACAAAGTTATTATAAGGATTCACCATTCAACAATAAAAACTGAGTGCCTATATGTTCTGAAGATGTTCAGTTTTTAACAAGAACAAATATAGTCTCACCATCTTGGAGTCCACAAAACAACGTCAAAGAAGTACATTTTGAACTGGGTTAGGTTTTATTTATTTTTTTATTGCTGCACATAAGAAGAAAGATTTGAGCCTCTCTAGGATCACTTTACAAACTTACCATTAGACCAAACATTTTTTTCAATCATTAAAAAATCAATTATTTTATACCTAATGATAAAATCTAATGCAATACATATGCAAAGTAGAACAGAGCTTTGGACCTTGGGAAGTCTATTATGCAATTGAGGGGACAAGCCTTTAAATCTTTGAGAGCAGAAATCATCCCTGGTTTTATTAATGCAATAGCTATCATTGAGTGCCTAGTAGTGTCAGGCTGGGTACTTCTTAGGTATTATTTTCAGTTTCCAGAGCAGTGAAAGGCACATAGTAAAGATTCAAAAAAGTACTTGCAGAACTTTTGGAGAACAAGTGTAAGGTAGCATATAACTAAGCATGAAAATGTATCCTTATTCAGAGTTTAGGAGACATCAAAGAGGGCTGAGGTCAATTTGAGAAGACTTCTCCATTGTCTACTTAGATTTGTGGAATCCTAGGAAGAGGTCCTGGCTAAACTGATGTTAATCTGGATTGCTCTAAATTGATTTTCTTTGGAAACATGGGTTGCATAAGAGGCAACAGTGCAAATCTAAAGAGGAGCCCCGGATTAGGATGTAGATACCAGAATTTTATTGCTAGCCAAAGAATACATGAAGTAAGGTTACAAAAATGATTCATGCTCACTATACACAAAACTCTTCCTTTGGCCTTTTCCCTCTTATCCAAGTACCATATCCTGTTACCAATAAGTTCTCTGGTGATTCCAAAATTTTTGCTTTGTCCCAGGATATGACAGGTTGAAAGAGGATGTTGAAGGTTTTGGATTGAAAAAACTTCAGAATTGGGATGCTCTTGTCCAGTTTCTAGGAATCATCTCTTTTTGCCTTGGGGATTTCTGAACTTGTATCAGTTACAAAGGGCTGCACAATTAAATTATCCAGAGCTCACTGGAGGGCCCTTACCTAAAGCAGCCCTCTTGACCTCCTAAACTAGAGTTAGCCTTCTGCCATATAGTCCTGTACTGCCTTGCATTTCCTGATACTAACACATCATGTTTTGTTGCAATTATGTGTTTAATCTACCCTTAATTAAGGGAAATAAAAGCAGTTAAGCTCAGAAAAGGGAAGGAGTCCTTGTTTGTCTTTTTAACTGCTTCATCTTCAGTGCCTTGCATGATGGTAATCACACAATTGAACTTACTAAATAAATGAATGAAAGGGAAGAATGACATTGAGATGATTGAGGTAGAGGGAACACAAAAATCCAAGGTAAAAAAGTAAGAAATTGTGGACCATGTGCAGTATGTGTAGCTTTAAGTAGTGAGTATGTAAGAGCAACAGTGGAAAAAGAGGGTGAGGCTATGCTGTGGAAGGTCTCAAATGCAAGTTAAAAAGTTTGAATTTTATAAGCTGTGGGAATCCAGTGAAGTCTGAAGATAATGCAGTGAGATATATTACCATTATATTTAATAGAAGCCATTCATAGCATTGGTAGCTTCCTTTGTACCTCCAAACACACTTCCTGCCAGGAAATGGATAACAATCTATAAGGCATTTAAATGCTATACACCCAGTAAACTCAATGAGTATCTAATCTACAAGTTTCTTTGACTAAAGTTATGGGGTGGCCCAAAAGGACTCACTGGGAAACTGACTTTAGGCCGGGGCCTTTCATATTATAAAATGAGCAGCTGGTATATGCTAGCTATTTCAAGTTTCTCTGACTTTGCCTGAGTCATTCAGGAAATCACAAATGAGAGGTGTTTCACCCTATTTGCTGCCATCAAGGCCTGATGGGTCCGCCCCACTTCACCTCTCCTGGGCTAGTTTCTCTGTTCCATCCTGAGGATGCATCCTTCCCAATACTGTATTGCTAATATTCCATGATGTTTCTTTCTATATATGTACGTTACTTCTTTCAGGTGGGGTTCTTTGGACCACACGTGAGTCAGCAGTGAAGCCTCTTGACATATCAAACCAAAGCATCACATTCTTTGCCTAGGTCTATTTTTATACTTCCTTGGGGACTTGCAAGGAATAAGTGACAGTAAGAAGATTTAAAGAAAAGTCTTCAGGGATTAGGGGGAGTTTATAAAAGTTGCCCCAAATTCTGGAAGAATATGGTATTTGTTTCTCTCCTTCTTTCATTCACTTTTTGTTTGCATTTGTTTTTTTTCTTCTTTCTCCCCTTCTTCTTTTCCATATTTATTTCTTCTTCTTTGTAATATACTTCTGTTGTTCTTTCTTTCTTTCTTTCTTTCTTTCTTTCTTTCTTTCTTTCTTTCTTTCTTTCTCCAATTCTTGTTCTTCCCCACCACTGTCTTTGCTAGTAACAGCTGCCTTTCATTCAGTTTTTATGTGCTGAGCACTGGACTAAGTGCTTTTTATCCATCATCTCACAATACTCTATGAGCTAAATAATACTATCCCCATTTTGCAGGTGAGGAAATTGAGACAGAGATCCAGTAACTTCTCCATGCTCAGTAGATAACAGGGTTTTGAACTCCACTTTGCTAACCCCAAGCCATCTTCTTTTAACAGTTTGTATGGTCTCTTTTTATGCATTTTCCAACTCACCCTTGTTTTTCACCTCTTTTTGTTCCTTCTCTCTCTTTATCCTACCTACTTCTCTTTTTCCCTTTTTTCTATGACATTCACCATATCCTGGTCCCCACATTTGTGTGGCTGATGCTGAAAGTGCTGAACACCGCACATGCCCACAAGAGATGATAGACCATTTAAACTCTTATCAGGCATTTTCCTTTTGAGCAAATGCTTTACATTTTTCTACATTGTTTGATCAAAACCATAGGAAAGGCCTTAAGACCAGGTTGGATCTTTGATATGGAGGGAAAGAGATAAGGTCCTTCCACTCACTCATAAATTCCCTCATTTCCAAAGACTCTGTGTACTCTCATGGTTGGGGAACATAAAGGGGTGAAGGGGGATGTGGTAGAACATAGTCCAGGAGGCTGGTCTCTATGAAGGTATCAACTCAGGAGCCAAAGAAGCCCAGACCATAAAGTGTGGTACTCCCGCCCTCTCCTTTCTTATATGTATAAAAAGTGTTCAGATAGGAACCAGGGGGTATACTGGCAGCAAAAATGTGAAGGACAAAGTTTGAACTTGACAGTCTCTAAGGTTCCATCAGAATCTGAGGTTTTATGATTCTAGAAGGGAGTGTTTGTCTTCAGTTCCTTTCTAATTTTTTTAGTTATTCTGTTGATTAGAATTGGTTAGAGGCTTAATCCATGAGGGCATTTATTGCTCATTAAGTAAGAATTTTGGAGATAAGATATTCAAAAGTTTCAGAGGCCTCAGGGAACTAGTTGGCATTTCCAAGATTCTCTGGGAAACAAGACATCTTGGCTCACATAACCCTGTCCACAGGCAGGAAGAAGTGGGAGTGGGGATGACTTCAACTGAGGCTACCTCTGTGTACTAAGGTATGGAAAAGCATTTCCTAGAGCACTCCTTCCACATCAGACTTCCCCTATTCCTCACTGACCTGAATTAACTAATGTGATGACTGAAAAAGAGGTATCTGACCTTTCACCCTGCTAAGGGGATCTAGACCAGTTTACTACCAGGTAGAAAACACCAGTGCCTGATATCCCCTACTTAATTCACTCAACTAAGATTTACTAAGCACCTACTCTAGGCCAGGCTCTCGGCCAGGATGTGAGGAAAAGACAGTCCCTGTTCTCCATGACCCCTTACTGGAAGAACACAGAGAGTCAAAGGATTACAAAACAAGATGGCAAGTGCGAGGAAAGGAGTGAGTATGCCGAGGGCTGCCACGGAAGCTGAAGAGGCTCAGCTTGGGAGAGCAGAGAGGACTGGAAGAAGACATGACTGGGTTAATTTTGAAGTTAAATACATTTCAGCTAGGGGGTAAGGGGCCTATAGGAGGTGGTAGAGAGGAGGACATTCGAGCATCTTCCAGACTTGGCATGGTTAGATAAAGGAAAGTAAAGATATCAGGCAGAAAATGAGGCTGAAGAAGCAGGCAAGGGCCTTATGAGGGAAGGTTTTGTATAGGACATAAATGGTTGGGGCAGTTATTCTGGATGTGAGGGTGAACAGATCTGTGCAGGGTATCTCTTTTTGTATGCAGAAGGACAAACCAAGTTGTACAGCTACCATGGCACTGAGGTGCAGGAGACTCACATTGCCAGCTGCTCACCAGCTGGAGGAACCTGAGTACTCATCTGTGATACCTTTAGCTAGTGTGATGAAGACATTTTGTTTGCTACCTCCCAATACAGCTGGTACATACTGGATGCTTCTGAGAATTAGGGAATGCTTCTTGAGGGGCCAAATTTGTCACTCTTTCCTCCTCCAGCTAGTTCTGCCCTCTAGAGCCATAACATTTTTGTTTTCCACTAACAGCCATTCCAAACCATGGGATATTTGTGGTATGATTTTCAATACATCACATACTCTTTCATTTAAACCTCAAAATTCTCTGATGCAGCTATTTCCATCCTCATTCTACAGACAAGGAAACAGACAGTGAGATTGTGCCCAGAGTCACATTTGCAGATTTGCAGACTCCAATGCTGTGTTCTTTCTACAGCTTCAGAGTCTCTCCAGTTGTGGTGCTTGGCCAGCCTGTGTCAGAATCACCTGGGTTGTTTTTTTCAAATCTAGATTCCCAAGAGAAGGGCACTCCAGACTGACTGAAGTAGAATCTTTGGGATTAAGAGCATAGAATCCACATGGTAGCACACATCTCAGTTCACTTCTAGATCCATTAAAGTGTGAGAAACATGATCTAATCTTGCTAATATAACCACTTTCAATCTTCTTTGTATTTTTGCTGAGAGGTGGAGAGAGGATAAGAAAGCATTTTAGGTGAATTTTATAAAAATTTTTAAAGTATATTTTATTGATTATAATATTACAGTGGTCCCAACTTTTTTCTACCCTTCATACTTCTCCAACCTGTACCCACCCTGCATTCCCCCCACCTTAGCTCATGTCCATGAATAGTATATATAAGGTCTTGGCTTCTCCATTTCCTACATTATTCTCAACCTCACCCTGAGTATTTTGTGCCTACAAATTATACTCATTATTCCTTGTACCTTTTCCCCCCATTCTCCCCCCCCTGCCCTTCCCCATTGATAACCCTCCATGTGATCTACATTTCTGTGACTCTGTTCCTGTTCTAGTTGTTTGTTTAGTTTTGGTTTTTTTTTAAAGATTCAGTTGATAGTGAATTTGTTATCATTTTACTGTTCACAGTTTTTCATCTTTCATCTTCTAATTCTTAGATAAGTTCCTTTAACATTTCATATAATAAGGACTTGGTGATGATTAACTTCTTTAACTTGACCTTATCTGGGAAGCACTTTATCTACTCTTCCAGTCTAAATGATACCTTTGCTGGACAGAGTAATCTTGGATGTACATCTTCGCCTTTCAGGACTTTGAATACTTCTTTCCACTTCCTTTTTGCCTGTAAGGTTTGTTTTGAGAAATCACCGATATCTCATGGGAACTCCTTTGTAGGTAACTGTCTCCTTTTCTCTTGCTGCTTTTAAGCTTCTCTCCTTATCTTTAATCTTGGGTAACTTAATTATGATATGTCTTGGTATGTTTCTTCTTGGATTCAATTTCTTTGGGATTCTCTGAGCTTCCTGGACTTCCCGGAAGTCTATTTTGTTCACCAGATTGGGAAATTTTCCTTCATTATTTGTTCAAATATGTTTTCAATGTCTTGCTCTTTCTCTTCTGGCATCTATATGATTCAGATGTTGGAACAATTAAAGTTGTTCCAGATGTTCCTAAGCCTCTGCTCATTTTTTTGAATTCTTGTTTCTTCATTCCATTCTGGTTGAATGTTTATTTCTTCCTGCTGCTCCAAGTCATTGATTTGAGTTCTGGTTTCCTTCCCTTCACTGTTTGTTCCCTATATATTTTCCTTTTTTACACTTTGTTTAGCTTTCATTTCTTCCTCCATTTTGTGACTGAACTCAATCATTTCTGTGAGCAATGTGAGTACAAGTGTTTTGAACTCTGCGTCTGATAGGCTGTCTATTTCCTCATTGGTTAGTTCTTTCTCTAGAGCTTTGGTGTGTTCTTTCATTTGGGCCATATTTCTTTGTCCCAGGAGTGCACCTGTTATATTATAAGGGGTGGAGCCTTAGGTATTTGCCAGGGTAGGGCAACGTTCTTTCCTGGGTTGGGCACTATCTGTGGGGGAGAGATCAGACTGGGAGTTTCTCCCACTGCTGCAACCCCCACAGATTTTTACAGCCAGAGGTTTTGAGCCTTTAGTTTTCTTTGCTCAAATCCTGTGTTTCATGGTCTGTTTTGCTCCACAGTTGTTCCTCCTGAGTTATCTGCAGACAAATGTGAGACTGCCAGCCAGCCAGTCCCTGCCTCACCTGCACCATCTGCCACCTTGCCAGCATCCTAGCTACCTCAGCTTCCCATCTCTGCCCCTCCTACCAGTCTGGATGAATGTTTCTTTAATTCCTTGGTTGTCAGACTTCCATGCTGTTTGATTTTCTGGAATTTTTGTTGGTTTTTGTTTTTAAATTGGTTGTTATCCTTGTTTTGGTTGTGCAAGGAAGTGAAGCATTTCTATCTATGCCTCCATCTTGGCCTGCTTTTTAGGTAAATTTGACTTAGTTGCATTTTCTTAACATATTGGTATGAATCAGTGGAATCTCAGAGCAGGACTGGATCTTCCAGACTTTTGCAGAAGTATCTTTCTTTTTCTAACTTCCCTATTTGTAGGAGTCTTGGTGCTGAGCCAAGATGGGGGACTGGAGTTTCCTGGGAGAGTTCCTGGAAGACGTACACAAGCACTCCACAGTGATTGGCAAAGTCTGGCTGACTGTACTCTTTATCTTCCGCATGCTGGTGCTGGGTGCAGCTGCAGAATCTTCCTGGGGGGATGAGCAAGCTGACTTCCAGTGTGACACGATTCAGCCGGGTTGTGAGAATGTCTGCTATGACCAAGCCTTCCCCATCTCCCACATTCGCTATTGGGTGCTGCAGATCATCTTCGTCTCCACACCGTCGCTGGTGTACATGGGCCATGCCATGCACCATGTACGGATGGAGGAGAAACGGAGGTTACGGGAGGCTAAGACGGCCAAAGAGGTACAGAGCCCTTGCTCTTATGGGTACCGAGTAGCAGAAAAGACAGAGCTGTCCTGCTGGGAGGAAGTGAATGGCAAGATTATCCTCCAGGGCACTCTGCTCAACACATATGTCTGCAGCATCCTGATCCGTACCACAATGGAGGTAGCCTTCATTGTGGGCCAGTACCTCCTCTACGGGATCTTCCTGGACACCCTGCACGTCTGCCACAGGATTCCGTGCCCCCACCCTGTCAACTGTTATGTATCCCGGCCCACTGAGAAGAATGTCTTCATTGTCTTTATGCTGGCTGTAGCCGTACTGTCCCTCTTCCTCAGTTTGGCTGAACTCTACCACCTGGGATGGAAGAAGATCAGACAGCAATTTCCCAAGTCACGGCAGGGCATGGCTAAGTGCCAGCTTCCTGGTCCTTCTACTGACATTGTTAAGAGCTGTACACCACCCTCTCACTTCAGTCAATGCCTGGATAATGGTCCTGGGGAGAAATTCTTCAATCCTTTCAATAACAAGATGGCCTCCCAGCAAAACACAGACAACCTGGCCACTGAGCAGGTGCGAGGGCAGGAGAAGATTCCTGGGGAAGGTTTCTTTCACATCCAGTATTCCCAGAAGCCTGAGGTACCCAGTGGAATCTCCCCAGGTCACCACCTCCCCAAAGGCTACCAGAGAGACAAGCGCCGACTCAGCAAGGCCAGCAGTAAGACCAGCAGCAAGGCCAGGTCTGATGACCTATCAGTGTGATCCTGGCCTTCAGTGTGAGGGAACCAGGAGCAGTTGGGAACAAAGAAAGGTCAGAAAGGGAAGCTGTGTCCCTTCTGACCCCACCTCTTCCATTCTCATCACTGCTCTGCTCATTTTGGCATTGTTCATTTATTACACAAAGGTATAAGTAGGGCACTGTGAGTCAAAGACGTGACTACCCACCCAGGCTTCGGTTTTTTCCCCATCCTCTACCCAGTATACTTAGTGAAGACTTTCAGATTACTCATTGAGCAGGGTGGAGTAAGGGATGGGAACCATGGAAATACCTGGCTTGCGAAGGATAAGATAATTCTCCATATACCACATAACATATGGGTTCTCTGAGTCCCTATTGCTTCCTTGACCTGATTACCCTTCTTCATGCAAGGAAGACCCCAAGGTTCCTAGCTAATAAACAGCATCAATCAAGGAACTGGCATGAGATGTACTCTTGAATCTGTTGTCTCCATGGGCCAAACACTGAAAGGGTGGTGAGATTGACTTGGGCTGCCCTTGGCTGCCTCTCCCTCTACCCAGTCTTGCTTAAAAAGACGTCTTTGGAACTTGACCAGCAGCCTCAACTTTACAAGTGCCTTGGTATGTATATCTGGCAAATGTTCCACCTTGGTGATGCTGCAACATTTCCTTCTGCCATGTCCAGGGGAGTACAAGCTCCCCTAGGCAGCCACTGTACACAGACTCCACTGAAGTTCCTGCCACAACCTGTCAACCTATAGCTTTTTATAGTTCAACCTGATGATAGAAACCATCCCTTCCCTTCCTCTCTTGATTATTTACCCAGTACTCCCCCAAAGACCTTATTGACCAGGATACCCAAGAAGCTGTCATCTTCTCTCAGATCCTGACCAGATCACCAGACAGAGAGGCCAGTGGAATTTCCCCAGGTCTTATTGAAACAAGGAGAACATTGTGTTTCTCAAAACCCCTTGGGGAAAATATTTGTGCTGTGAAGATAAGAATTAAAGGGAGAGACAATGCTGGAAAATGATTTTTACTTCTTATTTATTTCCCTTGCTGACTACCAACTTAGAAAACCAAGATGTATAATAACAGCTATGGAGGCCCCCAGATCTCTCTCTCCCTGGAAGATTTAGTAGAGGCACAGAGTACTGGGAAATCTCTAGGTCTCTCAGCAGCATTCTTATTTAAGAGCACAGAGATTCCTGTGTCTCCCTGGTGCTCCTAATGAAACTGCCAGGTGGAGACTTCAGAAAAGCCCTGCTTCTCCCAGGGACTGACCTTGTTCCTCTAGTAAACTCATCTATAATGGGTTGCAATTTGGGGTGAAAGTAAAGGGTGCTCATAATTGAATACTGAGATATATAGGGAAATAATTACTTTTTAAAATTTGTGTGTGTGCCCACTGATAGGGTGGGTGAAGGGGAAAGGAGGTCTGAAATAAGGAAAGGACACCTTAGGGAAACTTGTGTCTTTCTGCCCTCCCCTCCAGATGCCTTGCAGAGGGAATGAGCCTCACTGTTTTGTGTCATCAACTTAAATGAATAGGCATAAGAGGTTGGGACAGAGGAAGGTGAAGGCTCAGAAGGAGGCTGAGCCTCTAGCCCACCTGTCCATCTCCTGATCCTTCTGCTAATATTTGGATGGTACAGATGGGAAGAGAGAAGGATGAGTGTAGAGAGGTGGAAGGAACTGACTGGGATGTCATCTAGGGAAGAGTGATGGGTCATCTCAGATTCCTAGAGGGGACACCCTTTTATCTATTGTCTGTCACCGGCATTAAGACTCTCCAAAACAAAACAAAAAAGGCTGTCTTCAATCTCTGAAATTTGTTTTGTAAACTGAGTGTTCTTGAATGAGAAGTGCTATGAGATCAGTTTTTGATGATGAGATTTTCGGAAAGAAAAAAAAATTATGTATATTTTTTTCTTAATAAAGTCTGGCCCTACCTTTATCTCTCCTTGTGTGTCTCCCATACTGTGACTACAAGAGAAGAATGGAAGACTTGGTTGGGGAGGGAAACACTGGACCTTCTCATTAGTCAGTCAATAAGACAAAGAACTTTAGAATCGGACATGCAAGTGTTAAACTTCAAGATGCTGATTTACAGCTGGATTCCAGCAAGTTATTTAATCTCTGAACCTTGATTTTTCCCATCTGAAAACTAAACCTAGTAATATTACCTCATAAGGTTGTTAAATGAAAGATATAAAGAATTCATCAGAGTGCCTGGGGAATAAATTTGTCATTAAATGGTAATTGTTGTTGCTATTATTATTTTTAATATTTTTATTATTACATTGAATATATAGTATTTTAAATCTGATATGTTCAGGGATGATTCTAGAACTTTTCTTTGTGGAGCTCACAATCTATCTAAGGTGATCAAATTAACTCACATAGAGAAAACAGTTAAAATAGAATTAAATGGCAATTCATTTATGATGTTATTGATTCTAAGAACCATATGACTCCATAAATGATACATAAGAAAAAAGTACATAGAAGAAAAAAGACCTCACCTGGGCCTTAAAGAGTAGCTAAGGCTTTAGAGACCTCAAGGATGACTCTGTGAATAGGTCTTTGCACTTCCATTTTACAGATATGGAAACTGAGGTTTAAGATTTGAGTAGGGCAGCTTTTAACTGGCCTCTCTGAGTGTGATCACATCTTTCTGAAAGAGAAGAAATGATTCTTGCTCCAAACAAAAGGTCAAGGACCACCCTGCCCTTAACCAACAAATGGGAGCATTTCCTAGAGAAATATATAAAGGCTGGGAAAAACAAATGGAAATATTACCTGAACTATCAATCAGTCTTGTTTATCAGGGCAGGAAAGCTTTTTTAGAGAGCTTGCAGAGAGATCATAGAACAGAACTGTGATGCCTGTGTTGAGACTCAGGGGTGCATGTGGCATCTGTTCAAGCATAAGGTGCTCAGCCCAGAGGTGCCTGAGGAGTCCAACTGGAAAAAGCATCTGGGATCCATTTTTCCCCTAGAAAAAAACAAGTGTATCTCATGGTTTAATAAACACAGCTATCAACATTTAACAGTTTATGTTACACCCAGACTATAGAAGCTCCTTAAAGGGAGCTTTATAGTAGGGACTATAGAAGTTTCAGAGATTCTTGTTTCAGCTCTTGTTTCACTTGTTTCAGAGATTCTTGCCAGCTAGGATGCTGGCAAGGTGGCAGATGGTGCAGGTGAGGCAGGGACTGGCTGGCTGGCAGTCTCACATTTGTCTGCAGATAACTCAGGAGGAACAACTGTGGAGCAAAACAGACCATGAAACACAGGATTTGAGCAAAGAAAACTAAAGGCTCAAAACCTCTGGCTGTAAAAATCTGTGGGGGTTGCAGCAGTGGGAGAAACTCCCAGTCTGATCTCTCCCCCACAGATAGTGCCCAACCCAGGAAAGAACATTGCCCTACCCTGGCAAATACCTAAGGCTCCACCCCTTATAATATAACAGGTGCACTCCTGGGACAAAGAAATATGGCCCAAATGAAAGAACACACCAAAGCTCTAGAGAAAGAACTAACCAATGAGGAAATAGACAGCCTATCAGACGCAGAGTTCAAAACACTTGTACTCACATTGCTCACAGAAATGATTGAGTTCAGTCACAAAATGGAGGAAGAAATGAAAGCTAAACAAAGTGTAAAAAAGGAAAATATATAGGGAACAAACAGTGAAGGGAAGGAAACCAGAACTCAAATCAATGACTTGGAGCAGCAGGAAGAAATAAACATTCAACCAGAATGGAATGAAGAAACAAGAATTCTGAAAGAGATTCAAATTCCAGAGATTGAAGACAGCCTTTTTTGTTTTGTTTTGGAGAGTCTTAATGCCGGTGACAGACAATAGATAAAAGGGTGTCCCCTCTAGGAATCTGAGATGACCCATCACTCTTCCCTAGATGACATCCCAGTCAGTTCCTTCCACCTCTCTACACTATAGAAGTCCCTACTATAAAAGGGACTCCTTTTATAGTAAGAGTTCAACCTCATGTATCTACTGTCATTTTTTCTTCCTTTTCCCCTCTAAAGATTCACCACCAAAGGCAGTAAGTTGGATAATAACATAGAAATCTCTAAGTTGTAGACTCCCGCAGACCCTTTTTCTTAATTTCCTTCCTCCAATACCAGATAAGACCAGAATTTCTATGCTGGTGTTTCATTCCTATGACTGAAGTGTTGAAGTGGTTAAAATACTAAAAACACTTCTTTAAAGAATCATAATATGAATGAGTTTCATATTTCTTTTTAGCAGCAAATCTTGATAACAGAGAAAAAACAAAAGAGCAAAGGGACTAGGCACCTTGCAGGTATCTTGAAGGGCTGTTTTCATGGATGTGGAGATGAAGAACACAGTGAAGCTGGAGGGAGCTGCTAAAGATAAGTTGCCCATTTCCTAATCCTCAGTAGATGCTGGAAGCCTCCACAGTTGGTCCCCATATTGGTCCTTAACAAGAGCAGAATTTACAAATAATAAGTAAACAGAAAAAGATCAGTAGTTTTTACTTTTGTTGTTCACTTGACAGTCAACAGAAATGGGTATGGTCTATAGTGTTTTATTATTGTTTCAATTGGAAAAGAGAAAAAGTTTCATTCAACAAATATTTATTGAGTACTACTTCAGGCTAGGCACTATATTAGGCTTTAAAAATACAATTTTATAAAATTGAACTGGACTCTGGTCTGCAGGGTCCATGTGTTATGGCTGCAACAAACAAATTTACACAGACTACAGAAGTTCTGTAGAGAAAGAGGGACAGCATGGCCACTCGCTAAGTGAGAGATGGCCCCAACCACTGCCTGGACAGGCTTTTATTGCTTTTCTCAGTACATTACATCTACGATGGCCCTTATTTACCATGCACAGGTTTACTGTAGGTGTCCGTTACCTTTTATGGACAACAAAGGAAAGAATGTTGCCAATTACATCAAAGAGAAGAATGTTGCAGATCAAGGGGGAAAGTGGTTGAACTGGTTATACTTCATACTTGGGGAGTTTAGCACAGATTTTAGGAAGTTACTTTAAAGATAATGTAGTAAACATTTTCTGCCTCAATTCAGGGTGAGGAAGTTTTAGCAAAAAGCAGCCTCATAGCAGCCTAGGTACAATGCAGGACTGATTCCCCAGGGGAAAACCAATCTGTGGGCTCGGTTCCTGTGTGCTGACTCACACCCCACTGGTTTTCCAAGTCAGGGACTGGACTACATCTGCCATGCCACTTGGATAAGTTCCCTATATAAAATGATATGGTTCCTGACTTCTGGAGCTTATGGTATTGTGGAGAAGACACACTACCCCAAGTAAAGAAACAAGATAATTACATACTGTGGTAAGTGTACAGAAGGAAATAGGTAAAGGGGCAGCAAAGGCAGGGGAGGAAACTTCTTCCAGTAGGGTGGGTGGAAAGTCCTTCCTGAGGAGGTAACATTGATGCTGAGATCTGATTGCTAAGAAGAAATTGGACACTGAGGAGTAGAAGAACCCAGGTGGGGGAACTCAAATTCCTTCCAGAAAACCCCAGAATACAGTTGTCCCTGACCTCAGCCTGCTCCAACATTTTTGAAAGACATAAAATTCAAGCAGCACCTAAAACAACACTGCTTGTCATCAACTGTTACAAAACATACATACTTCTTTTAGCCAAAGCCTTAAGGGATAGAGGAATATTTTTATTCCAAGAAGTAAAAGGAGCATGTAAAAGGTCTTAATTTAAAGTAGTATACATTATATGTTAAGATTCTAAAAAGCCCTATTTGATGTTGTAAGTACTCTTTTCACTAGTATGTATTCTTGTAACATGCCTGGGGCCTTCTAAGCTAGGCCTGTTCCCTGGAGAACAGTCTAATAAGCAGACTACATCCAAATGAGCTGGGAAAGAGCCAGCAGGGTGTGGTCCAAGAGACCCTTGTTGTCAGAGGGGCCAAAACAGCAAGAAGTCAAGAGCACAGAGGAAGGAGAAAGAAGGATAAGGGGAGCACATCAGCAGGGAAGCTGGCCCACAGAAGTTGTGCAAGACACATGTAGGCAGGCACTGTAAGAGATATCTCTCAGCTGGAGGTAGGGCTACAGCCACTGATCTGTTTTTGGAGCAAGACCTCCAGATTCACAGGAGGAAGTCTGACATGGACAAAGCAGAACTTCACTCTAGGGCTGGGTTTCTAGACAGGGCCCCAGGACAAAGCCCTAGACAGAGTGCAAAGTGGAGAACCCATTATCAGAATTACAGTGAGGTGCAGATGAATTATTGCTAGTAATATACAGGGTCAGGCACAAATAACTCCCCTTTTTATTACATGAAAATATTTTATTACAAAATCATAAGCATGTAATTCTGCAACAAAACAATATCACACTCAAGCACACCATATGACATTTTAGATGAAATGTTCAAATTGCTATCCATTTTGCACAAGACATTAGCATACCCTACCAACCACACTCAAAGGCATTACTTCTGCTGGACTCTGTATATGATGTTAATAGATGCCACCAAAGCTCTAAGCCAAAGGAATGACCAGTTGTGTGAGAATTCCAGGCACCTCATCAAACATGGTGGTGAGTAGGAAGATGATTTTTGGTGTGGAACCTAATACTGCTTTGAAATCACCCCGGTTAGCACATACCTCCTTCATCTACATATAACCCTGGGAGGTCATGGCTTGGAAACAAGGCTTAAGTCCCCTCTGTCCCTTCAACCTGGCTGATTTTTCCATTACTCTGATTCAGTGGGATGGGGCACATTTACTTTCTAATAAGGGCTTCCTCAGAGAGAAACTGAAGGCCCTGACTGAACCCAGTCAGGAGAGCTTGTGGCCCTGGGCACTGCAGCCTGGTCAACACTAAATCCCCTCAGGTTGCTGTTCAACCAACAGCAGGCATTCAGGGCATGGTAGAAAGGTGTTCCATGTCTTCCTGGGACTCTTATTTAAATGGGTTGAGATACAACTTGGAGGAGTTTAGACTTACAAATGCTTGAGATAAAATTGCACATAAGAAAATTAACTTAAGAACCTGTATAGGGTGTTGTTGGCTGGGGAAAAGTTAATTTTAAAAGCCCTCATATTTTGGCAATAATTATGGAACACATTTTCATTTGTTAAGTGCTGTTTTCTAGGTGCTTTACTAAGAGATTTTATTTTACTTTTTTAAAGAGATTGAAATCTCAGATTACTCTCAGTAATCCTATGAGGACATGTCATCCCAATTTACAGAAAAGAAAATAAAAGATTCAGTAACCTGCACAACTGGTAGGTGGTAGAACTGGGATTCAAACACCATCTTGCTGTATATAGCAGGATTCTCTTAAGTGCTTTTCATATATTGTTAAAAGACAAGATACAAAATTGTATGTACACCATGATGACAACATGTAAGAACAGAGACCTGAAAGGAACAAGCAAAAATGAAAACAGTTGTGTCAGTATTGTGAATCTTTGGGAGTGCTTTAATTCTCCTTATTTTTAAAACTATTTTAATGTTTTGTTGTAATTAAACATTTTAAAATATATTTATATTTAACCTTTGGGCTAAATTTTTTTGTTTCCCTGGGGTGGCTGTCAGGAGCAGCCTCTCTTCATTTTCACAGTACTGATGCCTGGGAAAATTTTTTCTTTGTTTGAGCTCTGACTGCTACCCTTAAATGAAATAAGATTAGCAAGAGGCACCCATACCTGGGTCTGGGCTATTGACTGTGTGATTGCAGAGGATCTGCCAGCTGTGCCCTGAAAATGTCTGAGCACTGGAGTGAGTGTGGTAGACACAACCTGCACCCATAAGCTTTTGTACACCCTCAGAGTGGTGAGTGGGGGCTGGGGAGTACTCAGTCCATGTCAGGTCAGAATCATGGGCCAGGCACTGGATGGTTTGGGAGGATATCAATAAGAAAGAAGCCTGCTCTTAGATGCTCAGATCTGGCAGAGAAGGAGAACAATGTCGTATTACAAGGCAGAAGCTAAGCATGGCAAGGGAACAAAAAACAATGCTAAAGGTTTTCTGAGCAAGGACCCAGGGATGGGGAAAACTCAGGAAAAACTTTGTGGAGTAGATGCCATCTAAAATTGGCTGTGAAAGATGAATTATATTTTATTATGTAGAAAGAAGACTTTCTAGTGAGAGGAAATAGCATGGATTCCAATAAACAAGCACTAGTAATAGGACCCTGTTGTATGTTCAGGAGCCGGGAGGAAACTGGAGGGGAATCCTGAGAGGAAGATAAGGCATTGAGGTGGGAAGCACACATTTGAAGGATTCTTGAAAGTGTGCATTTCCCTCCATAGGCAGTAAGGAACTTTTGAGTGTCTTTGGGCATCTGGGGAGTGGGATGCCCAATGCTACACTTGAAGTTGACTAAAGGCAGCAGCAATAAATGCAGAGGGAAAACCATGGAGGCTGGAAGGCCATGAGGCTCCATTTTGAACTAGGGATAAAGTGAGGGAACACTGGGCTTCATCTGTTGTGACTTGGTGATTGGCTGGTTAGGTATGGGGTGGGAATGTAGTAAGAGAATGAAGTCAGGAACAACTAAAAAGTTTCAAGTCTCTGTGACCCTTCATTTATTCAACAAAACTGATTTCATATATTCATTTAATAAAAAAATTGTGTGGGTCAGCTCTGTCTTGCATAGTGCCAGGACCTGGGAATTCAGAGAATTTTGTGGTAAGACAGTGATTATTATGCAGTAGAAGGGTAATAGGCATATTAGACTCCTTTCATGAATCACTTTATGTACTCTAAGTCTTATCTGCCTCTTGTTCCAGCTGCCTGTGGTTGTGGACCAACTTCACACAGGTGCATCTGACCTCCCTTCAGGGTTTGCTTATGGACTCAGTGGTAGAACACTCCTTAGTACCTATGCCAATACATGAACAACCTAGAAGTGTGGGGTAATCGATGCAACATAGGACAAACCTCTGGCCAGCAGGAGACAGAAGCCCTTCCTCCTCCCCTATCCCACTACCCTTGTGGTTCCAAGACATGGTTGATAGTATCACTTAGCAGGGTTGAGCTTGATAACATGCCCTCCTATTTGCTCTGCCTCCTCTGCCTCTCTCCCCTTGCTCCCCACTCTTGCCTCTGAAACAGCACACACAAAATATTAGCACATCAGCCTCTTCCTCGGGTCTGCTTCTTGAAGAATCCAGGCTGAACCAGTGATTCATTTTGTAATCTAGCTGTCCTCACTCTACTCAGAATTGTATAGCATTCAAACCAAACCTGGAATCAAGGTTAATAGCAATGCTTTCTTTATGGAACAAGTATAGGAGTATAGTAAAAAATTCTGACATTTGATAGTTTCTGTTCAACATTTATAGGGATTCCAGAGTTTCTCATGTTAGTCTTGTCTGTCTGGATAGATCTTTACCTCCAAGGCCTTGGAATTCATGGCATTTAGTTTAGCAGGCAGAAAATGCTAGAAACCTGCAAGTTGAACTGAAGTTGTTCTCTTTTATTTCCCTTGATTCCATATTGTCTTCTGCTGCCTCACTTTATATACAAACTAATTTCCTAAAGGGCATTTCCTTCCCTTCCTCATAATATTGCTTGTCCATGGTGAAATAGCACAGATGGAAACTCCCAATAAGCATGACTGTACTCCAACAAATACTGTGTGATTATACAAGGATATATGCAATGAGCTCCCCTCCCTCAAACAGTGCAGTTCTACCAGGAAATAGCCAGGCTGGTTGCCACTATCATGCTCCTATGTCCCACTTTCCAGGACATCCCTGCTCTCCCGTTTCCCCTCCAACCACTGACAAACCATGACAGTCCTCTACACATTTTTGTTCAAATTTTTAGTGGGAAAGGAAGTTAAAGTGCAGAAAGAAATTATTCTCTTCTCCCAAGTTAATTGAGGACTTCAGTCACCAACTTGTCTCTCTTCTTCCCATTCCTAAAATAGTTTTGATTTGGGACAATAAAAAACTAGTACACACACACACACATGTGCACACATATGTTGGGCCTCTATTTTAATATTTGTAGCAGCCCTTAACCCTAAGGGCTCTCTAGGAGTGAGAAGCAGTCAGAGTGATTGTGGCCTTTCTTGGACTCCTGTGTCAGGCTCAGGTGGAGATGGTGTACATAGAGGTGTTGGGTTCAGGACAGCAGGGGCACTTCAGCTGGGTTGAAGCAGTGAAAGGTGTCCTCTGACAGCGGGGGTTGGGAGCTGTCAGGGCATGCTGAGCTGCTCAGATGGCAGCTAAGCTTTGCATAAGAAACATCTGGCTTTTTAAATACACAATCTTTCTGTTTCCTTTTCCTGGCACCCACTTAGACCCTGACATTCCAAGCCCTCTGCTCATGCTTTTCAATACTTTCCATCTACTCTGCTGATTTTCCCTTGCCACCAGTAGAGCACTGGGTTGTGGGTAGCTGGGTTCACACACTTACAATTCTCTTTCCAACTAAACCCTGGGACTCTGTAGAATACAACTGACATTTCTTTTCTGTCACTCTCCATCCCTAGCATGTGAATCATAGAATTTTAGAATGGGAAGGAGATTTTAGCAATCAGATATAACTATTATTTTTCAGGAAACTGAGACTCAAGAGTTCTCAATGCTGAGCAACCATCCAGCCCAACCTCCTAATTGTTGACCTGACCTTCTTTCCACTGCCTGTCAGTGGTCATCAGCTACTCCTGAGCACTTCCATTGACAAAGCAGTAGAGTGGTTGGGTTTATTCCTCCTGGTTTCACAGCCTGGAGCTCAGAGCCCAGATTAACATAACTTCTTTGAATTCTTGTTTCTTATCTGTGAAATGGTATAATAATATCTAACTCATTGGAGTTCTGTGAAGAGTAAACTAAGTAAATAATGCCTAGTATTAAGTGATTACTTAGTAAATGTTAACTATTATTATGTCATTTCCCAAAAGAGCCCATATTATCTTCAGATAGCTCTGTTAAAAAATTATTAGCTTTCTTTTAGTTGAACTCTCCATTCCTAGAGTTTGTACGAATTATCAAAAAAATTCACCCAGTGACTTAGAATTAGTGGCAGATCTCCCCACAGCCAGACATCTCTGAAATAAGCACTGCATAAATGAAAAGGTAACCAACCTACCAAAATAAACTGCTGTTATTATTATTTACATTTTAGAAGCTAAGACAAAAAATGACATTCACTAGCTTGAGAGCTAGTTAGTAAGAGACTGGTTACAACTACACGTGTCTTCTCTAGTCTGATGCTCTGTCACACTACAGTCTGGCTCTAATGAGCCTCTCTTTTTTCCTTCCTTAGCAGATCAAAGGAGGTATTTGTAGATGCAGATAGATAACAGAGTGCTATGAAATCCTGCCCATCTCCCCTGCTCATACCTTCTCATGCTAAGGAGTTGGTTAAAGGATAGGAGTAGTTCTGACCTGCCAGTGTATTGGAGAGACAAGGTTGGTCCTTCCGTTCTATAGGGAGTCTTGCATCAAAATCTGCAAGCACATTTTGCTCAGAGAGCCTATTCTGTGGGGATGATACAGCATGGGGTACCTCCATCCTGGGGGCCTGGGGACAGGATGAGCACTCTGAGTACCTAAAGGGATTTCTGGAAGGTTATTTTAACAGGTGTTTACCAATTTTATGTCAATGAGGTGGACTGAACACAGGCTTAATCTCACACTTTCATTCCACATCAGATGTAATAAATAGAGCATTTAAAATTTCATTCATACAGACCTCTGGCCAAGATGGAGGCATAGGTAGAGACACTGTGCCTCCTTGCACAACCAAAATAAGGACAACAACAATTTAGAAACAAAATAACAGCCAGAAATGACAGAAAATTGAACTGTATGGAAGTCTGACAACCACGGAGCTAAAATAGACACCAGTAGAAGGGGTGGAGTCAGGTTGTGGCAAAAAAAGAAAGGCAGTGACACTAGGCACACATGGCAGTGGCTGACAAACCCCAGGCACGCAAGACAGCAGAGGGCAGACCCTGGGCGAACAGGTAGCAGCTGGCAGACCCCTGGCGTGGGGTGGCAATGGGCAAACTCTGCAAAGCAGCAATTGGGAAGCAAGGCATGGCATGAGGTGGCTGACTGACCAGGCAGTCCTACATTTGTGCACAGATAAACCAGGTGAAACTGGGGAGCAAGACAGACTGTGCAACCCAGGGTCCAAGTGCAGGAAAATAATGCCTCAAAATACCGATTGAAAACACCTGTGCAGGGTAAGGTGCTAGGAGAGACTCCCAGTCTCACAGGAGAGTTCATTGGAGAGACCCAAAGGGTCCTAGAATGTACACAAGCCAATCCACATGGGAACCAGTTTGCTTGGGGGAAGTGGCATAGGGGACTGAAATTCCACAGAGAATGGAGCAAGTGCCATTGTTCCCTCTCAGATCCTGCCCCCACATATAGCATCACAACACAGCCACATGTGTTACCCTGCCATGGTGAACACCTAAGGCTTCACCCCCCCCCCCCCACTACATAACAGGGGCAACAGGACAAAATAAATGGCCCAAATGAAATGACAGATCAAAGCTCCACAGCAAATACAACTAAGTGATGAAGAGATAGTCAACCTATCAGATGCACAGTTCAAAGCACTGGTAATCAGAATGCTCACAGAATTGGTTGATTTGGGTCGCAAATTAGATGAACAAATGAAGGCTGTCCTAAGTGAAATGAAGGAAAATGCACAGAAATCCAATAGTGATGGGAAGAAAACTGGGACTCAAATCAATGGAGTGGACCAGAAGGAAGAAAGAAACAACCAAACAAAAAAGAATAAAGAAATAAGGACTCAAAAAAAGTGAGAAGCTTAGGAAATTCCAGGACATCTTTAAGTGTTCCAACATCTGAATTATAGGGGAAGAGGGAAGAGCAAGAAATGGAAAACGTATTGGACCAAATAATGAAGAAGAACTTTCCCAATCTGACAAAAGAAATAGACTTCCAGGAAGTCCAGGAAGCTCAGAGAGTCCCAAAGAAGATGGACCCAAGGAGGAACACACCAAGGCACATCATAATTAAGTTACCCAAGATTAAAGATAAGGAGAGAATCTTAAAAGCAGCAAAAAAAGGAGACAGTCACCTACAAAGGAGTTCCCATCAGACTGTCTGCTGATTTCTCAAAAGAGACCTTACAGGCAAGAAGGTGCTGGAAAGCAGTATTTCAAGTCATGAAATGCAAGGACCTACATCCAGGATTGCTCTATCCAGCAAAGCTATCATTTAGAATGGGAGGAGGAAGAAAACGGCGGCAGAGTAGGATGGAGTGACTCCAGTTCTCGTACCCCTGGAAGAAAATGCTGGCAGATCTACTGAGAAACAGTAGAAAACCAACCAATTCCCCAAGCAAGAATTCCCCAGCATTTATGAAAATAAGAGACCAGAGATAGTGACCAACAAGGCACCTACAGGTCGGTGGGGTCTCAGGGACGTGAGTAAGGATGGAGGCGGACCAGTGGCGGCAGCCCTCGGCCTGCGCAGAATGGACCTGAGCCATGGCTGCTGCAGCGGTCGGGGCCCAGAGGCTTCCATCTGCACCCAGCGACAGGGGCCTCTACCACAGAGGACTCATCAAAAGCCAGGCACCCCAGAGTAAAGTCAAAAGAAGCAGTGGCGGGACCAGCAGCCCTCGGCTGGTGCCTAATGGCCTTGGAGCTGCCGCTGCCACAGCTTTCAGGGCCCAGAGGCTTCCATGTCAGGGTGTCTGCAACAGAGGACTCATGGGGGAGCCTGGCACCTGTGAGTAAAGACAAAAACCGGTAGGGGCAGGGCTGGCTGCCCTCGGGCAGCCCATAACGCCTCGGAGCCACCACGTTAGGGGTGTAGAGGCTTCTGTCTGCGACCAGTGCCACAGAGGACTCATTGGGAGCCCAGGACCCAGTGGAGCCTTGGCCGGCTGCTGGGTCCTTGGAAGAGAGCTGGCTCCATCCCTCCCCATTTAGGCGGGGCTGGGTGGCAGAGACCTGTCTGCCTAGGTGTGCAGGGAGGGTGGCAAGAACAGGGGGCTGTGTTCAGTTCCGATCTCTGTGGTCACCAGCCCACCAGCCTACCAGTCCAAGAAATTTGAGAGGAGCATTGTCCTAACCAGTTGGATTGGGGATTGGGCTGGGCTGAGAGACATGCTTTCTGGAGAAGTTTTTACTGGAAAGTGGACTGAGGTGTTCTCCTGTGAAGGCAGCTTGACTTGCTTCTCACCCAGGCACAGGACTGGTAAGGACCAGTACCAGGTCCCATGGGACCCAGGCAGCCTGTCAGGTGGGCAGGTGCCCACACCCCAGTCTGGTAGCCTGGCTAGCGCGTGGGAGTGTGTCTGGGCCTACAACCCAGGCCACAGAGAAGTCCTGCTAAAACCAGAAAAACTGGATTGGACAGTTTTAAACCAACAAGGGAGGGTTTTTTGTGTTTTTTTTTTTTTTTTACTTTTTAAAAAAATTATTTTAACTTTTTTTTTCAGTAATCGTATATTTTAAAAATTTTATTGTTGCTGTATCTTTCAGTACTCTATTCCTCTCCTTTCTTTTTTCCTTTTTCAGTCCTTCTTCCTTTCACCCCAAACTTATTGCTTTTTCCTCACTTCTCCTGCTTTTTTTGTGTGTTTGTTTCTTTGTTTGCTGCTTTCTATACCACTGTAAATACTTCACAACACATCTCTCGGGTCTTAGCCCACTGTACAGGTTCCTGAATTCTATTACTGTAGTAATTAACTCTACTTGCTCACATGCTATGCCTATTTACGATTCTTTACTCTCAACTTACCTCAAAATCTGACCACCCGCAACCTCACTGCTTTCTAGATACAACTCACAAGCCTTCCCTTCCCAACAAGAGACTTCTCTTTTGTCTATTTCTTAAAAGTGGCAAATTGGGTTGAACATTACAGTTAACCCTATGTATAGCCTAAAGATTTTCTCTCTCTTCTCTACTGGTTGTGACTGTAAATATCATAAAATACTCTCCTGCTGCCATAAACCATTTTGCCTCCCCATCGAACTGATCACACACACACAAAGAAAGGAGTACGTGGAAGCGGAGAATATCAAGATACCTGCAGGAGACTGCAACACTGAATTTCACAGGTATTCTACCACAGAAGTTCACACCATAAACCTAGGGAGCCAGAACAGATCAATTTAAGAAGCTGAGGCTAACAAAAAGAGTCTCATAAACAATGGGAAGACAAAGAAACAATTCCCAAATGAAAGAAAAGGTGGAAGTATCAGAAATAATGTCAGATGAAAGAGATGCAAGTCAGCTATCAGATATTGAATTCAAAGCACTGGTTATCAGGAAATTCAAAGAGCTCACAATGAGCTACCAGAAACTAGAGGACAGCTACAATGAGCTCTCCACAAAATATATTAACATGAAAAAGGAAATAGAAACGATCAGCAAAGTCCAAGAGGAAATGAAGAATACAATTTCGGAACTGAAGAACAAAGTAGAAGGAATGAAAAGCAGGATCGATGAGGCAAAAGATCGGATCAGTGAGTTGGAGGACACAGTAGAAAGAATCTCCCAGAAAGAGCAAGAAAGGGAAAAGAGGCTCAAAAAGAATGAAGAGGGATTAAGAGAAATGCAATACAATATGAAACGTAATAATATCTGAATAACAGGAATACCAGAAGGAGAAGAAGAAGAGTAAGGGATAGAAAACCTATTTGAAAGAGTAATGATGGAAAATTTTCCAATTTCATGAGAGAAAAAGTAAAATGAATCCAGGAATCACAGAGAGTCCCATTCAAGAGGAACCCAAAGAGGGCCACTTCAAGACAAACCATCATTAAAATGGCAAAATTCTAAGGCAAAGAGAGAATCTTAAAGGCAGCAAGGGAGAAATAGGAAGTAACATACAAGGGAGCCCCAATAAGGTTAGCTACTGAATTCTTTTCTTTTGTTTTCTTTTTTTAAAATTTAACATTTGTTCAGGTACAGTTTTCTTTCTTGTATTCACAGCCCTGCACCCCCCCAGTGCTCCCCACCCCACTCCCATCTCCACCCCCCGTCTTAGTTATTGTCCATGTGTCCTCCATACTTATTCATGTGAGTCAATCCCCTTTTACTCTGTGCTTCTCTCCCCTCTACCCTCTGGACCCTGTCAGCACGTTCTGTATTTCAGTGTCTTTGGTTACATTTTGCCCGCTTGTTTGTTTTGTTGTTTACATTCCTGTTAAAGGTGATATCATATGGTATTTATCTTTCACTACCTGGCTTATTTCGCTCAGCATAATGCTTTCCAGTTCCATCCATGATGTTGCAAAGGGTAGGAGCTCCTTCTTCCTTTCTACAGCATAGAATTCCATTGTGTAAATGTACCATAGATTTTTGATCCAGTCATCAACCGATGGGCATTTAGGTTGCTTCCAAATCTTGGCTATTGTAAATTGTGCTGCTATGAACATTGGGGTGCATAGGTTCTTTTGGATTGGTGTTTCAGGGTTCTAAGGATATACTCCTAACAGTGGAAATGCTGGGTCAAAAGGCACATCCATTTTTACTTTTCTTAGAAAATTCCATACTACTTTCGATAGTGGTTGTACCAGTCTGAAATCCCACCAACAGTGAACTAGAGTCCCCTTTTCCCCACAACCTCTCCAGCACTTGTTGTTTGTTTCTTTGTTTATGATAGCCATTTTGACTGGTGTTAAGTGGTATCTCATTGTGGTTTTAATTTGCATCTCTCTGATAGCTAGTGATATTGAGCATCTTTTCATGTGTCTCTGGATCTTGTGTATGTCCTCCTTGGAGAAATGTCTGTTCAAGTCCTTTGCCCATTTTTTCATTGGGTTGCTTGTCTTCTTTGAGTGGAGTCGAGTGAGTTCTTTGTATATTTTGGAGATTAAACCTTCGTCTGCGGTATCATTGGCAAATATGTTTTCCCACACAGTTGCTTCTCTTTGTATCTTGATACTGTTTTCCTTAGCCATGCAGAAGCTTTTAATTTTGATGAGATACCATTTGTGTATTCTTTCCTTTATATCCCTTGTTCTAGGGGACGTATCAGTAAAAATATTGCTGCATGGAATGTCTGAGATTTTCCTGCCAATGCTCTCCTCTAGGACTTTAATGGTGTCACAGCTTATATTTAAGTCTTTTATCTACCTTGAATTTATTTTGGTGTATGGTGTAAGTTGGTGCTCAAGTTGCATTTTTTTGCATGTGGTTGTCCAGTTCTCCCAACATCATTTGTTGAAGAGGCTATCTTTACTCCATTTTATGCTACTGCCCCCTTTGTCGAATATTAATTGACTGTAGAGGTTTGGGTTTATTTCTGGGCTCTCTGTTCTATTCCATTGGTCTATGTGCCTGTTTTTATGCCAGTACCAGGCTGTTTTGATTACAGTGGCCTTGTAGTATAGTTTGATATCAGGTATTGTAATCCCTCCTACTTTGCTCTCCTTTCTCAAAATTGCAGCTGCTATTCGTGGTCTTTTGTAGTTCCATATAAATTTTTGAAGTGTTTGTTCTATGTCTGTGAAATATGCCATCGGCACTTTAATAGGTATTGCATTAAATCTGTAAATTGCTTTGGGTAGTATTGACATTTTGATGATGTTAATTCTTCCAATCCATGAACATGGTATATGTTTCATTTGTTTGTGTCTTCCTTGATTTCTGTCTTCAGTGTTGTGCAATTTTCTGCATACAAGTCTTTAAACTCCTTGGTTAGGTTTATTCCCAGATATTTTATTATTCTTTTTGCTATATCGAATGGGATTTTTTTCTTGATTTCTGCTTCTGCTGTTTCATTGTTAGTATACAAAAATGCCTTTGATTTCTGGATATTGACTTGTAACCTGCTGTTTTGCCAAATTCATTTCTTAGTTCGAGCAGTTTTTTGGTAGAGTCTATGGGATTTTCCATGTACACTATCATGTCATCCACAAACAATGACAGTTTTGTTTCCTCCTTTCCGATTTGGATGCCTTTTATTTCCTTTTCTTGTCTGATTGCTGTGGCTAGAACTTCCAATACTATATTGAATAGAAGTGGTGAAAGTGGACAACCTTGTCTTGTTCCCGATATTAGTGCTAAAGCTTTTAGTTTTTGCCCATTGGGTATGATGTTGGCTGTAGGTTTTTCATATATGGCCTTTATTATATTGAGGAATGCTCCCTCTATTCCCACTTTGCTGAGTACCTTTATCATAAATGGGTGTTGTACCTTATCAAAAGATTTTTTCGCATCTATGGATATGATCATGTGTTTTTTGTCCTTGCTTTTGTTTATGTGGTGTATTACATTTACTGATTTGCGGCTATTGAACCATCCTTGCATCCCTGGGATGAATCCCACTTCATCATGGTGTATGATCTTTTTGACGTATTGTTGGATGCGATTTGCCAATATTTTGTTGAGGATTTTAGCGTCTATGTTTATCAGCGATATTGGCCTGAAGTTTTCTTTCTTTGTTGTGTCTCTCTCTGGTTTTGGAATTAGGATGATGCTGGTTTCATAAAAAGAGTTGGGGAGTTTTCCCTCCTTTTGGATTTTTTGAAATAGTCTGTGAAGCATCGGGGTTATTTCTTCCTTAAAAGCTTTGTAGAATTCTCCTGTGAAACCATCTGGTCCAGGGCTTTTGTGTGATGGGAGTTTTTTGATTACTTCTTCAATTTCCGCTGCTGTTATTGGCCTGTTCAGGTTTTCTGCTTCTTTTTCATTGAGTTTTGGAAGATTATATTTTTGTAGAAAGTTGTCCATTTTATCTAGGTTTTCAAATTTATTGGCATACAGCTCTGCATAATAATTCCTTACAATCTCTTCTATTTCTGTGTTATCAGTTGTAATCTCTCCTCTTTCATTTCTAATTGTGTTTATTTGGGTCCTCTCTCTTTTTTTCTTGATGAGCCTACTTAAAGGTTTATCTATTTTGTTTATTGTTTCAAAAAAACAACTCCTGGATTCATTGATCCTTATAATTGTGCTTTTAGTCTCTATGTCATTTAATTCTGCTCTGATTTTGGTTATTTCCTTCCTTCTACTTGGTCTGGGCTGTCTCTGTTCTTGTTCCTCAAGTTCTTGGAAGCGTTGGGTTAGATAGTTTATTTGAAATATTTCTATTTTCTTTAGGTAAGCCTGTATTGCTATGAACTTTCCTCTCAGGACTGCCTTGGCCATGTTCTATAAGTTTGGGTTGTTGTGAGTTCATTTTCATTCGTTTCCAGAAACTTTTTTATTTCTTCCCTGATTTCTATCTTGACATATTCGTTGTAAAATAGCATACCATTCAGTCTCCATGATTTTGGGTGTTTTTGGTTTTTTCCTCTGGGGTTAGTTTCCAATTTCTGTCCCTTGTGATCAGAGAAAATGCTGGGTATGATTTCTATTTTCCTAAATTTGTTGAGTCTCGTTTTGTGTCCTATCATGTGATCTATCTTGGAAAATGTTCCGTGTGCATTTGAAAAGAATATGTATTTAGCTTCTTTGGGATAGATGGCTCTATATATATCAATTAGGTCCATTTCATCTAGAGTGTCATTTAATGCTGCAATATCTTTGTTGATATTTTGTTTGGAAGATCTGTCCATTTTTGACAGTGGGGTGGTAAAGTCCCCTACTATAATTGTGTTGCTGACCCCGAATATCTTTCTTGAAGTCCTCTAGGATTTTTCTTATATATTTGGGTGCTCCTATGTTGGGTGCATATATATTTACGATGTTAATGTCTTCTTGCTGGATTTTTCCCTTGAGCAATATGAAGTGACCTTCTGGGTCTCTCTTTATGGCCCTGTTTTTGAAGTCTATTTTGTCTGATATGAGAATTGCTACCCCGGCTTTTTTTCCTTGACCATTTGCTTGGAAAATTTGTTTCCATCCTTGAAGTTTTAGTCTGTGATGGTCTTTTGACCTGAGGTGGGTCTCCTGTAGGCAGCATATGTGTGGGTCATGCTTTCTTATCCATTTAGCTATTCTGTGTCTTTTAATTGGTGCATTTAATCCATTTACATTTAAGCTTATTATTGAAAGGTACTTATTCATTGCCATTTATGTACCTGTGTTCTTCTCTGTCTCCCTCTTTTCCTTCCTTCCTTAAAGCAGCCCTTTTAGTAATTCTTGTAGAGCTGGTTTGGTGGAAGCATATTCTTTTAGACTTCTTTTGTCTTGGAAGCTCTTTATTTGGCCTTCTGTCTTGATTGAGAGCCTTGCTGGGTACAGTAGCCTTGGTTGTTGGCCTCTGTTTCTCATTACTTGGAATATTTCTTGCCATTCTCTTCTTGCTTGGAATGTTTCCATTGAGAATTCAGTATCCAACCTTATTGGGACCCCCTTGTATGTCACTTCTTTTTTCTCCCTTGCTGCCTTTAGGATTTTCTCTTTGTCTTGGAGGTTTGCCATTTTAATGATGATGTGTCTTGCAGTAGGCCTCTTTGGGTTCCACCTGCTGGGGACTCTCTGTGATTCCTGGATCCGTGTGACTTTATCTCTCCTCAACTTCGGAAAATTTTCCATTATTACTCTTTCAAGTAGGTTTTCTATCCCTTGTTCCTCTTCCTCTCCTTCTGGAATTCCTATTATTCGGATATTATTACGTTTCATGTTGTCTTGCATTTCTCTTAAATTCTCTTCATTTTTTCTGATTCTCTTTTCCCTTACTTGTTCCGTCTGGGAGATTTTTTCTAACCTGTCTTCCATCTCACTTATGCGGTCTTCTTCCATATCGATTCTATTCTTCATACCTTCTACTGTGTTCTTTAGTTCAGAAATTGTATTCTTCATTTCCTCTTGGCCTTTACTGATGGATTCTATTTTTTTTTTCATGTTGGTATAGTTTGCAGAGAGTTCATTGTAGCTCCCCTGTAGTTTCTGGTAGCTCATTGTAAGCTCTTTGAATTTCCTGATAACCAGTGCTTTGAATTCCACATCTGATAGTTGACTTGCCTCTATTTCATCTAACATTCTTTCTGAGGCTTCCTCCTTTTCTTTCATCTGGGGATTGTTTCTTTGTCTTCCCATTGTTTGTGATACTCTTCTTGTTGTCCTCCGCTTCTTAAATTGATCTGTTCTGGTTCGCTCGGTTTATGGTGTGAACTTCTATGGTAGGATACCTGTGAAAGTCACCGGTACAGTCTTCTGCAGGTATCTTGTTGTTCTCCGCTTCCACCTACTCCTTTCTTTATTGTGTGTGTGTGATCAGTTGTGTGGGGGGCAAAATGGTTTATGATAGCAGAAGGTTATTTTACGTTATTTACAGACACAGTGGGCAGAGAAGAAATAGACAATCTCTAGGCTATGGATAGAGTTAACCATGCTCTTCCACCCAGCTTACCACTTTTAGGAAAGGGAGGGCATAAGTTAAGTGTCTTGTTAAGAAGGGGGGCTTGTCAGTTGTATCTAGAAAGCAGTGTGGTTGCGGGTGGTCAGATTTGAGGTAAGGTGACAGTACAGGTTAGTAACTGGGTGTAGCGCATCAGTAAATAGATTAATAGAATTCAGGCACCTGTAAGGTGGTCTAAGGTCCGAGAGATGTGTTATGAAGTATTACTGTTGTACAGAACAGCCCTTATTTACACTAATATTAGAGCAACACTCACGTGATAGATTCTATGTGATCTGTCTAAATGGGGGTTATAGAGCTTGAGTAGTATAGCAAGGGAAAGCACATGAAGTATAGAAAATCAGCAAAACACTGTGGAGGAAAGAGCAGTGGGAACCTGTCAGGTAGTACAGTATACCCAGCCAGGACTAAAAAACCTGGACAGAAAGAGGTGGGATACAAAGATATTCTTGAAATGAAAAAAGGAGTAAGAATAATGCAATTATGCTGAGCGAAATAAGCCAGGCATTGAAAGACAAATACCATATGATATCACCTTTAACAGGAATGTAAACAACAAAACAAACAAGCGGGCAAAATGTAACCAAAGACACTGAAATACAGAACGTGCTGACAGGGTCCAGAGGGGAGAGGGGAGGGAAGCACAGAGTAAAAGGGGATGGACTCACATGAATAAGTATGAAGGACACATGGACAATAACTAGACGGGGGCAGAGATGGGAGGGGGGTGGGGAGCACTGGGGGGGTGCAGGGCTGTGAATACAAGAAAGAAAACTGTACTTGAACAAAAGTTAAATAAAAAAATTTAAAAAAAGAATAATGCAAAAATAATAATAATACATCTCAAAAGAAAACTCAGCAATGCAAAACAAACAATCTGACACACACATATACACACATACACACACAAAAGTCAGGAGAAAAGGGGAATAAGCGGAAAATTTGGGAAGAACAGAAGGACTAAAACCGGACAAAAAGGAAAATAAATGAGAGACAGAGTATTGAAAGATAGAGCAACAATACAGTTTACAATATATAAGATTAATTACAAAAGAGGTTGAGAGAGAAAAAGAAAAAAAATAAAAAATAAAAAATATATATAAAAAGAATAAAATAATACTAAAACAAAAAATAAAAAAAGAAAGAAAAAAGAGAAAAAAGGGGGGAAGGGAAAACACACACACATACACACACTAGAGACAAAAAGGAAAAGAAATGAAGGACAGAGTATTGAAAGATAGAGCAACAATACAGTTTATAAGATATAAGATTAATTACAGAAGAAGTTGAGAGAGAAAAAAAGGGGGAAAGGAAAACACACACACACACACACTAGAGAAGGAAAAAAAAAAAAGCAGCACCCTTCCTTTGTTGGTTTCAAAGTGTCCAAACCGGTTTTTCTGGTTGCGGCCTCTCTGAGGGCAAGTTTGCAGGCAAGCGCTATCAGGCTGCTGATTGGTCTGTAGTGGGGCACAGCCCTGTGAGGCTGCCTGTGTCCTGCGGTATCCGGCACCGTCCTTCTCCCTCCCATCCCGGACCTAGGCGTTCCCAATAGAGACTTCTCCACAAAGCTTGTCTCTCAGCCCAGCCCAATCCCAAAAGACCAGCAATGACCGTGTCCTTCTCAAATCCCTTGGGCTGGCGGGCTGGTGATCTGGCGACCTCAGTGTCCGCAGTTGCCACCCTTTACGTTACCTTAAACCCACGGGTCTCTGCCCGGTACTAATCTGCCTGCCTAGACGGAGAATGGAGAGTCACTTCTCTCCTGCAGAGTGTGTTGCTGGTCCACCAGATGCCGGTTCTCCAGCGTTCACTCCGTCACTGGCGCCCAGGCCCTGGATTCAGACGGGGTTCCTGTTTCCCCCTGATGGTGCCAGCCCCCATTGCATGCCAATTCTTGTCGGTACTCACACTCCACCAGAGTTCCCCTACCCTGGGCGCCCCCCGGGCGGGGCACAGCCCTCCACCTCCCGCTGGTGCCCAGTCGCTTTTGTCTTCACTCGCCTTCTGGATTCCTTGCTGACCTGCCGCTGTTTGGTTCCTCTGTCACACTCTCTGATCTCCTATTTTCATAAATGTTGGGGAACTGTTGGTCGATTATGCTGTTCTTCTGTAAATCTGCCCGGATTTTCCACCAGATGCACGAGACCTGGGTTCCCTCGGTGCTACTCTGTCACCATCTTAATCCTCCTCCGCTACTGAATTCTTAATGGAAACACTCCAAGCAAGAAGAGAATGGCAAGAAACATTTCAAGTAATGAGAACCAGAGGCCTACAACCAAGGCTACTTTACCCAGCAAGGCTCTCAATCAAGATAGAAGGCCAAATAAAGAGCTTCCAAGACAAAAGAAATCTAAAAGAATATGCCTCCACCAAACCAGCTCTACCAGAAATACTAAAAGGACTGCTTTAAGGAAAGGAAGGAAAAGAGAGAGACAGAGAGGAACTGTGGTACAAATATGGCAATGAATAAGTACCTTTCAATAATAACCTTAAATGTAAATGGATTAAATGCTCCAATCAGAAGACATAGAATAGCTGAATAGATAAGAAAGCATGACCCACACATATGCTGCCTACAGGAGACCCACCTCAGGACAAAAGACCATCACAGAATCAAAGTGAAGGGTTGGAAACAAATATTCCAAGCAAATGGTCAAGAAAAAAAAGCCAGGGTAGCAATTCTAATATCAGACAAAATAGATTTCAAACAAAGGGCCATAAAGAGAGACCCAGAAGGTCACTTCATAATACTCAAGAGAAGAATCCACCAAGAAGACATTAACATTGTAAATATATATGCACCCAACATAGGAGCACCCAAATATATAAGAAAAATCCTAGAGGACTTCAAGAAAGATATTCGGGGTCAGCAACACAATTATAGTAGGAGACTTTACCACCCCACTGTCAAAAATGGACAGATCTTCCAAACAAAATATCAACAAAGATATAGCTGCACTAAACAACACCCTAGATGAAATGGACTTCACTGATATATATAGAGACCTTCATCCCAAAGAAGCTAAATACACATTATTTTCAAATGCACATGGAATATTTTCAAAGATAGACCACATGATAGGAGACAAAACAAGCCTCAGCAAATTCAAAAAAATTGAAATCATACCAAGCATTTCCTCTGACCACAAGGGACTGAAATTAGAAACCAACTCCACAAGAAAAAACCCAGAACACCCAAAATAATGGAGACTGAATGGTATGCTATTAAACAATGAATGGGTCAAGACTGAAATTAGGGAAGAAATCAAAAAGTTTCTGGAAACAAATGAAAATGAACTCACAACAACCCAAAATTTATGGGGTATGGCCAAGGCAAACCTGAGAGGGAAGTTCATAGCAATACAGGCTTACCTAAAGAAGATAGAAATATTTCAAACAAACAACCTAACCCAACACCTCCAAGAACACAGAGAACAACAACAAAGACAGCCCAGAGCAAGTAGAAGGAAGGAAATAAGCAAGATCAGAGCAGAATTAAATGACATAGAGACTAAAAGCACAATTCTAAGGATCAATGAATCCAAGACTTGGTTTTTTGAAAAGATAAACAAAATAGACAAATTTTTCAGTAGGCTCATTAAGAAAAGAAGAGAGAGGACCCAAAAAACACAATAAGATTTGAAAGAGGAGAAATTACAACTGATACCACAGAAATAGAAGGGATTGTAAGAAATTACTATGAAGAACTGTATGCCAATAAATTTGAAAACCTAGGTGAAATGGACAAATTTCTAGAAAAATATAATCTTCCAAAATTCAATGAAGAGGAAGTAGAAAGCCTGAACAGACTGATGACAGCAAATGAAATTGAAGCAGTAATCAGAAAACTCCCATCACACAAAAGCCCTGGACCAGATGGTTTCACAGGAGAATTCTACAAAGCTTTTAAGGAAGAGCTAACCCCTATTCTTCACAGACTATTCCAAAAAATCCAAAATGACGGAAGACTCCCAAACTCTTTTTATGAAACCAGCATCATCCTAATTCCAAAACCAGATAGAGACACAACAAAGAAAGAAAACTTCAGGCCAATTTCGCTGATGAACATAGATGCTAAAGTTCTCAACAAAATATTGGCAAATCGCATCCAACAATAGGTCAAAAAGATCATACACCATGACCAAGTCGATTCATCCCAAGGATGCAAGGATGGTTCAATATTCGTAAATCAGTAAATGTAATACACCACATAAACAAAAGCAAAGACAAAAACCACATGGTCATATCAATAGATGTGGAAAAAGCTTTTGATAAGGTACAACACCCATTTATGATAAAAACACTCAGCAAAGTGGGAATAGAGGGAGCATTCCTCAATATGATAAAGGCCATATATGAAAGACCTACAGCCAACATCATACTCAATGGGCAAAAAGTAAAATTCTTTCCACTAATATCGGGAACAAGACAAGGTTGTCCACTTTCACCACTTCTATTTAATATAGTATGAAAGTTTTAGCCTCATGGATCAGGCAAGAAAAGGAAATAAAAGGCATTCAAATTGGAAAGGGGGAAACAAAACTTTCATTGTTTGCAGATAACATGATAGTGTACATGGAAAATCCTATAGACTCTACCAAAAAACTGCTCGAACTAATAAATGAATTTGGCAAAATAGCAGGTTACAAAGTCAGTATCCAGAAATCAAAGGCATTTTTGTATACTAACAATGAATCAGCAGAAGCAGAAATCAAGAAAAAAATCCCATTTGATATAGCAAAAAGAAAAATAAAATACCTAGGAATAAAACTAAGCAAGGAGGTAAAAGACCTCTATGCAGAAAACCACACAACACTGAAGAAAGAAATCAAGGAAGACACAAAGAAATGGAAACATATACTGTGTTCATGGATTGGAAGAAGTAACATCATCAAAATGTCCATACTACCCAAAGCAATTTACAGATTCAATGCAATACCTATTAAAGTACCAATGGCATATTTCACAGACATAGAACAAGCACTTCAAAAATTTATATGGAACCATAAACGACCCTGAATATCAGCTGAAATTTTGAGTAAGAAGTACAAAGTAGGAAGGATCACAATACCTGATGTCAAACTGTATTACAAGGCCACTGTAATCAAAACAGCCTGGTACTGGCATAAAAACAGCCACATAGACCAATGGAACAGAACAGAGAGCCATAAAATAAACCCAACTCTTTACAGTCAATTAATATTCGACAAAGGAGACAGTAACATAGAATGGGGTAAAGATAGCCTCTTCAACAAATGGTGCTGGGAGAACTGGACAGCTACGTGTAAAAAAATGAAACTCGAGTACCAACTTACAGCATACACCAAAATAAATTCAAGGTGGACAAAAGACTTAAATATAAGCTGTGACACCATTAAAGTCCTAGAGGAGAATATTGGCAGGAAAATCTCAGATACTTCACACAGCGACATTTTTACTGATATGTCCCCTAGAGCAAGGGACATAAAGGAAAGAATAAACAAATGGTATCTCATAAACATAAAATTTTGAGTGGCTAAAGAAAACAGCATTAAAATAAAAAGACAACCAACCATCTGGGAAAACATATTTGTCAATGATACCTCAGACAAAGGTTTAATCTCCAAAATATACAATGAACTAACACTACTTCACTCTAAGAAGACAACTAACGCAATTAAAAAAGGAGGAAAGGACTTGAACAAACACTTCTTCAAGGAGGATATATAGAGTATCCAGAGACACATGAAGAGATGCTCAGTATCACTAGCTATCAGAGAGATGCAAATTAAAACCATAATGAGATACCACATTACACTGGTCAGAATGGCTATCTTAAACAAAGCAACAAACAACAAATGTTAGAGAGGTTGTGGGGAAAAGGGGACCCTAGTTCATTGTTGGTGGGATTGCAGAATGGTACAGCCATTATGGAAAACAATGTGGAATATTCTCAGAAAACTGAAAATGATCCTGCCTTTTCACCAAGCAATTCCACTGCTAGGATTCTATCCTAAGAACCCTGAAACACCAATCTAAAAGAACCTATGCACCCCAATGTTCATAGCAGCACATTTTACAACTGCCAAGAGCTGGAAGCACCCTAGGTGCCTGTCAGTAAAGAAATAGATAAAAAAATTGTGGTACATATACACAATGGAATTCTATGCAGCTAAAGAAAGAAGGAGCTACTACCCTTTGCAACAGAATGGATGGAACTGGAGGGCATTATGCTGAGTGAAATAAGCCAGGTATTGAAAGACAAATACCATATGATCTCACCTTTAACAGAAAGCTAAACAAAGAAACAAACAAGCAAGCAAAACAAAAACAAAGATACTGAAATAGAGAATGGGGACAGCAACCAGAGGGGAGATGGGAGGGAAATTCAGGGGAATAGGGGAAAGAATTTATAGAAACTAGTATAAAGGACACCTGGAAAACAACAACTAAGGGGGGTGGAAATGGGAGGGAGGTGGGGAGCATGGTGGGGGTGCTTTTTTGCTTTTTTGATGTATTACAATTATTGATTTGTGAATATTGTATCATCCTTGCATCTTTGGGATGAATCCCACTTAGTCTTGGTGTATGATCTTTTTAACGTATTGCTGGATGCAGTTTGCCAATATTTTGTTAAGGATTTTAGCATCTATGTTTATCAGTGATATTCACCTGAAGTTTTCTTTCTTTGTTATGTCTTTATCTGGTTTTGAAATCAGGATGATGCGGGCTTCATAAAGAGTTTGGGAGTCTTCCATTATCTTGAGTTTTTTGGAATAATCTGTGAAGGATGTGGTTAGCTTTTCCTTAAATGCTTTGTAAAATTCTCCTGTGAAAGCATCTGGTCCAGGGCTTTTGTGTGTTGGAAGCTTTTTGATTACTGCTTCAATTTAATCACCTGTTATTGATTATGCAGGCTCTCTGCTTCTTCTTCACTGAGTTTTGGAAGAGTATATTTTTCTAGAAATTTGTCCATTTCATGTAGGTTTTCAAATTTCTCAGCATATATATATTTAATATTCTGTTAATTTTTAGAGAGAGAGGAAGGAAGGGAGAAAGAGAGGGAGAGAAACATCAATGTGTGCTTGCCTCTTACGTGGTCCACACTGGGTGACTTGGCCTGCAACCCAAGCATGTTCCCTGACTGGGAATCAAACTGGCAACCCTCTGGTTCACAGTCTGCGCTCAATCCACTGAGCTACACCAGCCAGGGCTTTCTTGGCATATACTTCTTAACAGTAATTTCTTACCATTCTTTTTATTTCTGTGGTATCAGGTACAATCTCTCCCTTTTAATTTTTGATTGTGTTTATTTTGGGTACTCTTTATTTATTTATTGTTTGATGAGGAGGCTTGCAGGCTTGTCAATTTTGTTTATCTTTTCAAAGAACCAGCTCCTGGAGTTATTGATTCTTAAAATTGTGCTTTTAGTCTCCATGTCATTTAATTCTGTTCTGATCTTGGTTATTTTATTCCTTCTACTTTCTCTGGGCCGATTTTGTTGTTGTTCCTTAAGCTCTTGTAGGCATAAGGTTAGGTTGTTTTTTGAATGTTTCTATCTTTTTAAAGTAGGCCTGTATTGCTAGGAACATCCCTCTCAGGATTGCCTTCACTGTGTCCCATAAGTTTTAGATTGTTGTGAGCTCTTTTTTATATGTTTCCAGAAACTTTTTGATTTATTCCCTAATTTCATTTTTGACCCATTCATTGTTTAATAACATGCTATTCAATCTCCATGAGTTTGAGTGTTTGGGTTTTTTTCCCTTCAGGGTGGTTTCTAGTTTCAGTCCTTTGTGGTCAGAGAAACTGCTTGATATGATTTCAGTTTTCTTGAATTTGTTGAGGCTTGTTTTGTGTACTATCATATTGTCTATCTTTGAAAATGTTCCATATGCATTGGAAAAGAATGTGTATTTGTTTCTTTGGGGTGAAAAGCTCTCTATATATATCAGTTCAGTCCATTTGATCTAGGCCATTGTTCAATGCCACAATATCTTTGTTGACATTTTGTTTGAAAGATGTGTCCATTTTTGACACTGGGATGTTAAAATTCCCTATTATAATTGTGTCAGTATCTTTCTTGAAGTCCTTACAGATTTTCCTTATGTATTTGTGTGCTCCTATTTTGGGTGCATATATGTTTACAATGCTCGTGTCTTCTTCATTAATTCTTCCCTTGAGCACTATGAAGTGACTTTTGAGTCTCTTTTTATGGTTCTTTTTTTGAAGTCTATTTTGTACAACATGAATATTGCTACCCTGACTTTTTTTCTTGTCCACTTGCTTGGAATGTTAGTTTCCAGCCCTTCACTTTCAGTCTGTGTAGGTCTTTTGTCCTGAGGTGGGTCTCCTGTAGGCAGTATACGTGTGGGTCATGTTTTCTTATCCACTCAGCTATTCTGTGTCTTTTGATTTGAGCATTTAATCCACTTACATTTAAGGTTATTATTGATAAGTCCTTATTTATTGCCATTTTTTGTACCCATGTTTCTCTCTCTCTCTCAGTATTTTTCTTTCTGTTCTTAAAGCAGACCCTTTAGCATCTCTTGCAGAGCTGGCTTGAAGAAGGTGTATTTTTTGCGGCCTCTTTTGTCTGGCAGCTCCTTATTTGGCCTTTCATTTTAATTGAGAGCCTTGCTGGGTAAAGTATTCTTGGTTGCAGGCCCTTGGTTTTCATCACTTGGAATATTTCTTGCGATTCTTTTCTGGCTTGCAGGCTTTCCATTGAGAAGACAGCTGCTAGTCTTATCGGAGCTCCCTTGTATGTTACTTCCTGTTTCACCCTTGCTGCCTTTAAGATTCTGTCTTTGTCTTGGAATGTTGCCATTTTAATTATGATGTGTCTTGAAGTGGGTCTCTTTGGGTTCCTCTTGATTGGGACTCTCTGTGTGTCCTTTATTTGTGTGACTTTTACTCTCATCAAATTAGGGAAGTTTTCTATCATTACTTTTTCAAACAGTTTTTCTGTCCCTTGCTCTTCTTCTTCTCCTGGTATCTCTATTACACACATATTATTATATTTCTTGTTGTCCTGCATTTCCCTTAACCCTTCTTCATTTTTTCTGAGTCTCTTTTTTTTTTCTTGCTGTTTCTGGGTGTTTCTTTCTACCTTGTCCTCTAGCTTGCAGATCTGATCCTCTGCTTTCTCTAGTCTGCATTTGAATCCTTCTACTGTGTTCTTCAAGTCAGAAACTGTATTCTTCATTTCCTCTTGTCCCTTGTTGGTTATTCCTCTGTCCTTTATCATGCTGATATAGTTTTCAGTAAATTCTTTTCATTTTCCTGTATTTTTTAGTAATTCACCCTGAGCTCATTGAACTTCCGTTTAACCATTGTTTTGAACTCAGTGTCTGATAGTTGACTTGCCTCTATTTTACTTAACATTCATTCTAAGGCTTCCTCCTTTCCTTTCAATTGGGAGTTTTTTCTTTGTCATTCCATTATTTGCAAGTCTCCTCTTGTTTGCTTCTGTTTCTTAAATTGATCTGTATTGACTTCCTGACTTTGCATGTGAACTTCTGTGGAAGGAGGCCTGTGAGATTCAGTGGTGCAATCTCCTTGATCACCTGAACTAGATGCTTTTGGGATGCCCTTTATGCGATTTACATTGGTTCTCTGGATGTAATTAGGTTTTTATTGTTGTTGGAACTTTCTTTGTGGGTCCTTTCCTCCTGCTGGCTGACTGAGGGTCACTCTGTCCACCATGCCTTGTATGCTGTTGTGCAGGTACTGCCAGAACAAAACCACAAAGCCCAGGGAACAAACCTACACCCATAGAAATAACTCTCCCTCACAATCACACTAGCAACAGCTAATGAACTAGTATTAGTAAGGGTGTAAAGAGATTAAGATTTTTATAAGAAAGGAGAGTGGATATGAGATGACCTACTGAAAAAAAAATGATTTTGAGAGGCTAAAGGGAGGAGCACTTATAACTGTTGGTAGTTGGGGCAATGTGAAGAGAGAAAGTAAAATTTACATCATGAATAAAACAGGAATGAAGAATGTGGACTGGAGTATGAGAATGGAAGCATATCATATTAAGTTTAAACAGAAATTAAAATAAAGTGAAAGAGAGAAAGAAAAAGGAAGGAGAGTAGTAAATAATTAATAAAAATATAGGAGCCAAATTAGAGAGAAAGATCTACTGCAGTGCTATGAACAACAAACAAACTGAAATTAATATATTCAGTATGGGAATAAGAGGAAAAAAAGAAAGAAAAATTTAAGAGGTGTCTAGAGGAATGGAAAGTGATTTTGAAATGATAGAGGGAGAGAGAATAGTGAGTGAAGAACAAAAACAAGTCTAAGGCAGGGAAATATTAAAATTTGGGATTTCAGGAAGAAGAAAAAAAGGAGTACAAAGAAAAATTAAAAGGCAGGATGAAAGAGAAATAAAAGGAAGAAAAAACAGGCTAAGGTGGCAAAATTAAACATTTGAGACAAAAAAAAAAGAGTAGGAGAGGGTACCAGTAAAATTTGATATTTGAAATATAAAATTAGTGAAGCTCTAGAGATAAAACTGAAAAAAATGCAAAAACAACTACGCTACCCACAACAAATTAGCAAAGATTGTTAAAGGTGGAGAGAGAACATGAGTATTCTAAGAACATGTTGAGCCCACCTGACCTTAGGTAACCTGCTCAAAATTTCCAGGGATTTACTGTCCTTGGCAGTCTCCTTCAGTTGTTAATCTAGTCGCTGTGCATTCAACAGTCAGTTTTATGCATTGTAAGGGTGGAGCTGAATTCCTCCTTGAGTGGGGGCTATTGTTTCCCCTCAGGGTACTGCTTCTCAGAGGGAAGTGGTCTGCCTGAGCTGGACAGCTGCTGCAATAATGGGTATGACTTAGCACCGGGATCCCGGTGGCTACTGTCTTAGTTCTCTCCACAAAGCTTCCATCCTCAATCTCTCCTCAGGTGTCACCAGTCCACTCTGCCCCTGCCTTTGCCACAGCCCAGGGCAAGTGACTGCAAATGAAAATTTGTGTGTCGACCCTTCAAACAGCTCTTGCGTCTCTAGCTGTCTGTGTCTGCAACCCTGCTGCTTTTTGCCACTGGTTGTCATCTGTGTACTTTTTGGGCTCTGGTACTCTAGGTTGGGAATCCTAGCTTAGGGTTTATTATCCCATTCTTTTCAGGGGGACCTAACTGGCTGCTTAATTATATCCCTGTGGCATTGCTGCCTGTGGGCACTCAGCCAGCCCTCTTGAGTCTCTATTGCACTATTTACCAGATAGGCTGTGCTGAAGCAGATACTTCTGTCTGTCCAAGGTTATAAGGCTTCTATCTCATTATTGCTCAGGTGTTTGTTCTGAGTGGTTTCTCCACAATTGAGATGTATGTAATTCCAGACTGGCCCTGAGAAGAGGTTAAGTGTGACTTCCATTTACTTCTCCACCATCTTCCCCTGTCTTGTTCCTGATCTTAAGGTAAACACTTTTAGTTTTTGCCCATTGAGTATGATGTTGCTGTAGGTTCTTCTTATGTGGCCTTTATTATGTTGAGGTATGATTCCTCTATTCCTACTTTGCTGAAAGATTTTATCATAAATGGATGCAAATCAAATGCTTTCTCTGCATCTATTGAGATGATCACATGATTTTTATCTTGCATTTTGTTTATGTGATGTATCACACTTATTGATTTGCAAATATTGTACCAACCTTGAAGCCCCAGGATAAATCTCATTTGATCATGTTGTATGATCTTTTTAATGTACTGCTGGCTCCAGTTTGCTAATATTTTGTTGAGGTTTCTAGCATCTATTTCATCAGAGATATTGGCTTATATATTTTTTTCTTTGTAGCATCTTTATCTGATTTTGGAATTAGGATACTTCTGGCCTCATAAAAAGCTTGGAAGCTTCCCTCCTCTTGAACTTTTTGGAATAGTTTAAAGAAGATAGGTGTTAGTTCTTTTTTTAAAAAGATTTTATTTATTTGTCTTTAGAGAGGAAGGCAAGTAGAGAAATATCAATGTATGGTTGCTTCTTGTGAGTCCCCTGCTGGGAACTGGCCTGCAACCCAGGCATGTGGCCTGACTGGGAATCAAACTGCGATCATGTGGTTCACAGGCCCGCGCTCAATCCATTGAGCTACACCAGCCAGGACAGTTAGTTCTTCTTTGAATGTTTGGTAAAATTTGCCTGGGAAGCCATCTAGTCCAAGACTTTTGTTTCCTGAGAGTTTTTTTGTTACTGCTTCAATTTCATTAGTTGTTATTGATCTATTCAGGTTTTCTAATCCTTCCTGATTGAGTTCTGGAAGAGTGTATGTTTCTAGGAATTTATGTATTTCACCCAGGGTGACCTATTTTTGGCATACAGTTGTTCATAGTATTTTCTCACAATCCTTTGTGTTTCTGTGATGGCCATTGTTACTTCTTCTCTTTCATTTCTGATTTTATTTTTTGGGTCTTCTCTTTCATTTTCTTGATGAGTCTGGTGAAGGATTTATCAATCTTGTCTACGTTTTCAAAGATAATAGTTCTTGGTTTCATTGGTCTTTTGTACTGTGTTTTTAGTCTCTATGTCATTTACTTCTCTTTAATTGTTATTGCTTTTCTTCTACTTTCTCTGGGCTTTGCTTGTTGTGCTTTATCTAGTTCTTTAAGGTGTATGGTTAGATTGTTCATTTGAGGTTGGGTTTTTTTCTTCTTCAGGTAGGCCTGTGATGCTATCAACTTCCTTTTCAGGACTGCTTTTGCTATGCTCCATAGATTTGGAACTGTTATGTGTTCATTTTCATTTGTTTTCAGGTAGTTTTTTATATCGTTCTTGATCTCAGTGGTAACCCATTCATTATTTAATAACATGCTATTCAGCCTCCATATGTTTGCATGTCTTTGAGTTTTATATTCTTGTTGATTTTTAGCTTCATGCCATTGTGATTCAAGAAGGTGCTTCTTATGATTTTAAAGTTCTTGAACTTGTTAAGACTTATTTTGTGTCCTAATATGTGATCTATCTTTGAGAACACTCCATGTGCATTTGAGTAAAATGTGTATTCTGCTGCTTTGGGTTGAATGTCATATAAATATCAATTAAAACTACCCAATTTAGTGTATTGTTTAAGGTCACTCTTTCTGTGTTTATTTTTTGTCTGGATGATCAATTCATTGATGACAGTAGATTGTTAAAATTCCCTATTACGATTGTATTGTTGTCAATCCCTCTCTTAAAGTCCACCAAGATTTTCTTTATATATTTATGTGCTCCTATATTGGGTACATATATGTTTACAAGGGTTTTATACTCTTGTTGGATTGATCCTTTAGTATTATATGACAACCTTCTTTGTCTCCTATTATGGCCTTTGTTTTTAAGTCTACTTTGTCAGATGCAGGTATTGCCACTGCAGCTCTTTTTTCATTTTCATTTACATGGGATATTTTTTCCATCCCATCACTTTCAAGCTATGTGAATCTTTTGTTCTGAGGTTGGTCATTTTAGAGAGCATATACAGGTCATATTTTCTTACCTTTTCAGCTACCATATGCCTTTTGATTGGAGCATTTAATCCATTTAGATTTAAGGTTATTATTGATAGGTATTTATTCATTGCCATTTCTTCTTTATACCTGTTATTTCTTCTTCTTCTTCTTCTTCTTCTTCTTCTTCTTCTTCTTCTTCTTCAACAGTCCCTTTAATATTTCTTACAGTACTGATCTGGTGGTAATGAACTTCTTTAGCCATTTTTTGTTTATTTTCTGTCTTCCTTTTTTGGTCTGGGAAGCTCTTTATCTCACCTTCAATTTTAAATGATAGCCTTGCTGGATAGAGTAGTCTTGATTGAAGATTCTTGCTTTTCATGATTTTAAATACATCATGCCAATCCCTTCTGGCCTGAAATGTTCCTATTGAGAAATCAGCTGACAGCCTTATGACACTTCCCATGTAGGTAACTAATTGTCTTTTTCTTGCTGCCTTTAAGATTCTCTCTTTGTCACTAAACTTTGACATTTTAATTATGATGTGCCTTGTCTTTAGTTTCATCTTGATTGGGACTCTGTGTTTCCTGAACATCTGTGACATTTTCCTTCATCAGGTTAGAAATTTTTTACACAATTTCTTCAAACAGGTTCTCTATCCCTTCCTTGCTCACTTTCTTCTCCTTCTGGTACCCCTATGAGGTGAATGTTGTTACATTTTATGTTGTCCCAAATCTCCCTAAAATTATCCTCATGTGTAAGTCTTTTTGGCTTTTGCTGCTCTTATTGGCTGTTTTATTCTACCTTGTCTTCCAAATCACTGATACAATTCTCTGCTTCATCCAGCCTAATTTTTAGGTTTTTTCCCAGTGTATTCTTAATGTCAGATGTGCTATTATTCATTTCTGAGTGGTCCTTTTTCATGGCTTCTTTGTCTTTTTTAATGTTGTTGTAGTTTTCACTAAGTTCCTTGAATATATTCAGAATTATTACTTTGAATTCTATATCAGATATAAATTGCTTGCCTTCATTTCATGTAGCCCTTTTCTAAATATTCCTCCTGTTCTTTTATTTCTATCTTCCCATTTCAGCTGTCTCTTTGAGTTTGTTTCTATATATTAGACAGATCTAATGTGATTCCCAGTGTTCATGGGTGGCTTTATATAGTAGGTGTTCTGTGAGATCCAATGGTGCAGTTTCTTTGACCTCCTGAGATGGATGCTCTAGGAATATCCCTTGTTTGGATTTTGTGGGCCCTCCTATCACAACTGTCTTTTTATTAAGATTTTATTTATTTTATTTTTAAAGAGAGAGGGAAGGAGGAAAAGTGGGAAAGAAACATCAATGTGTGGTTGCCTCTTGTGCAGCCCCACCAGGGAACTGGCCCACACCCAGGCATATGCCCTAACTGGGAACCAAACTGACAACCCTTTGGTTCACTGATCAGCACTCAATCCACTGAGCCATGCCAGCCAGGGCTCATAATTGAGTCTTGATTGTTGTTGGCTCATTTGTGCATGGGATCAACCCTTAGGCTTTCTAACTGTGAGATCACCACATGCAAGCTGCTGTGTGGATGTTATGGGTTGCCAAGAGGGCTCTGCAAGTAAGCAGATCAGGCCCCGCAGCAATGAGTGTGCCCCTCTTGGTGGAGCTGGGTGGTGCAGCACTAGTGCTTCACTCCTGTGGCCACACAGTAAATCTGTATGTGTCTTTTTGTTGTACTTATTCAATGATATTATAATTCATTTACCTATCTGTGTCCTCTACTAAGCAAAGTGCTCCTAAGGGCAGAACCATAGTACATTTCTTTATTTCCAGTATTTTATACATAGAAGGTTCTCAGTAAATTAATAAATGAACAAATTGAAGAGAAAGGCCAGAGACATAATTAGTTTATTTAATAAGCTTGCTAGGAAAAAAACATATGGTAGTTGGAAACTGGACCAAATGTAGAGAACTGTGGATGTGTGTATTTGCTGATTTAATTTGAGGAATGACTAAGACTGAGAAAAAGTGGTTCCAGGAGAGAGAAATTTTTAGATGAGTAATTTGGTAGACAGCAGTAAACTACTACAAAAGAGAACCATCAGTGATGGCAATGTGGGGTGGGGACTGTAACTTTAAATAGCATGGTCAGAGGAGATCTCATTAAAAGGCGACACTTGTGTGGAGATTTTTAAAAGGGTACACAGATAAACAGGGAAGAGCATCCTAGGCAGTGGAAATAGCCAGCACAATATCTGAGGGAAAACTGTGCTTGTAGGATTTGAGGAACAGTAAGGAAGGACTATGTGGCTGGAGTAAGAGGGGTTCGTAGGTAGAAGTTAGAAATAAGTTTGGAAAGGTAATAGATGAAAGATCAGTGGCCAATTAGGAACAGTGAGTAATAACTATTAGATTTAGCTCCATAGAAGTCATTGTTGACCTTTATAAAAATAGTTTCAGTGAACTAATGGAGGGGAACACTTGCTTGGAGTGGGTTTATGAGATGATGGGAGAAAGAAATAGGAGGCAGCAACTCTTTCAAGGAGTTTTGCTATAAAAGGGAGAAGAGAAATGGGATGTAGCTGCAGAAGAAATGGGGTCAAGAAAAAATTTAGTTTAGATCAGAAAAATAACAGCATATGAACATGCTGATAATGATCCAGTGACAATAGGTGACCAGGAGAAAGACAGGGAGAATTGCTTGAGCAGATGAAAGGATGTTGGGTCGAAGGTACATGTGGAGGTGCTGGACTCAGAGAGGAGAGAGAGGGTTCATCTGTGTCACAGCCTGAAAGGCAGAGTATATGGAACTGATACTGATAGGAGAGTAGATGTGGTAGTGGAGTTTGTGGCTGTTCTTGTCTGATTATTTCTCTTTCTTCACTGAAGGAAGTCAACGATGTTCTTGGTGACACACCAGTCAAAACTATGCATAAAATGAACTAATATGTAATAAATATGGAGAAGAAGGGCCACAGTAGAAGAAAGACATATCTCGATATAGTCTGTTACTTAGGAAAAATGGCATGACACATAGAAGACAATCTACAAAACTAGAAGATAATTATGGATTTGATAATAACACAGGTAAGTCTCTCAAACAGACCTAAGGATTTTCACCAGTTCTTTACTGAGTCTACTTTATAGACTTTATAGTTTTTGTATGCATTTATGTCTGAGTTAGCAATATGGTAAGATGTATAAAGTTCTAATTCCAGAATGCAAATTTAGTAATTCTTAGTTCTTCCATTTTTGTAAAGTCCAGAGGTAACAGATTTCTTTAAGTCCTGTGATAGAGAGATATCTGAATTGGATGGATCTCACCTGGCTTTTAAATTCAATATGCAGGTGTCCAAAGTGGTCAAAACAAGCAAAGAACCCCCCTGAAGTTACAGGAGGAGGGCATACTTTATCATCATGGAGGGTACACTTAATATCATCATGCAATGTTATATTCAAAATTATCCCTCCAATTATCACAAACAGCATCTTTCAATTGACTTGATATGCTTGTTTGTCCCTTTCCTCAGGTGAAATATTTCAGTTTGGAACATGTGTTGGTACCCTTCAAGGCCTGACAGGTTCATGGTATTTGTACAGATGGAAACATATTCATGGAGCCATTGGGATGTCTGGCATGAATTTATTCAGGGGTGGGCAAGCCACACATGCTGCAAGCTATGTGTCTATCTGCATGTCTTGTGTCATGGCCCCTGCTCCCCAATGTGGCACCCATTGTGGCACCTGTCCTCTTATATGTCTCTTATCATCACCCCCAGCAGGGAGTCCCTACCTATTGAAGTACTAGAGGGGAACAAAGCTGGCAAGGTGCCAAAAATTATATAACATAATGTAATTCTGCACATGCGAGCCCACTTCATATTATGGGAACAGTTTACCTAGTCTCAAGGCTATGAGAACACAAGTTATCAGGCTCCTCAAAGACTATGGGAACACTACTTCCCTTAGCTACCCAGACACCTGGATGAGAAAGCCAGACTTCCTCCACTTACCCTACAGAATATTAAAATGTATTTCTTTTCCTGGAAGCAATTATTAAAATATAGACCAATCATTAACTCCAACCAGTCCTGGTACACTCTCCCTTGATGCTCATTAAGCCCACATTCAAACAGAACTCAGGGCCAGCCACGCTAAATCCTCTGACATGCTGTGATCTACTTGAGTTCCCTAAATAGGTAGGCAACTCAGCTCCTCCAACCTAAAAGCCTCATACACTCCCTTTGTTCCATAAACTGAGAGGAGGATAATTCTTTTTTATTAAGACCCAGTTAGTATAAGTTAAATAGCCTGCTGATTTTTCCTGAAATACCAGGAGTCATTGCCAAATTTCCTTAGGTGACACTCAGGAAGGTAGGTGAAGAAAAGGATGGGGATAGTTTGACTCATACTGGAGAATTGTTCCACAATAAAGGGATTTTGTTAAAAAGTTAGATTCTTTCTAACTTTTATTTAAACACAAAGCTTCTCTTTATTTAAGTAAAAAATGCAGTATTAATTGTGCTAACAATTGTGCGTTACCAAAGCCCTAAATTAAGTTGCAAGAGAACTGAGATAATAGGGCTATTAAGATGTTTGAGTTATTTACTAAAGATGATTGAGGAAGAAGACTCTTCTAGCTTCCTTCTACCTCCTTCCTCTCTCTTTCTCTCTTCTTCATTCTGTCCATCTCAATCACTTTCACATAGAAAAGAGCTTTGACCCTGCCATAACTTTAACTGACTCCCATATGCACCTTCAGAAGCATATAAGGGTGCTTATAGAAGACAATGTATGTCTTATCTACCTCTTATTATCTTGTAGCTTCATTCTTCATGAATAGCAGCTCACCCCACACACTGTGCCTTAAATGTGATCATACCATATTTCTTAACTCCCCAAACATGACTAACACTGGTCTGAATGTGTGATAAATGCCTTTGGACAAGGGACATACAACAGAGCATAGCTGACAAATGCCATTACATCTCCATGTCCAGAACCCAGGCCCGAGACCCAAGTTCTTCCTTTCTTCAGTCCAGAGCTTACTTCATTTCCCTGCCTCTGTAGATGGCACATCCACTGACTCCTATGCTCTTATAGGGTACATTGTGGTCTCCATTTATAACAAAAATGGCCTGTTTTGTGCTTAATAAATCTATGTGGCACACCATCTATTCCCAAGTCCTCTCCAGTTTGTTTTCTGGTGTGCAGCAAAGAAACAATTAGGTTTATATGTCATACCTGCCATAACCTGATCTCCTGATCATAAGCATGCAAGTGCTTGAGCAAAAGCTCCATCCATGCCTTCCAGGCACATGAAGTTTCAGAACAGCACAGCTTACATGCAAGTGTAGAAGAAAATGTCCTAATACTTACAGTCACTCTCCAGGTAATCAATCTAAATATCATACTTAAGATATATGGAGCAGGCTTCCACAAAAACATCTACCTGATCAAAGAAATCACTAAAAAGACCTCAGAACTATGAGCTGGGAAGTTCCTTGTAGGTGGAGCTTCCCCACCTGACCTTCTGGAGTGTTATGGCAGTGCATCCCAGACACTGAGAGAGAGGGAGAGAGAAAGAGAGAAAGAGAAGAGAGAGAGAGAAAGCTGCTGCAAGACAATGTCAACTCTGAAACCCACTAGTACATACCTTAGAGAGGGAGAAAACCTGTTTGTATGGCTGGTTTAAGCTCCAAAGGGGCAGATAAGCAAAAATGGGGCACTTTTAGGCATGGCTTTGGTTCCAGATCTTTTTTAGGAGCAAGGGATGTTCTATGTCTTACTGGGGAAAAGGGTTAAGAGCAGAAATACTTCCAGCCCCCCCCAAATTGGAAACTCTGTTAATAAAAACCTATTTCCTTCCACACAAAATAAAAATAAAAATAAAAATACCTCAGAAAAAGATGAAGGTATTCTCCAACACACTCCAGCTTTCCCACCCAATAGTATAAAAACTGCTCCATGCCCTGGCTGGTGTAGCTCAGTGGATTGAGTACGGGACTGCAAACCAGATGATCGAGGTTTGATTCCCAGTAAGGGAACATGCCTGGGTTGCAGGCCAGTTCCAGGTAGGGGCCAGTTCCCAGCAGGAGATGCATGAGAAGCAACCATACATTGATGTTTCTCTTCCTTTCTCCTTCCCTTCCCCTCTAAAGATAAATAAATAAAGTATTTTTAAAAACTGCTCCAAGTCCCATCCCCAGCTGGCAGTTTTCCAGATTCATCAGTGTGAAGAGTCACCCTTTACTTGCCAAGCTATTACCCTTCTATGATTTCTTCATTGTTTCTATTCCATTTTGGTTTTAACATTCTTTAAGGCAACAAAACATCTTACACATAAAATACAAATATATGAAGATGTCCCAACAGACTGGTAACCTAAATAATTTTTTTTAGATTTTTTATTTATTTATCTTCAGAGGGGAAGAGAAGGAGAGAAGGAGAGAAACATCTTTGTATGGTTGCCTCTTGTGAGTCCCCTGCCAGGAACCAGCCTGCAATCCAGGTATCTGCCCTGACTGGGAATTGAACCACGGTCATGTGGTTCACAGGCCTGCACTCAATCCACTGAGCTACACCAGCCAGGGCTGGTAACCTAAATAATTTTTGTCATAAGTAATACAGTGATTCTTGTGATATGCTGACACTTATGCTTTTTCGATGTAAACTTGATCATTTTAGTCTAAGGCTGTGTCTCCATGTATAGTAAATTGCATATGAAAACATGTAATTGTTTTTTAACCTTTATAGCAATTAGTGGCTGAGTAATGGACCAATCCCTGAAAAAGTGAGTTACTCCAGTTATCCTAAAAAACTAAAATAACTATGTGAGTTTAGTTGACATGAGTCAGCCTTCTAAAGTTAAACAGTCCTAGGCTAGTGACAAAATGGGCCTTTGGAAGCTGAAAACCAGACTTCATATCCTTGATGAGCTCCCAAAGTGCAATCATGGCCTGAGTACCTTCCTGAACCATCACAGCCTCTGTCTATCTTTGACATCTCTTTAACAACAGCAGCACTCAGGTGCCAGTTAAAGACACTTTTTACTAAATAACAATAAAGACCTTTTCATTAAATATACTTTGACTGAATAGTATTGTCACCTACAGAACTCCCTAAGTTTTATTTCAGCTCTTGACCACTTATTTCTGTTGTTGTTGGCTATCATATAGTGAGTTGCTACTAAGTGGCAATCTCTGTGATAAACCATTTATATATATTATCTCTAATCCTTAAGAAAATCTTGTGAGGTGGGCATTATTTTTCTATTTTGAAGATGATAACATGCAAGTACAGAAAGTTTAAATGCCTTGTCTAAGGCCACATAGAAGTAAGTGGCAAAACTGAGATCCAAATGCAAATATGTGTAGCTCTAAGGCTTTCCCTTTTTCTTCTTTCTCTTATGATATTCCCTTCCAACTTATATCAAAGAATAGATATTAGTGCCACCTGTGTAAGTCAGAGTGCAATAAAGAGAGACATCACACAGTACCTGAGGAGAGAGAATTTAATCTAAAGAATTATTACCTATAACAGGGATTGGAATAATGAGGAATTGTCTAATAAAAAGTAAAGAACTCTCACAACTCAGTGATAGGAAGACAGACAACTCATTTTTTAATGGGCAAAGGATATGACTAGATATTTCACCAAAAATACATATGACTGATTATAAGCATGTGAGAAGATGCTCAACGTTATAAGTCATTAGGAAAATGTAAATGAATACCTTAATGAGTTATCACTTCACACTCACTAGAATATTTGTAATAAGAAAAGACAGACAATATCAAGTGTTAGCAAAAATGTAGAGAAACTGGAACCCTTATACATTGCTGGTAAAAATGTAAACTGAAGAGCGGTGTGGCAGTTTCTTAAAAAGTGAAAAAAAAAATTTACTGTATAACCCAGTGATTCTACCCCTAGGTATTCACAAAAAAGAAATAAAAACATGTCTATACAAAGTTATGAACATGAATATCCAGAGCAGCATATTTCAAAAGAGCCAAAAACTTGAAACAACTAAAGTGTCCATCAACTTGTGGATGAATAAATGAATGGTATATAACCATAGAGTAGACTATCACTTAGCTATTAAAAGGAATAAAGTACTAAACATGCTCAACATGGATGAACTTTAAAAATATGCTAAGTGAAAGAAGAGACAAAAGATCATATATTGTATGATTCCATTTATATGAAATGTCCAAAATAGACACATCCATAGAGACAGAAAGTAGATCAGTGGTTGCCTTGGGGTAAAAATGGGGATTGACTGAATGTAGGCATAAAGGACTTTTACTTGGTAATTAAAATGTTGATAAAATTTGACTGTGATGATGTTTTTACAACTTTATGTACTACAATGATTAAATTGTACACTTAAAATGGGTAGTATAATTTTTAAAAAAGAAGTAAAGATAGGTCTAGAGAATACAGGAAGAACAGGTATAAAGAACAGCTATTCCTTCTAGGGCTCAGACAGGGCACTGTAAGATGAGCACTTTCCATACCACCAATTCCACCCTCCTCCACACACACACCAACACAAACAACATACTCTCCTCCAGCCACCTACCTTGCCTTGGACATCAAAAAATTGTGAGACAATCAGACATGAATTCCAACTTCCCATTTCTTTCCCTGCAAATTATTTCTCCTCCTATCTCCAGAGCCATAGCATGTCTCTGGACTCTTTTCCCAATCCAGAGCTGGCCATATGCTCTTCATCCCACCCTGCATGTCCTCCCTGGTTCTGCTCCACACTCATTCTTCCTCTTCTTAGAGCTTAGCCTCTCCTTCTCCATTGTTTTCTGCAACATGTCAAAATGCTCATGCATCTTCTGCTTGAAGAAAAAGAAAGCACCTTCTTCAGTTTTACAACTCCTCTAACTACTTCTTTGTCTTTTTTCTTCTTAACTTCTCAAAAGAATAGTTAGCAAATAGCATATTTCCACTCTTCTCCCATTTAGGTGTCAATTCATACCAATAAGGCTTCTTCCTCTATCCCTCCAATATATTGCACTCTGAAAACAAAACAATTACCTCCTCCCAATTTCTCAAATAGATTTTTTTCAGACATTTTCTTATGTAATTTCTCTAACCATTCATTTCTAGAAACTCTCTTCTCCCTGGGCTTCTGAGACCTGTTTCTCTTGATACTTGCCATACTACTGCAATGACCTTTTCTCAGTCTCCTGCTGACTCTCCTTCATGGTGCTTCCCCACATTTCAACCTTGGCCCTATTTACTTTCTGATCATATTCCCTCCCTGAACATTTCTTCACTCTCATGCCTTCATCAACCATCTCAGGACTAGTGGTTCTGCAAACTCTATCTCTAGCCCAGGCTTTGACACAGAGTCTGGGAATCAGAGATCCAATTGCTTACCACATCTCGCCATCTGGGTGGTCTTCCTCAACACTCTCCTCCTCAGGGAATCCCTATCAGTAAATATTGCTACTATCTACCTAGTTACTCAGCCATAAACCTTGGAGCTTTGTCCTCTTTCTCCCCCTCACTCCTCATAACCAAATTACTAAACTGTATTGCTTTTATAATATAGTTTAAAAATCTCTTTATAATTGATTCTTCCTTTCCACATTCTCAGTGCTATTGCCTAGCTAAAAACTATATCACTTGTACTGTGTTTTTGTTTTTAAATCCAGAAGTGGAATTATCATCACTGGTCAAAAAGATCCTGAAGCTGAAGCCCTTTCAGCAATGCTGATGTGTAGCCTGGTTTGGGACCCTCTGTTCTGGGCTAGGTTTTGCCATAGGACAGGAATTATAAACTTTTTCCAGAGGAACCAGGCAAGTCACCCTCACCAGTAAAGCTGGGTAAGTGTGTAGATGGGAGAGCAGTAGGGACTGAGGTAAACTGGAAAACATGTTCCCTGTAAGAAAGCAGTGATGCTACTCTTCTCCAATCAATTGCAATCTGGAAGTGCAGGCCTAGAGTTGCCAGATATGCTGATTTCCACCCCCCAAAAAGATCAAAATTCAGACTTTTATCTAAATCTTCATTTCAATATTGGAGATGAATTCAAACTATTTTGGAACATCACATAGTCAAACAAAGCATATCTACACGACTGATGTGACCCGTTTGTGACTTCCACCACAGGTTTTCCATCTGGGGAGGAACATGGTAGAAGCAGTGTTTCAGGAAGATGTTTCTGGCAGCAACATGCACAGTCCTAACTGGAAACAGACAGTGTAGTCAGGGAAAGCTAGCCACAAGCACAGGTATGGAGGAAAATGGACCTGGGCTAGGGGGACAACAGTGGACAGAGCATGCCATGAACATCCCCACACTATAATCAACTGAACAAGACCCAACCAGAGATGAGGTCTCTGTGACATCATTTTCCAATGGAACCCAGTGTGGTCTGAATGCCTGCCTTCATTTCAAAGTCCATTCATTGAGGAGTAACATTTGCCTACACTCTTCAGCCCCATCCCATCCTCTTGAGATGCCTGAGGGACCATGACTATCCATATGGCAGAGGAAGTCTGCTGGCTAGGCCCAGAACTGCCACTGTCTTATTCCATTACCTTATGCAAATGGCAGGCACTCAGAACCCATTTCTCCATCTGAATGCCCAGACAAAAGCCTTCTGGACAACCTGACTTTCCTCTCAGAGACAGTAAAAGGAGCAATGAGGAAACATTTACAAAGCACCTCCCCCTGCCCACCTGTTTGCTGAGGGAAGAATAGTTGCTATATAAAGTATTAAGGATACAGACCTGAGCCAAATGTAGTCATGGAAACTTCATTAGCATGCATGGCATGTGGCTGTCTTTTGAATACTCTGCTTGCTTGATTTCTAATTTCCTTTTCTTAGGTGAGTCTTTCTCCCTCGTAAATATTTGCATCTCATTGTTTTTTTTTTTTTTTCCTTTGTGTTCTGAATTGGAAGTTCTCATAACCCCTTCATGGTTAATCTACTCTTCCAAACATTTCTGGTTCCAAGCATCATTGTGCAGTTATTGCTCTTGAAGGCAGGTGATACCCTTCTTCCTCCACCCTCTGGAGGGCCTGCTGTCCTAAAGGATGGGTCCTGTTGGGAAGGGTTGCTGAGGAGTGAGGTGAGCGGGAAATTCTCCCATCACTCTCTCCTTCTCTCCTAGCTGGCCATGGAAATACTCTTCAGCTATTCTCTAGAACAAATAAACCAAGCACCCCAACATTTTTGTGAATCTGACAGCTGGCAGATCACAGAAACAAGACTTTCAATCCCTCAAGAAATGGCACTTCTCCCGGAATCAGCAGTAAATGCCCTCTAGTGGCAAGGAGAAGCATTCTCTCTGGGAGGCAAATTCTCACAACCTATCTGAATTGGGTACTCAGAGAGCCTTACATAATGAAAAAAAATGCAGTTGGCATTTTCATCACTAAAAAAGAGAGAGCGAGAGAGAAAGTTTTCTTTTGGTATCAAGAGGAATCCAATGTAAAAGTGTGTGCCACTCTAATTAGGCCACAGTTCCCTGGCAGAGGGGCAAGTAGAAATCTCTGAGTGAGGTGCAAGTTAGTGATTGCCAGGGGGTGGGGGAAGGAGGAATGGAGAATGACTACTAATAAGTATGAGGTTTGTTTAGGGGTAATGAATATGTTCTGGAATTACATAATGGTGACGGTTGCACATCTTTGTGAATAAGTTAAAATCACTTAATTACATATTTTAAAAGAGTGAGTTTTATATGTAAATTATAATTTTTAAAAAAATTCAGGTAGTTTCCAGCTTACAAAGATTTCTCTGACCCTTCTTGTTAGAGTAAACTACCTACTCCTGTATACAACTTAGATCACACATTTATTGTGGACTAACATATTTTTTTGGTAATAGTCCACCTTCCTTTGATAATTATGATTGCTCCTATATAGGACTATGTATCCTCAACTGGCATAGTGCTTGAAACTCAGCACCTATTTGGTATATAGGTTAAACTGAAGAGACTGTCTACTTTCCAAGACTTTATAACAGCAATACTGTGCAATTCAAATTTTGAATATAATAATAAATATTATGTACATACAATGTGTAAGGTTTTGGTGAAATAAAAGTGAAGATGCACAGTGTTTACCTTTGATAAATGTACACACATTTTTGGTGGAAATAAGTATACTTAAATAACCACAATATAAGACAAAAGTGCCATGTGAATGGCATAATGACCCACACCTCACAGTTCAAGTGAAGTAAAAAAATCACTACCTTGGGGATGATAGGGAAGATTTTTGTGGAGGAATAGGCATGCAAATGAGCTTTAGGGATAGTAACAAGGTGTTAAAACAAAAGCTTCAGCCAAGGCACATTTTGGAGGTATATGCTGAACCAAAATGAAAACATTTTCAATGTAGGTAGTAAAAAGAGGAGGGGGAAGAGGCAGGTAACTTTAAGAAATATTTATTTTTATAGACAGAGGGGAAGGGAGGAAGAAAAACAAGAAGAGAAACATCAATATGTGGTTGCCTCTCACACACCCCCTACTGGGGACCTGGCTTGCAACCCAGGCTTGTGCTCTGTTTGGGAATCGAACAGGCAACCCTTTGGTTTGCAGACCCACACTCAATTCACTGAGCTATATCAGCCAGGGCTGAGGCAGGTAACTTTTAATGTCACTCACACTGATGGCATAAAGAGATGCTGAATTGGAGATAGAAAGATTTTTCAAAAGAATTTCTTTGGAGAAAACAATTGGCTGCAAAGAATTCTACCCTTCTCAGGAAGATACCTATTCCTCATTTCAAACCAAAGGACAGGACTTGGATGGAATCATCTGCAGAGCTCAATGTGTATCTCCTACAGTTTGAGCAGCACAGGACTGCCGATTAGCTCACACTTGAAAAATCTAATCTAGAGGGCTGAGGTGTGGGGAGGTAGCTATACTCCCAGAGTTTGCCTGGGCAAATGGTGTTTCCCATGGACCAGGTGAGATCCCTGCAGGAAAGGGAGTTGGTAGGTGTTGCTCAGCCTGTTCAAAATGACTTTTTGCAGGGGTGAGAAACCTCATTAGAAGACAGCCAGATAAACTGCTTCTAGATACCTAGTGCTATGGAAATGTAGGGGAGTGGATTGAGCATGGGCTGTGAACTAAAGGGTCACCAGTTTGACTCCCAGTCAGGGCACATGCCTGGGTTGCGGGCCAGGTCCCCAGTGGGGGCCATGTGAGAGGCAACCACACATTGAAGCCTCTCTCCTTCTCTTTCTCCCTCCCTTCCCCTCTCTCTAAAAATAAATAAATAAAACCTTAAAACAAAAAAGAAATGTGGGGGGAAAGGAAGGTCTCTGAGGAACACATAGAAGTCCCTCAAGGGAGCAACAAGCTTTAAAGTATGCAGGGTCCAGATAGCATTATGCTTGATCACCTACACAGTACCAATCAACTAAGAATTTTGCTACCTCAATTCCTCTCCCTAAACCCCCTGTGCTCATCTCCTTCCCAAAATGCCAGAACCTGCAGCAGTCAGAAACAGGTTTGTAAAATGAAGTAAGAGAAGGAGCATGAGAGGAAGCAAGAGAGAAGCAGCCAAGAATCCTTCTCTTTTAATCCTCATATTTAAGACTTTTAGCTTGTGGCCAGCCCAATCTAGAGGAAAGAAGCAACTTCAACTTTAAATTAATGTTGAACTTCTGGTCAAGATGGACACACAGGCAAACACAGCTTGCCTTATTGCACAACCACATCAAAATTGCAGCTTAACTATAGAACAACCATCACTCAGAACTATCATAAATTGAGTGGAGTGGAAGTTCAACACCACAGAACTAAAGAAACCACATCCATTTAGGTAGGAGACATGGAGACAGAGATCTGGAGTGGGCTGGTCCCACACAAATGTGTGGTGGATAAAAATTTGGGAGGGATATCTCAGGAGCTATATAAAGAAACAAAAAACAATTATCCAGAACAAGAAGAAAAAATAATGCAAAAAATTGATAGGGTAAGGAGCCTCTGGGAAAAGTCAAGCATACCAACATTCGCATCTTTGAGGTACCAGAAGGCTAAGAGAAGGAGCTATGTATTGGAAAACTATTTTAAAAAATAATGAAAGAAAACATCCTTAATTTAGTGAAGGAAATAGACATCAAGTCCAGGAAGCACAGAGTCCCAAATAAGATGGATGCAAAGAAGTCCACACTAAGACACATAATAATTAAAATGCCACAGATTAAAGATAAAGAGAGAATCTTAAAAGCAGCCAGAGTAAAGCAGTTAATTATCTACAGGGGACTCTCCATAAGACTATCAGCTGATTTTTCAAAAGAAACTGTGCAGGCTAGAAGGAATTGGCAAGAAATATTCAAAGTCATGAAAAGCAGGAACCTGCAGCCAAGATTCTCTAACCAGCAAAGATATCATTTAGAATTGAAGGTCAGATAAAGAGCTTCCTAGACAAGAATAAAACTAAAGGAGTTTATCATTACCAAACCATTACTACATGAGATGTTAAAGGGACTTATTTCAGAAAAAGAAGATCAAAACTATGAACAATAAAATGGCAATAAACACATACCTATCAACAGTTGAATTAAAAAAACAAACTAAGCAAACAGGAACAGAGACAGAATCAAGGATATGGAAAGCATTTTGATACTTGTCAGATTGAAGGGGACTTGAGGGAACAGGTGAAGAGGTGATAGAATTAAGAAGTACAAATTGGTAGTCACAGGATAGCCATGGGAATGTAAAGTACAGTTTAGAGAATGGAGTAGCCAAAGAACATATGCACATGACCCATGGACATAAACAAAGATAGGGTTGCCTGAGGGAGTGGGGGTACTGGGTAGGGGGGCAAAAAGGAAAGAATTGGACCAACTGTAATAGCATAATCAATAAAATATAATTAAGAGAGTTCTGGCCAAGATGGAGGCATAGGTAGAAATCCTTCACTTTCTTGCACAACCAAAAGTAGGATAACAACCAATCTAAAAACAATACATAACCAGAAGTGCCAGATTATAAAATGACATGGGACTCCAATAATGACGGAGTAAAGAAACATTCAACCAGACTAGCAGGAAGGAGAAAAGCAGCTGTCAGGTGGAGGAGACTTGAGGCAAGAAGCTAGATCATGCAGGCAGGGCTGCCTGAGAGGTCCTGTGGCAAGGCAGCAGACTGTGCGAGCAAGGCAGGGGTGGCTGTACAGGAAACTAGACTCAATGCTAGCTGTAACCTGCAGTGGGGGTTATCACAGAGCAGAAACCCCCAGTCTCACATGAGAGTTTGTTGGAAAGTGGGGCCAGGAGTTGAGCAAGTAAGCCACATTGTTCCCCCTCTGACCCCTTCTTTACAGACAGTGCTACAATGCAGCAAGAGGGTTGTCCTGTCCTGGAGAATACCTAAGGCCCCACCCTTTTACAACATAACAGGTGCACCAAGACAAAGAAATATGGCCTGAGACAATGAAATATGGCCCAAATGAAAGAACAGATCAAAACTCCAGAAAAATAACTGAGTGATGAGGAGATAGCCAATCTATTTCATGCAGAGTTCAAAACACTGGTAATCAGGATGCTTACAGAACTGATTTAGCTTGGTTGTAAAATGAACAAATGAAGGCTATCCAAACGAGATAAAGCAAAATATTCATGAAAAAAAAAAACATTAAAGGGAAGGAAACCAGGACTCAAATCAAAGATTTGGAACAAAACGAAGAAAGAAACATCCAACTAGAACAGAATGAAGAAATAAGAATTCAAAAAAATGAGGAGAGGCTTAGTGACCTCTGGGACAGCTTTTAATGTTCCACTATCTAAATCATAGGGGTGCCAGAAGGAGAAGAACAAGAGCAAGAAGTTGAAAACTTACTTGAACAAATAATGAAAGAAATAGACTTGTAGGATGTCCAGGAAGCACAGAGAGTTCCCCCAAAAAATTGACCAAGAGGAACACACCAAGGCACGACGTCATCATTAAGTTACCCAAGGTTAAAGATAAAGAATCTTAAAAGCAGCAAAAGGAAAGGAGAGAGTTACCTACAAAAGAGTGCCCATACGACTATCAGCTGATTTCTCAAAAGAAACTTTACAGGCAAGAAGGGACTGGAAAGAAGTATTTTAAGTCATGAAAGGGAAGGACCTATATTTAAGATTACTCTATCCAGCAAAGCTATCATTTAGAATGGATGGGCAGATGAAGTGCTTCCCAGATAAGGTCAAGTTAAGGGAGTTCATCATCACCAAGACCTTATTATATAAAATGTTAAAGGAACTTATCTATGAAATAAAAGAAGATGAAAAACTATGAAAAGTAAAGTGAGAACAAACTCACAGCTATCAACAACTGAACCTAAAAAAAATAATAATAAAAACAAAAACTAAGCAAACAACTAGAACGAGAACAGAATCAGAGAAATGGATATCACATTGAGGGTTCTCAGTGGGGAAGGAAAGGGGGAGAATGGGGGGAAAGGTACAGGGAATAAGAAGCATAATTGGTAGGTATAAAGTAGATGGGGAGAGGTTAAGAATGGTATAGGAAATCAAGAATTCAAAGAACTTATATGTGCAACCCATGGACATGAACTAAGGCGGGGAATGATAGAGGGTTGGGGTGCAGGGCAGAAGGGGGATAAATGGGAAAAATTGGGAAAACTGTTATAGTATAATCAATAAAATATACCTAAAATAAAAATAAATAAAACATAATATAATTAGAAATATAAATAAATAAAGATTGAAGATATCTTTCTTACCTATGAGTGTCATTTTAATTCCCAATTGATATTTTATTCTGCCATTTTATTAAGTCACTTAAAAAATGACTGAGTACTTTTATTACCTTTGAGAAGCAATTTTTGCCTTCCCTGGGGGTAAGGAAGAAATAGCCCTTGGTGCAGATTTAAAGAAATAGTGGGAGTCAAAAATGTATTTGTTTTAAGGATTCCATTCTACCAGTTGTGCTTGTTCAATGTAACCACTACAGAAAGAAACAGAAGGAACCTTGTGCAAAGATATAGAGGTAGCCAGATCTAAGCTCTATTTGTAAAAGGAAACATAGATAAACACACCTTTCCCAGGGATGGAGTAGTGTGAGGGAGGCTGGAAATGTAGACAAGAGGCTGATTGGAAAGATCTCCAGTGCCAAATCAAACAGTCAATTAAATACTATAGTAAAATTTCCATATTTTGGTATTTATTTTACATCATATATTTTAAGGACTTAAGATCAGTAAAATAAACTTTTTATATATTTCAAATAAAAATTCATAAGCATGGCTTCTGAAGATGGTGGCAAGATAGGTGAGAGCAGAGTCCACTTCCCCCTGCACACATAGCCAATCTTCCGAGGAACAGAGCAAACAACCAACAGTACCCCAGCGTATATAAAGATTGGTGACCAAAAATTGTAGAGGACATTGAAAAATCAAAGAGTAAGGGGAATGCTTCAGGACAATAAGATTCCTGGGTCCAGTGGGGACCAGGGTAGCTGCAACACCAGGTCTGGGCCCTGCTGGGTCTGCCCCAGGGTTCTTGGGAGAGAGCTGGGTCAACGGCTCCCTCCCCTGCCAAACAAAGTTTGAGCAGCACCAGGAGAGACCTGGTTGCTTGAAGTTGCAGGAAGGGGAATAAGGACAAAGTGGCAAAAAAACATGGGGGCTGTGTGCACCCACAGAGACTGTGGAGGCTGGCTGCAGCAGCCATCCAGGCTCCTGCACCCCTACCCCTGTACTCATACCGGAAGCCCCAGGGAGAGTGAGCACCAGAGACTGTGAGACCAGCAACTGCCTGGCTGAACGAGTGCTCCTGCAGCCCAAGGACAGTGCACACCCAAACCTGTGGGACCAGTGGTGGCCCATCCCACAGGCCCAGGATAGAGTGCATCTGACCCTGCTGCCCAGAGGCACTTCATACCTAACCCCTGCACAACCAGGGAAGCAGCAGAGGAGGTGTGCACCTGCATCCACAGTGGCAGGCATAGCTTGCTCTGCAGGGCCAACAGGCTCTCTAAGAGGAAGACAGAGACACCCCCACAGAGGACAACTGCAGGGCTAGGAAGTCAGCAATCCCCAGAAAGACTTAACTCGGTGGAGGGGGCTGAACTAGCCTGAAGGGACTCTGAGAATACCTAGCATTTAGGACAGCAAAGAGAGAGAAGGTACTGTGTGAGTTTCCCTTAACTGGTGCACCTCAAGAACAATGCAACTGGTGGACTGTAAGCCTAGGCTGGGCACAGAAGACCTGGCAGTGAACCTGATGAATTGGGATGGAGTCTGGGCAAGTGCTTCTCAGAAAGGGAGAAAAGCAAACCAATTCCCCTTACCCTGCTGCATCCAGGAGCACCAGCAGAACTGGCTTGGCCAGTTTGAAGCCAGCAGGAGGATTTGTTTTTAAGTAATTTTTTTCTTTCAACTCCTATTCCTTTCTTTCCTTCTTTCTTTCTTTATTCATTTTTTCCTTCTTTCTTTCCCTTTATATCTCTTCTCCCTTCCTTTCTACTCCTTCCCTCCCCCTCCCAGTTGTTGTTGTTGTTCTTCTTCTTCTTCTAAATTCCAACAGTGAGACAAATTGTACTTTGCTACTCCAGAGAACTTGAAGGTTATTATATATTATTATTATTATTATTATTATTATTATTATTTTTCATTGTTCTCACATCTTTCATTTTATTAGTATTTTCGTATTTCTCTCCTTTCTGTGTAGTCAACTTCACTTAGCAGGTTAAATTGCATTGTTTGACTGGTTTTCCGTGTTCTCTCTTTCATGGCGTATTTTTAATTTACTGTTTTTCGCTTCACTTGTGTTCCATTAGCACACTACTCTAGGTCCTATACTACCTCTTCTTGTTATCCGGATCATACAGATTCTGTCATATGATTGTTGTTCCATTATTATTGTAAAGAATTGCTGTAAATACTACACAGCACCCCTCCCAGATCTCAGCCCACATCACAGTTTCCTGAACTTTATTACTGTTGTTGTTAACACTATTCTCTCACACAATACATCTATTTTTTATCCTTTACTCTCTGACTTTCCACAACTCACTGCTTTGTAGATCCAAATCATAATCTTTCGCCCCACCCCCACCCCAAACAAGTGCCTTATCTTCTATACACCGTTTCTAAAAAGTGGTTAGTTGGGTGAAACATCATGGATAACACTATACATATCCAAAGGATCTCCTATCTCATCTCTATGGGTTGGTACTTTAAATGTCATTGAATACACTCCCATTGTCTTCAACCATTTTGCTTTTCCCCTCCAACTGATCACACACACACAAAAAAGAGTAGGTAGAAGCTGTGAACACCAGGATCCTTGCTGGAAGAAGAAACCCACCAACAAAGGAACCACCAATAGATAACAACAGAAGAAAGTGAAGGAGGGAGTGGAAGACACACTAACTAAACCAGGACCTATCTGGAAATAAAATTAAATAGTGGAGAAATTACTCAGAACAAAAAAAAAACTGAACAAGAGCAAGAGAGAATCCTTAAAACCTTCTAAACATGGAAGAATCAGCTTCAACATAACCTGTCCACTCCTGCACAACAGAATACAAGAGATGGTGGACAGAGTGACCTTTAGTTAACCAGCTGGAGGGAAGGACCCACAAAGAAAGACCCAAAGACATACACAGAGCCAACATAAATGACAGCCCAAGACCAGTGAGCTCAGGAGATCAAGAAGATGACACCACTTAATCTCACAGGTCTTCAACTACAGAGGTTCACACCACAAACCCAGGGAGTCAGAATAGATCAGTTGAAGAAGCGCAGACTAGGAAGAGGAGTTTAACAAACAATGGGAAAACAAAGAAATAACCCCCAAGTGGAGAAAAGGAGGAAGCCTCAGAAATAATGAAAAATGAAATAGAGGCAACTCAAGTATCAGATATTGAGTCCAAAGCAATGATTATAATGAAACTCAATGACCTCACAAAGAATTATCAAAAACTACAGGCAAGCTATAATGAACTCACTGCAAACTATATCAACATGAAAAAGGAAATAGAAACTATCAACAAGGGCCAAGAGGAAATGAAGAATACAATTTCTGAACTGAAGAACACAGTACAAGGAATCAAAAGCAAGCTAGAGGAGGCAGAGAATTGAATCAGTGAACTGGAGGACAAGATATAAAGAAACACCCAGAAACAGCAAATAAAAGAAAGACTCAGAAAAAATGGAGAGGGGTTAAGGGAAATGCAGGACAATGTGAAATGTAGTAATATTTATATAACAGAGATACCAGAAGGAGAAGATCAAGGGACAGAAATCCTGTTTGAAAAAGTAGTGATGGAAACTTCCCTGTTTTGATAAGAGTAAAAGTCACACAAATAAAGGACACACAGAGAGTCCCAATCAAGAGGAACCCAAAGAGACCCACTTCAAGACACATCATAATTAAAATGGCAACATTCCAATACAAAGACAGAATCTTAAAGGCAGCAAGGGTGAAACAGGAAGTAACATACAAGGGAGCCCCAATAAGACTAGCAGCTGACTTCTCAATGGAAAGCCTGCAAGCCAGAAAAGAATCGCAAGAAATATTCCAAGTGATAAAAACCAAGGGCCTGCAACCAAGACTACTTTATCCAGCAAGGCTCTTAATTTAAATGAAAGGCCAAATAAGGAGCAGCCAGACCAAAAAAAAAAGCATCAAAGAATATATCTCCTTCAAACCAACACTGCAAGAGACGCTAAAGGGTCTGCTTTAAGAATAGGAAGAAAAAAAGAAAAAGAGAGAGGAACATAGGTACAAAAAAATGGCAATGAATAAGTACCTATCAATAAAAACCTTAAATGTAAATACGTTAAATGCCAGGAATCAAAAGAAACAGAATAGCTTAATGGATGAGAAAACATGACCCACACACATGCTGCCTACAGGAGACTCACCTCAGAACAAAACACCTACACAGACTGCAAGTGAAGAGCTGGAAACTAATATTCCAAGCTAATAGACAGAAAAAAAAAAAGGTTGGGTAGCTGTACTCATATCAGACAAAATAGACTTCAAAGAAAGAGCCATAAAAAGATACCCAAAAAGTCTCTTCATAAGACTCAAGGAAAAAAGACATAAACAGTGTAAGTATGTATGCATCCAACATAGGAACATCCAAATACCCAAAGAAAATCTTGGAGGACTTCAAGAAATATAAAGACAGCAACACTGTTATAGAAAAGGATTTTAACACCCCTCCGTCAAAAATGAACAAATCTTCCAAACAAAATATCAACAAAGATATTGTGGCATTGAACAAAGCCATAGATCAAATGGACTTAACACATATAGAGCTTAATATATATGGACTTAATATATAGAGTTTTTCATCCCAAAGAAGCAAAATACACATTCTTTTCCAATGCACATGGAACACTTTCAACGATAGACCACATGATAGGACACAAAGCGAGCCTCAACAAATTCAAGAAAATTGAAATCCATAAAGGCCACATATGAGAGACCTACAGCCAACATCATACTCAATGGGCGAATACTAAAATCTTTTCCACTAAGATCAGGAACAAGACAAGGTTGCCCACTTTCGCCACTTCTACTCAATATACTATTGGAAGTTTTAGCCACAGTGATCAGACAAGAAAAAGAAATAAGCAGCATCCAAGTCAAAAAGGAGGAAACCAAACTGTCACTGTTTGCAGATGACATGATACTGTACATGGAAAATCCTATAGACTCTACCCCAAAACACCTCAACCTAATAAAAGAATTTGGCAAAACAGTAGCTTACAAAGTCAATATCCAGAAATCAAAGGCATTTTGGTATACCAAGGAAGACACAAACAAATGGAAACATATACAGTGTTCATGGATTGGAAGAATTAACATCATCAAAATGTCCATACTACCCAAAGCAATTTACAGATTCAATGCAATTCCTATTAAAGTACCAATGACATATTTCACAGACATAGAACAAACACTTCAAAAACTCATATGGAACCATAAACAACCCCGAATAGCAGCTTCAATTTTGAGAAAGAAGAGTGAAGTAGGAGGATCACAATGCCTAATACCAAACTGTATTACAAGGCCACTGTAATCAAAACAGCATGGTACTGGCATAAAAACAGGCACATGGACCAGTGGAACAGAACAGAGAGCCCAGATAAACCCAAGTCTCTACAGCCAATTAATATTCAACAAAGGGGGAAGTAACATAGAATGGGGTAAAGATAGCCTCGTCAACAAATGGTGTTGGGAGAACTGAACAGCTACATGGAAAAAAATGAAACTTGAGCACCAACTTACACCATACACCAAAATAAATTCAAGGTAGATAAAAGACTTAAATATAAGCTGTGACACCATTAAAGTCCTAGAGGAGAACATAGGCAGGAAAATCTCAGATATTTCATGCAGCAACATTTTTACTGATATGTCCCCTAGAGCAAGGAATATAAAGGAGAGAATAAACAAATGGGAACTCATCAAAATAAAAACCTTCTGCATAGCCAAAGAAAAGAGTATTAAAATAAAAAAGGAACCGACTGTATGAGAGAACATATTTGCCAATGATACCTCAGACAAGGATTTAATCTGCAAGATATATAAAGAACACACACTCCTCCAGTCTAAGAAGACAATCAACCCAATTAAAAAATGGGCAAAGGACTTGAACAGACACTTCTCTAAGGAGGACATACAGAGGATCCAGAGACACATGAAGAGATGCTCAATATTGCTTGCTATCAGAGAGATGCAAATTAAAATAAAAATGTGATACCACTTTATACCAGTCAGAATGGCTATCATAACCAAAGCAATAAACAACAAATGTTGGAGAGCGTGTGGGGAAAAGGGAACTCTGGTCCACTGTTGGTGGGATTGCAGACTGGTACAACCATTATGGAAAACAGTATGAAATTTTCCCAGAAAACTAAAATTGGACCTGCCTTTTGACCCAGTAATTCCACTGCTAGGATTCTATCCTAAGAACCCTCAAACACCAATCTCAAAGAACCTATGAACCCCAATGTTCACAGCAGCACAATTTGCAATAGCCAAGTGCTGGAAGCAACCTAGGTGCCCATCAGTAAATGAATGCATCAAAAAGTATGGTACATATACACAATGGACTTCTATACTGCAGAAAGAAAGGAGTTCCTACCCTTTGCAACAGCATGGATGGAACTGGAAAGCATTATGCTGAGTGAAATAAGCCTGGCATTGAAAGACAAATACCCTATGATCTCACCTTTAACAGGAAGCTAAACAACAAAACAAACAAGCAAGCAAATTATAACCAAAGACACTGAAATAGAGAACAGGCGGACAGTGACCAGAGGGGAGAGGGAAGGGAATTTCAGGGGAAAAGGGGAAGGATTTACAGGAACTAGTATAAAGGACACATGGACAAAACTAAGGGGGTGGAATTGGGAGGGAGGTGGGGAGCCCTGGAATGGAGGCAGTGTGCTTGAATGGGAGTAAAAGATAGAAAACTGTACATGAACAACAATTAAATAAATAAATTAAGAAAAAAGAAAATTGAAATTATATCAAGCATATTCTCTGACAACAAGAGACTGAAACTAGAAACCAATGAAAAAAAACCCCAAACACTCAAACTCATTGAAATTAAATAGCATGCTATTAAACAATGAATGGGTCAAAAAATGAGATTAGGGAAGAAATGAAAAATTTCTGGAAACACATGAAAATGAGCTCAAAACAACACAAAACTTATGGAACCGACTGGAGGCAGTCCTGAGAGAGAAGTTCCTAGCAATATAGGCTTACCTAAAAAAGATAGAAACATTTCAAATAAACAACCTAACCCTACGCCTACAAGACCTGAGGAACAACAACAAAGACAGCTCATAGCAAGTAGAAGGAAGGAAATGACCAAGACAGAGCAGAACTGAATGACACAGAAACCAAAAGCACAATTCTAAGGATCAATAAATCCAGGAAGTGGTTCTTTCAAAAGATAAACAAAGTAGTCAATCCTTTAAGCAGGCTCATTAAGAAAAGTGAGAGAGGACTTAAATAAACACAATCTGAAATGAAAGAGGAGAGATTGCAAACTGATACTACAGAAATACAATGGATTGTAGAAAATTACTATGAAGAAATGTATGCCAAAAAAGTTGAAACCCTTGGTGAATTAAATAAATTTCTAGAAAAATATAATCTTTCAAAACTGAATGAAGAAGAAGCAGAAAGCCTGAACAGACCAATAACAGGTAGTGAAATTGAAAGAGTAATCAAAAAGCTTCCAACACACAAAAGCCCTGGACCAGACACTTTCACAGGAGAATTTTAAAAACAATTTAAGGAAGAGCTAACCTCCACCCTCCACAGATTATTCAAAAAAATTCAAGAAGATTCAAGATTCCCAGACTTTTTTTTATCTCCTCCCACCCTGCCCCCTCTCCCCTCCCTCCCATTTCCACCCTTCTCAGTTGTTGTCCATGTATCCTTTATATATGTTCCTCTAAATCCCTCCTCTATTTCCCCTGAAATTCCCTCCCCTCTTCCCTGTGGTCACTGTCAGCCTGTTCTTTATTTCAGTGTCTTTGGTTATATTTTGCTTGCTTGTTTGTTTTGTTGTTTAGATTCCTGTTAAAAGTGAGATCATATGGTATTTGTCCTTCAACACCTGGCTTATTTCACTCAGCATAATGCTTTCCAGTTCCATCCATGCTGTTGCAAAGGGTAGGAGCTCCTTCTTTCTTTCTGCAGTATAGAAGTCCATTGTGTATATGTTCCATAGTTTTTTGATCCATTCATTAGCTGATGGGCACCTAGGTTGCTTCCAACTCTTGGCTATTGTAAATTATGCTGCTATGAACATTGGGGTTCATAGGTTCTTTGAGATTGGTGTTTGAGGGTTCTTAGGATAGAATCCTAGCAGTGGAATTACTGGGTCAAAAGGCAGGTCCAATTTTAGTTTTCTGGGAAAATTTCATACTGTTTTCCATAATGGTTGTACCAGTCTGCAATCCCACCAACAGTGGACCAGAGTTCCCTTTTCCCCACACGCTCTCCAACATTTGTTGTTTATTGCTTTGGTTATGATAGCCATTCTGACTGGTATAAAGTGGTATCACATTTTTATTTTAATTTGCATCTCTCTGATAGCAAGCAATATTGAGCATCTCTTCATGTGTCTCTGGATCCTCTGTATGTCCTCCTTAGAGAAGTGTCTGTTCAAGTCCTTTGCCCATTTTTTAATTGGGTTGATTGTCTTCTTAGACTGGAGGAGTGTGTGTTCTTTATATATCTTGCAGATTAAATCCTTGTCTGAGGTATCATTGGCAAATATGTTCTCTCATACAGTCGGTTCCTTTTTTATTTTAATACTCTTTTCTTTGGCTATGCAGAAGGTTTTTATTTTGATGAGTTCCCATTTGTTTATTCTCTCCTTTATATTCCTTGCTCTAGGGGACATATCAGTAAAAATGTTGCTGCATGAAATATCTGAGATTTTCCTGCCTATGTTCTCCTCTAGGACTTTAATGGTGTCACAGCTTATATTTAAGTCTTTTATCTACCTTGAATTTATTTTGGTGTATGGTGTAAGTTGGTGCTCAAGTTTCATTTTTTTCCATGTAGCTGTTCAGTTCTCCCAACACCATTTGTTGACGAGGCTATCTTTACCCCATTCTATGTTACTTCCCCCTTTGTTGAATATTAATTGACTCTAGAGAGTTGGGTTTATTTCTGGGTTCTCTGTTCTATTCCATTGGTCTATGTGCCTGTTTTTATGCCAGTACCATGCTGTTTTGATTACAGTGGCCTTGTAATACAGTTTGGTATTAGGCATTGTGATCCTCCTACTTCGCTCTTCTTTCTCAACATTGCAGCTGCTATTTGCGGTCCTTTATGGTTCCATATAAATTTTTGAAGTGTTTGTTCAATGTGTGTGAGATATGCCATTGGTACTTTAATAGGTATTGCATTGAATCTGTAAATTGCTTTGGGTAGTATGGATATTTTGATGATGTTAATTCTTCCAATCCATAAACACAGTGTATGTTTCCATTTCTTTGTGTCTTCCTTGATTTCTTTCTTCAGTGTTGTGTACTTTTCTGCATACAGGTCTTTTAATCTCCTTGGTTAGTTTTATTCCTAAATATTTTATTTTTGTTTTTGCTATATCAAATTGGATTTTTGTCTTGATTTCTGCTTCTGCTGATTCATTGTTAGTATACCAAAATACCTTTGATTTCTAGATATTGACTTTGTATCCCGCTGTTTTGCCAAATTCATTTATTAGTTCAAGCAGTTTTTTGGTAGAGTCTATAGGATTTTCCAGGTACACTATCATGTCATCTGCAAACAAGGACAGTTTTGTTTCCTCCTTTCCAATTTGAATGCCATTTATTTCCTTTTCTTGCCTCATCCCTGAGGCTAATACTTCCAATACTATATTAAATAGAAGTGGTGAAAGTGGACAACCTTGTCTTGTTCCTGATCTTAGTGGAAAAGCTTTTAGTTTTTGCCTATTGAGTATGATGTTGGCTGTAGATCTTTCATATATGGCCTTTATTATATTGAGGAATGCTCCCTCTATTTCCACTCTGCTGAGTACCTTCTTCATAAATGGGTGTTGTACCTTATCAAAAGCTTTTTCCCTATCTATTGATATGACCATATGGTTTTTGTCTTTGCTTTTGTTTATGTGGTGTATTACATTTACTTATTTGCGAATATTGAACCATCCTTGCATCCCTGGGATGAATCCCACTTGGTCGTGGTGTATGATCTTTTTGATGTATTGTTGGATGCGATATGCTAATATTTTATTGAGGATTTTAGCATCTATGTTCATCAGCGATATTGGCCTGAAGTTTTCTTTCTTTGTTGTGTCTTTATCTGGTTTTGGAATTAGGATGATGCTGGCTTCATAAAAAAATTTTGGGAGTCTTCCTTCTTCTTGGATTTTTGAATAGTCTGTGAAGAATATGGGTTAGCTCTTCTCTAAATGCTTTGTAGAATTGTCTTCAACCCAATTTGCCACTTTTAAGAAAGGATAGACCAAAGAGAAATCTCTTGTTGGGGAGGGAAGGCTTGTGAGTTGTATCTAGAAAGTAGAGAGGTTGCGGATCTTCAGATTTTGAGGTAAGGTGAGAGTAAAGAATAGTAAATAGGCATAGCATGTGAGCAAGTAGAGTTAATCACTGCAGTAATAGAGTTCAGGAATGTGTAAAGTCGGCTAAGACCCGAGAGATGTGTTGTGAAGTATTTACAGTGGTATAGAAAGCAGCAAACAAACAAACAAACAAACATAAAAAAAGGGGAGGAGAAGTGAGGAAAAAGCAATAAGTTTGGAATTAAAGAAAGAAGGACTAAAACAGGAAAAAGGAAAGGAGAGGAACAAAGTACTGAAAGATACAGCAACAATAAAATTAAATATATAAAAATATATACGATTACTGAAAAAAAGTTTTTAAAAAAGTACAAAAAAAGTGAAAAAAATAATTTAAAAAAATACAACCCTGTCTTGTTGGTTTCAAACTGTCCAATCCGGTTTTTCTGGTTTTAGCAGGACTTCTCTGTGGGCTGGGTTGTAGGCCCAGGCGCACTCCTGCGCGTGCCAGCCAGGCTACCAGACTGGGGTGTGGGCACCCACCCACCTGACAGGCTGCCCGAGTCCCATGGGATCTGGTACTGGTCCTTACCAGTCCTGTGCCTGGGTGAGAAGCAAGTCAAGCTGCCTTCACAGGAGAACACCTCAGTCCACTTTCCAATAAAAACTTCTCCAGAAAGCCTGCCTCTCAGCCCAGCCCAATCCCCAATTCAATTGGTTAGGACAATGCTCCTCTCAAATTTCCTGGGCTGGTAGGCTGGTGGGCTGGTGATCACAGAGATCGCAACTGAACACGGCCCCCTGTTCTTGCCACCCTCCCTGCACACCTAGGCAGACAGGTCTCTGCCACCCAGGCCTGCCTAAATGGGGAGGGAGGGAGCCAGCTCTCTTCCAAGGACCCCGCAGCTGGCCCAAGGCTCCACTGGGTGCTGGGCTCCTGATGAGTCCTCTGTGGCACTGGTCGCAGACAGAAGCCTCTACGCCCCTAATGCGGCAGCAGTGGCAGCTCTGAGGCATTATGGACTGGCCGAGGGCAGCCAGCCCTGCCGCTGCCGTTTTTGTCTTTACTCACAAGTGCCTTTCACTGGGTGCAGATGAACACCTCTGGGCCCCGAACACTGTGGCAGCTGCGGCTCCGAAGTCTTTATGCGCCAGCCCAGGGCTGCTGCCGGACCAGCAGCCTCCCTCCTTACTTGCGTCCCTGAGACCCCAATGACCTGTAGCTGTCTGGTTCGTCACTATCTCTGGTCTCTTATTTTCATAAATCCTGGGGAATTGTTGGTTGGGGAATTGATTGCACTGTTCCTCAGTAAATCTGCCAGGATTTTCTCCCAGGGATGCGAGAACTGGAGTTGCTCTGTCCTACTCCCCCGCCATTTTCTTCTCCTCTCTCCCAAACTTTTTTTATGAAGCCAACATCATCTTAATCCCAAAACCAGATAAAGACATAACAAAGAAAGAAAAATTGAGGCCAATATAGCTGATTAACATAGATGCTAAAATCCTTAACAATATATTGGCAAACCAAATCCAGCAATACATTAAAAAAAATCACATGCCATGATCAAGTGGGATTCATCCCAGGGGTGCAAGGATGATACAATATTCACAAGTTGATATACATAAAACACCACATAAACAAAACAAAAGAAAAAATCACGTGATCATATCAATAGGTGTAGAAAAAGCATTTTATACAGCACAGCACACATTTATGGTAAAAACACTCAGCAAAGTCGGAATAGAGGGAGTATTCCTCAACATAATAAAAGTGATAAATGAGACACCTGTTACAGCCAACATCATACTCAATGGGCAAAAACTTATACCTTTCGCACCAAGATCAGGAACAAGACAAGAATGCCCACTTTCATCACTCCCATTCAACATAGTGATGGAAGTCCTAGCCACAGCATCAGACAAGAAAAAGAAATAAGACGCATCCCAATTGGAAAGGAGGAAGTAAAACGGTCACTGTTGGCAGATTACATGATAGTGTACACAGAAAATTCTATAGACTCCACCAAAAAACTACTCAACCTAATAAATGAATATGACAAAACTGCAGGATACAATGTCAGTACTCAGAAATCAAAGGCATTTTGGTACACCAAAATATCAGAAACAGAAATCATGAAAAAAATCCCATTTGATAGAGCAAAAAGAAAAGTAAAGTACCTAGGAATAAACCTAAGCAAGGAGGTAAAAGACTTGCACTCAGAAAACTATAAACACTGAAGAAAGAAATTAAGAAAGACACAAACAAATGGAAGCATGTATCATGCTCATGGATTGGAAGAATTAATATAATCAAAATGTCCATACTACCAAAAGTGATTTATAGATTCAATGCAATCCCTATTAAAGTACCAATGACAGAATTTCCTGAGAAAACTAAAAATGGAACTGCCTTTTGACCCAGCAATTCCACTGCAGGGATTATATCCTAAGAGCCCTGAAACACCAATCCAAAAGAACCTATGCACTCCAATGTTCATAGCAGCACAATTTAAAATAGCCAAGTGCTGGAAGAAACCTAGGTGCCCTTCAGCAAATGAGTGGATCAAAAAACTATAGTACATTTACACAATGGAATTCTACCCAGTAGAGAGAAAGAAGGAGCTCCTACCCTTTGCTACGGCATGGATGGAACTGGAGAGCATTATGCTAAGCGAAATAAGCCAGGCAATGAGGGACAAATACCATATGATCTCACCTTTAACTGGAACATGATAAATAAAAGAAAAAAACAAACAAAATATTACCAGACACATTGAAATTAAGGACAATCTAACAACAACCAGAGGGAAGGGGGGATGGGACAATGAGGAGAAGGGTTTTCAGGAACTACCATAAAGGACACATGGACAAAACCAAGGAGGAAAGTGAAAGCAAGGGAGGGAGATGGGTTTGGATGGAGTCGGGGGGAAAAATGCAGACAACTGTAATTGAACAACAATAAAGTAATTTTTAAAAGAAATGAAAAATTAAAATAAATAAATAAACCTACAAATTTCTAAAAATATAATTCATAAGTGTAACTAAAATGTAAATATACTGAGATATATATTAAACATATCAGTCTAATATGAAAATAAAACATTGCTTAAAGTAAGTGCTACATAAACTCTGGCCAGGCAATTCAGTTGCTGAGGGTATCTTCCTGATATGCCACATTGCAGGTGTGATCACCAGTCAGGGCATTTACAAGAATCAACCAATGAATGAATAAATGAGTGAAATGACAAATCAGTGTTTCTCTCTCCTTTTCTCTCCCTCTCTCTCTCCAAAAAATCAATACATAAATTTTAAAAGTAAGCACTACATAAAATAAAGTTTGATTGGGGTTAAAATGAAGTAAAATTTCAGTCTTTTTGGAAATGATCTTAGCATATCAATGATATTATCTTTGATCTGTGAAAAACTCTCCAGTTACTGAAAACTTCTATTTAAATTTATGCTAGTTGAGGAAATGATAAAGCAATAGAAGAGATAGTTTTAAGCTTTAACATTTTTCTACAGCTAATTGTTTTTAAATAATCCTATCTCTTGGTTGATAACTGAGGAAATTTGGGGGGGGGATATTTTGTTTCTTTGCAGGAAACATTTTTTTATTTATAACAAAACTATATTGCTTTTCACTTAAAAAAAAGTAGTTCTCATTTGTCTTCATCTTTCTGTCTCAACTCATATAAATAGAAAGTGTGATACAGACACTATTTTAACACCAATAGTGTTCTATTTGTATTCCACTTGTTTGAAAGTCTTTGTAATAAAGAATTATTCTTGTATTAGTAGTTTGTTTTGGCGGTGATTATTTTCTACTTTTTTGAGGATTATGAAAGTACAGAAGATGGCTTTCTAAACAAGTTCACATATATTTGATACAAAATTTTAATGAAGCATGTATCTGGTATGTCTCTAGACATAAACAATTCAGGGTTTTATTTAAAACTCCAAAATAACTGTATTACACCAACAGGAATACTAGGATTCCAGGATTTTTGAAACAGCGTGGAATACCAGAGTAGTAGACCATTGAACATTGATATTGTAAATATTTTTTGTGGGCAATGAGGAGCCAATAAAAATGTTTAAATAAGAAATAACAAAGATATAAAGTATAGACATACCCTGTTAGAGTTGTAAGAGTTGTAGTGTGTTTAGCCCTCCTCCTTCTGCCAGAAGGTCAGCAATTTTAGCATGAGTCACTGACATTGCTTACTGGAAATTGGTTAAGGAGGGAAAGAAAGATGAGAGAAAGGTAGGGAAGACATCTGTTGTTTTCCCCTATTCCATTTACCTTTTCATTTCAAGTAAAAACAGTTCCCTGAATCTCCTTTGAAGAATTGCCTACACCCCTGTAACTCAAGTGGTTTTGTCACAGGTAGCCACAGGTAACCAGGTTCTTGATGATCGGGACAAAAAATTGAACCAAACACCCAGAGTTTATATCAGAGAACATGGGAGCAGGTCAACTCCAAGCAGAGACTGACCTCGTGGGCTGGAGGGATTCTATTCTTTTTTTTGTTTTTAGATTTTTATTTATTTATCTCTAGAGGGGAAGGGAAGGAGAGAGGGAGAGAAATATCAATGTGTGGTTGCGTCTCATGCGTCCCCTGCTGGGAACTGGCCTGCAACCCAGGCATGTGCCCTGACTGGGAATCGAACCGCAATCCCTTGGTTCAAAGGCCCACACTCAATCCACTGAGCTACACCAGCCAGGGCAAGGGATTCTATTCTTATAGGGTGGATCCTCCTGGGTAGTTTTGGTGGGCTTTTACTGAACATATGCAAGTTGTATTACTTTAAAGCTAGTGCGCATGTGGTCTCCCATGATTTTCCCTGATTGGCCACCAGAGGAGGGGGTCAGACAATGTTAGCGAATGAACCCCCCTTCTCCTGGGGTCCCCCTGTACTAGGATCGTCTTGACTGCTACCAGGTAATTATAGCTCTCCATGCCAGAGACAGGTGAAAAGGAAAGGAATTATTTATTCAAAAGTTATACAGAATTAAGACTATTGATTTAATGTCTTCATTAAAATCCCAACATCCCTTAAGACATCCACAAACACACAGTCCTTACTTCCCCTCTTTGCCTGGTCTAGGGTACTGTATCTCAGGAAAAGAAATGGAAGTCTGTAACTCAGGCAGCCCATAGTTCTTCCCAGTAATACATGCTGGGCTGGTAGGCCTCCCTTGGTTCCCAGCACCACCAGTTGTGTCACCAGGATCTCCAGTTCTTAATCCAAACCCATGTGGCACCTACTCATGACCCACTAGCAAGAGTCCTTTCACCCCTTTTCTTCCCACAGTGTTTCTCCTGCAGTCTTTCAAACTGCTAAGAGAGATCTGCATTGCTGCTACATCTTACTTTCTGGCTTCCTAAGCTATGTGGCAAAGGGAGACCCAAAGCCACGTGGTTCTCCCCTACTAAAGCTGAATGGTTCCTCTCTGCCAAAGCTGTGTGGTGCTTCTCATCATGGCTGCTGCACCTGGGTTTAAATCCCAATGCCAATCTTCCTCTGCAGCCCCATTTCCAACTCCTCCCATGATCGGCTACACTTGCCAGCATTCCTGTATTTTTTCAGCTTTTACGGGGTGCCATGGTAAGTCTGGACAGGCATGGCCCTGTGCTGTGGAGCCAATCATCTCCAAGCTCTTACATGGGCTCTGTAACCAGGGGTAGTTGCCTCCCAGTTACATCCTGGGTGGAAGTCACTCCCATCCCCCTGGCTCAAAGCATGGCCACAGCTATTTAACAGATATATGAGACAAGTTAAAGGTTATAGATATGTTAAATGACCATTTTAGAGGTTATCTGCAAAGCTGTTGCTATGTAAAACAACTCAATGGCCCTGCTCCATGTGTCCCATTCCCCAGTTCAGATACGTGGGGGTGAGGATATCCCATATTTTTAATATTTCCTGGATACCCTGAGTTCTGGATCCCATTACAACTCCTTCTTTTGGGGGCCTCCTGGCTGCACCCTCTTTCAAATCCCTGCTTTCAGATATACAACCCCTTTATACTCATATAAAGGACAATGGGTGAAAGTCTCATCTTCTTGTATCTACTTCTCGCTGGACATGGATGCCGTCCTACCTACCCTTGGGTCAGGGGTTCTCTGAAAGAGTTGGGGGGCAGCATAGAGAATATCCTTCCTGTGAGGGGAAGGACCCTACAGGATCCAGATCATTGGGCTGTCATTAGGAACTTGCAGGTTCGATGTCCAAAGCCTAGCATTACTGGACATTTGGCATCCTCATCGTTTTCTGGAGGTGACAGATTTGGTGAGAGATTTGGAAGGCACAATTAAATCATGGCCACTAAATGATGAAGGCAGGGACTTAGGTAAAGAATGGCTTATCTGGAGAAAGGTGTACAAGGCATACTACACCTATTCAAAGCCCTTTTTGCCCACTATACTTAGCTTGGGCTGAGAGGAATATTTTAGGATTTCCTGCCTTTCAGATTTCTGGGCCCTTTCTGTCCTAGCCATTAGGACAGAAAAGGGAAAATCAGTCCTAAAGTGAAGCCCACAGACCACTCCAACCTTTCATCAACCTAACCACTTAGTTCAGCCAAACTGTTGAGTCTTGGGGGGCGATGATGAAGATGGGCTCCTTAAGTGAGGTCTATACTGCAACCAATTACTTAGGTAATGAGGTCATAGGCATACACCCTATGAAAACAGAAGGAAGACACAAATGTTAATTCACAGAACAATTCCCAAGCCAGTCTCTGTGACTGTGAGACTGTCTTTTGGGAAGATGTACAGTTGCAAGGCCTTTGCTGCAACGATATTTAACAGTGGTAATTTGACAGGTCCTTTGTGCCTGGAAATTGAACATTTTTGGTGATATTACAAACCCAGTTTCAACTTCCAAATGAAAACAAACTTTCAACACAGTTTGTTGTGCCATTCTGATGTACAATACCGAGCATTGTGATTTTCCTTTAACCATAATATTTCTCCTTAAGAAATCACCCTAATTGTCATTGAAGGGACTACATTGAGTCTAGCTTTTAATTCTGCTGGTTTGTTATTTCATAAACACACCAAGAGCAGCCTGTATCACCTATGATCTTTAAGTCCACTTTGCTGTAACTCATACGGGAAACCTTTAGGTTGACTTTTCAGTCCACCACTTGGGACACAGAAGCAGAGCCACACATCTGCCATGTGGCTTCACCTGTACCAGTTGTTTCACTCAAGTCCTTGAGGCTTCCATTGTGCCTGCAGGTTCCTTTTTTAGCCACTTTTCAGGAAAGCAACCTTTGTTCCTTCCCTGGAAAGACTGCCACAAACCATACAACCCACCAAGGTACCAGGCTATTTCTCATGGGCTTTTGCTAGCTTCACAAGTCAACCCCAGTTCCTCAGGGCTTTGTGGTGACAACCAGAACCCAGACATGCCTCCTTCAGGTGTGACATTCCAGTCAAAATCTTGGTTAACAAAACCATCATTAATTACTGGTCTTATTGGATTTATGCAAAGAAATCTTATGTCATCACTCCTTCAGAATGCCAAATTATGGAGGTGTCAGGTAGGGAGAAAATTACAAAACATGACAGAAAATCCTTTTCTTCTGATATCTACAAGTATTGCATCTCCATGCCTTATACCTTCCATTACTAACACAACACATAATTTCTTTCCAAAACTTTCACATCTCCATTTATCTTTACAGCTTCCCACAGACCTTCTGCAACATTCAGAAACCTTCTATAGCCCTTTTTACCCATCTAGATTTAACCATAATTCATTTTTAATCCTTATTCCTTTCCCACACCGGGAAGGACTATACTTAAACTCAGTACTTAAACTTAGTATCTGGCAGCTAAAAGTTCCTAGCACTATAGGGACCTTCTGATAGGGAAAAAGCCCCCTCCCGCTAGTCTAAGAATGCCACAAAGTAATCTAACTTCCGCATCTGCTTCTGTAACCTGCGTCTGCCACGCAGCCACAAGAGAGATCCTGCATTTCAGATATCCCCGAATAAGGAAATAGACATAATTTCCACCTTTGCTTCTGTAACCTGCTTTTGCCACATAGCTTAGAAAGAAAGACAGGAGTATAAAAGTAAGACCGCTGCCACTGTTTGGGGCTCATAATTTGGGAGTCACTCTCCTCTGAGCCCATGCACATAATAAAGATCGTGCTCCTGAACCCCTCGGTGTCTGGTCGCTTCATTTTTCTGTAACATTTTGGTTCCCTGACCGGGAATCGACCTTACATAAATTCGGGCCAATTTGCTGCCAGCTGGACAGGATGGAACGGGTGGCCGGTGGCCCGACTGGGGACCAGGGGAGCACGTGCCCTGAGATTTCTTAGGCCTTGACCAGTCGGGGCACTGGACGCCGACCCGCGACTCCAGACGGGAAGTGAGGGTATCAAACCACGATCTATCAGAAGGCGCCAGATTTGTAAGTGCCCTGGGGACCGGACCCGAGATTAGGAAGGGAGGTTTGAGTCCTCCCAGATCTGCCTGAGGATCGAGACTAGGTAGTCTGATCACCGGACCCTCACCCGGGAAGGGAATGTTTAACTTCTGAGTGTCTGAGAGTGAAAGTGACAGTGCATGTGTTTGTGGCTCCACGGGTGAAAAACCTACGGAGCAAGATTGGGTCCCAACCTGCGGTTCCTGTGTCATGTCATACAGCATAACGGTTGGCAGTTAACCCCGAATTCTGCTGGAGCAGCCTTAGTCAAGACCGACCTTTATCCCGAGAGGGAGTAGGCCAGGCGGAGGAGCAAGTGAACCCCACCCTTTGTGTATCTGCACCGAGTGGGAGGAAGACCATGGGAGGCGGGCCTTCCACAGTCCTACACTATATGCTTCAGAACTTCAGTAAATTCAGAGGGCAGGACCCGTTGCTGAATGCAGAACAACTAGAGACTTTTTGCACATCAGAATGGCCGACCTTCAGAGTCAGATGGCCCCCCGAGGGAACTCTAAACTTGTCCACCATTAGAGCAGTTCACCTCATAGTTTCAGGGAAGCCAGGTCACCCAGATCAATACCCCTATATAGACAAATGGCAGGAATTAGCCCAGGACATGCCCAGATGGCTGAGTCAGTGTGCAGGAACTCAGAGGTGTCCCAAAAGGACCTCGGGTGGGATGCGCTCGGGAACGTGCTGTGCATGGCCCCGGGGACCGAGGACCCCAACTGTATTAGTTGCCAGGGTTAGACCCCCCATCCATCAGGATCAGGCCCAAGAAGATGAATTAGTTGTTCTCCAGCCGCCACCCTATCAGGCCCCACCAGTGCCACCCACGGCCCCACCACAGGAGCCCTTAACTCCACCACCCTCCATTCCGCCTCAAGAGCCACAGCCTAGTCCAGAATCAGCACCTGTCCACTACCCAGCCTTGCCTCAGCCAGGCTCATCGCCCGTGGCCAGTAGGCTCAGAAGCCAACATCAGCCACCTCTCCAGATGCTACTCCGGGAGGTACAGGTGGCTCCTAGAGTCAATAACGATGGGACCATACAGCCAGGTCAGGTCACCTACTATTACGAGCCCTTTAGCACCACTGACCTCCTAAACTCGAAACGTCATACCCCTCCATTTTTGGAGAAGCCACAGGCCATGATTGAGTTAGTAGACTCAATCTTCCAAACCCACCGGCCCACCTGGTTTGACTGTCGCCAACTCCTCCTCACACTTTTTAACACAGAAGAGAGGAGAAAGATTTTGCAGCAGGCCCGACGCTACCTAGAGGCGCATGCCCCGGCTGGGACCCTTGACCCCTCTGACTATGCTCCCATGGCAGCCCCTGAGTAGTAGCCGGCCTGGGACCCAAATACAGAACAGGGACGAGCAGCCCTCAATCAGTATTGCCACTCTCTACTACAGGGGGTAAAAGAGGCAGCCAGAAACCCCACCAACATGGCTAAAGTAGCCACCATAATTCAGAAGGCAGACAAGTGCCCCGGGGACTTTCTACAGCACCTAATGGAGGCCTACTGGGTTTATACACCTTTTGACCCAGAGGCGGGGCTGAGAACCAGTGTATGGTAGCCATGGCTTTTGTCTCTCAGTCGGCCTCAGACATTAGAAAGAAGTTTCAGAAATTAGAAGGCTTCACAGGCATGACTCTGAACCAACTCTTGGCAGTAGCCAACAAAGTATATGAAAACCGAGACGAGGCCACGGTGGCCACCCGCTTAGAAGACCAGAAATTACAAGCCACCCTCTTAGCCACCACACTAGGAAAATCGGCCCCGACAGCGTCAAAAATCAGACCGGGCTAAAAGAAGGGACACTTCAAAGTAGAAAAAGATCAGTGTACTTATTGCAAAGAGCAGGGGCATTGGAAGCGAGATTGTCCAGCCCGAAAGTGGCAGGAGGAGTCATCTAACAGTCGGGAAGTCCCTCTGGCACCAGCCCCCAACGTATTAGCCCTCGCCAGGTTCAGCCAAGACTGAGGGTGACCAGGCTCCATGGCGCTCGGGCCCCAGGAGCCCATGGTCAGAGTAAAAGTCGGGGTCCAAGACATAGACTTTATGGTAGACACCAGGGTGGAACACTCGGTAGTCACCGCCCTGGTAAAACCTCTCATTGGAAAAGAAGTCTTAGTGCAGGGGGCCACTGGCCTCTCGGCCAGCCCACAAAGATTTTGCCAGTCTCAGAAGGTCAAACTGGGAGGCCACCAGATTACCCATGAGTTCCTGCACCTGCCAGACTGCCCAATTCTCCTGTTGGGCAGGGACATTCTAACCAAGCTGGTGGCACGAGTCATTTTCTGACCTGGGGGTGCCTCCCTGGACCTGCCCACACCGCGGACCATCGCCCTGGTAATACTGAGGGAAGAAGAATATAGACTCCACCAGAAAGACGAGGGGCCAGTCCAGGACTCCCTTTGGGCAGCCTACTCCGGAGTCTGGGCAGAGGACAACCCCCAGGACTGGCGAAGGGGCGGGAGCCTGTATTAGTAGAACTCATACCCGGAGTGACCCCAAGGTGCATTAAACAGTACCCGATACCAAGAGATGCCCGGCACGGCATAGCTCCAATAATCAATAAACATCTGGAAGCAGGGATCCTAGTCCCTTGCCAGTCACCATGGAATACCCCATTGTTCCCTGTGAAAAAGCCTGATGGGTCCTGCTATAGGCTGGTACAGGACTTACGGGCCATCAATCAAGCCACAGTTACACTGCACCCTGTAGTCCCAAATCCATATACCTTGTTGGGGCAGTTGCCACTGACAGCCACTCACTTCACCTGCCTAGACCTGAAAGATGCCTTCTTCTGTATCCCTCTGGCCCCACAGTCACAGGCCATTTTTGCCTTCGAGTGGGAGGACCCAGTGTCTGGAGAAAAGTCCCAGTTATTTGGACAAGACTGCCACAGGGGTTCAAGAACTCACCTACCATATTCAGTGAAGCCCTGGCAAAAGACCTGCGCCCATATAGGGACGACTACCCTGAAGTCACTCTACTCCAATACGTAGATGACTTGCTACTGGCCGGGTGAGGGAAGGAAGACTGCCGAGTCCACACAGGCGCCTTACTCCAGTTATTGCAGGACAGGGGATATTGGGTGTCTCAGAAAAAGGCACAACTTTGCCAAGAGACTGTCAAATACCTAGGGTTCCAGATTAGCCAGGGACAGCGGGCCCTCGGGGTAGAAAGAAAGGCAGTCACCAGGCAAATGGTGGTCCCAACAAACCGGAGACAACTCAGAGAGTTCTTAGGAGCTGCTGGTTTCTGCCGCCTTTGGATACCCAGCTACGCCCAGATAGCCAAACCGTTGTACCAGGCCACAAAAGGACCAGACTCTGATCCATTTCTATGGACCCCCGAACAGGAGGAGGCATCCCAGCAGATCAAAAACTGCTTAACTAGCATGCCAGCCCCAGGTCTGCCTCACCCAGAGAAGCCTTTTTGGCTCTATGTGCACAAGAAGGACAAAATAGCCCTAGGCGTGCTAACCCAAGATCACGGACCTTGGAAAAGGCAAGTAGCATACCTGTCTAAGCAATTAGACAATGTTGCAGCAGGGTGGCCGCCATGTTTGGGAGCGGTCATGGCAGCGGCAGTCCTGCTACAAGAGGCGGACAAGTTAACCTTTGGGCAGGAAACACACCTTTACTTGCCCCACGCTGTCCATAGCCTATTAGAAGGGGCAGGGCACCGCTACCTATCCAATCCGAGGTTAGCTCAATACCAGGGGCTGCTCCAAGGGAATCCCTGGGTCCAACTGAAGACTGTGCGGTCTATCAACCCGGCCACATATTTGCCCGCAGAGCACGGGGCCCCAGACCATGACTGTGCAGACATTACAGACCAAGTCTATGCTAGCCGACCCGACCTGAAAGACCAACCTATACCGCATGAGGATTGGACTCTGTACACTGATGGGAGCAGCTACTTGACTGAGGCCGGAGACCGCGAGCGAGTGGGCTATGCAGTCACCACCCAACACAGTCATAGAGGCGAGGACCCTACCCCAGAGGGCCGAATTATATGCCCTCATACAAGCCCTAGAACTAAGTAAAGGCAGAAAGGTCAACATATTTACTGATTCCTAATATGCCTACACCACCCTGCATTTCCACGGGGCAATTGACCGAGAAAGGGGGCTCTTGACCACGGAGGGAAAAGAGATAAAAAATAAACAAGAAATACTCAGGCTACTTGAGGTGGCAAAGGCCCCCAATGAAGTGGCTGTAATCCATTGCCGTGGACACCAGCAGGGCCACACCAGAGAAATAGAAGGAAACAAGTTCTCTGACCAGGCTGCAAAGGAGGTGGCATGCAAATAGCCAGAGCCTATAATTACCCTCAACCCAATACTAGGAGTTATCCCAACCGAGCGTGATTACAGCCCAGAGGAGGACCGGTGGGTGAGTCAAGTCCAAGCCCAGAAGACACCAGAGGGGCTTTGGAAACTAAAAGACGGGAGGATATATATACCTCAGAGTCAAGGCCAGAATATTGTCCAGAACTGCCACAGTCTAACCCACCTAGGAAAGACTAAGCTAAGCCAGCTCCTTGGAAAGTTTCTATATATCCCCACCTTGGACACCCTGTGCACCTCCATCAGAGTCTGTTGCCCTACCTGTGCGCAATATAACGCTAAGGCACCCAAGGTTCCTCACCAGGGCATCCAGTATACCGGCACACAGCCTTTTGAAGATCTCCAACTTGACTTCACTGAGCTCAAACCCAGCCGCGGGTACAAGTACCTCTTAGTTCTAGTGTGCACTTTTTCAGGCTGGATAGAAGCATTCCCCATGTGCACAGAAAAGGCCCAGAAAGTAGCACGAGTACTACTCCAAGAAATCATCCCGCGGCACGGCCTGCCACTCAGCTTACAGAGTGACAATGGACCGACCTTCACCGCTAAAGTCATGCAGCTGCTGACTCAGGCCCTGAATCTGAGGTGGAGACTACATGCTGCCTACCAGCCCCAGAGCTCAGGCAAGGTAGAACGGATGAACCAAACCCTAAAAGAGACTTTGGGAAAACTCTGCCAAGAGACGCACCTCCCCTGGCCAGACATTTTGCCTCTTGCCCTCTTCAGGATAAGGTGCACCCCGAATGCAGCCGGATATATCCCTTATGAAATCATATATGGAAGAGCCACCCCCTTAACCCGAATACCAGCCACCACAAATTTAACTGCTTTAGGAGAGACCCATCAAGCATCCTACCTAGTCGCCCTAGGCCAAGAATTAGAAAGAGTAAGGCAAGCCCACCTTGGGCAAGAACTAGTACCAACAGGGGGGCCAGCCCACTCCTTCAGGCCAGGACAGTATGTCTGGGTAAAAGATTGGAAAAAAGAGGCCCTCCAGCCCAGATGGGTTGGACCCTACTTGGTACTGTTAACTACCCCTACCGCTTTAAAAGTCGCAGGTGTTGCCCCCTGGATCCACCACACCAGAGCGAAGGCTGCTGTCAATCCAGAGGTGCCTGAACAGAGACCTGAGGAGAGACCGGACCAGGTGCCCACCCTGAAACTGCAGAGGACCTGCCATGATGGAGTAGAAGAGTGGACCATTGCAGGACCACTGCCAGACTCCCCATGACCCGTGAGGACCCCAAGCACAGGCTCGTTGCCCCAGGGAGCATATGAGAGTCCCCGCCAAGTGCCTGCCTCGAGACTCCGAAGAACAACCCTAGGGAGGAGAGTGGAATGGACAATTGCTCCTGGGACTATTACACTGTCATTGGATTCCTCACCATGGTAGGGGGACTTGGACTCTGGTATACTGCCCCAGAAGATTGGACCACCAGAGACCGAGTAACCCTAGGGCTACTATACCTAGGTTTGATTTGTATATTCATAGCTATTGCTTGCTTTGTCTAACCCTCCCAACATGAACCCCTGGCAAACGCTCTTAATCCTATTGCCCCTGCTAGCTTATGGGTCAGCCCACTGGGAATATAATGAGACCATCGTAGTTCAAGAATATAGGAAACAGGGGAGGTGGACAACCGTAGCCACCATAGGCAAAAAAGAGTGTCTCGGGCCCTGCAGAGGAAAATTAGTACTCAAGATCTTGGGAAGGTCCTTCCAAAGCCTAAATGGGTAGGTTTGGTTCAGGGACCTGTTTGTCTGTTTCAAAGAAGATCAGACTGATAAGTCATGCAATTGGTGGCCAGAGACCTATGGGGGTTGTGCCTACAAATATTGCGGAGTCCACCGTACAAATGGCAGAGAAATTGTTATAACCCTAGATAAGGCAGAAGACCCTATATGCGAAAAAGGAGTTAAAGGAGAGTCTATGTAGGCATGGCCTTTTCAGGACCAGTAGGAGATATAATAGTTTTTAAAAGGAAAGATCTATACCTTGGCCTCTACATGCTGAAAACAGTTCAGAAAACCATTGAAAGGGCTGAACCCCAGGTCAGCCAAACAGATACTCCTTTCTCTTGGATAACTCTAATCCAGGAGGGAGCAGCTCGCCTTAACCTCAGTGACCCAGGAAACTTCACAGATTGTTTCCTCTGTGCCTCCCTAAGCAAGACCCTGCTAATTGCAGTCCAAGTTAATGCCACTCCTCAGAATACAGACCACGGCAGCCAAGGTAGACTCCTAGGGCCCGTCCAGGCCTCCCTCTATCAGTACCCAGAGAGGAGTTTATACCCAAATAGTACCAGCTGGTGCAAGGGGGACAAGTCACCTCCCCTTGTATCCCCACCGGGGCTATTCTTTTGGACTAATCAGACATTAGTCCCAAGTATCAACTGTTCGGACTCTCGTGTTTACTTCCTAGTAGCACTAGCCCCCCAACTACTAGCCTACCCACCCGGAGAACTAAAAGCCAAGTATATAAACTCCGCTCTCCACTGAAGAGCAGTATTCCTCCCTGTACTAGTAGGACTAAGTTTCGCTGCTTCACTCGCCAGTATCAGTGTAGGAGGAGCAGGATTAGCCACAAGCTTGCAGTCCCAAGAAGCCTTCCGCCAAGAACTCCATGAGGCCTTAGGATCAGTAGCAACCTCTATGGCCTCCCTGCAACGCCCGATCCTATCTCTAGCTACAGTAACCCAGCAGAACCGGCGGGCCTTAGATCTCCTAACGGCAGATAAAGGAGGGACCTGTATATTCCTAGGAGAAGAGTGTTGCTATTTTGTTAATGAAAGTGGCCTAGTTGAAGAGAACATACAACGCATAAATGAACTTAAAGACAGACTATGGTCCGGAGCTGGGACGGGAGCGACCTCTTGGTGGCAGAACACTCTTTTTTCCCTCCTAGCTCCCATCCTAGGACCCCTGATCATCCTCATCCTGGTCATTACCGTAGGACTGTGGGCCATCAGGACAGTAGTCAGCCAGTTAGAAGGAGCACTAGTACGGAAGACCACTAGCCGCATCCTTATGCTCCAGCAACAACAAGAGCAGAGAGTCCCATTATTGGATGCTGAGACAGATGAAAACGTTGTCTAAGCACCTACAGGGGGGAATGATAGGAAAAAAGCCCCCTCCCGCTAGCCTAAGAATGCCACAAAGTAATCTAACTTCCGCATCTGCTTCTGTAACTTGCTTCTGCCACACAGCCACAAGAGAGATCTAGCATTTTATCCCCGAATAAGGAAATAGACATAACTTCCACATTTGCTTCTGTAACCTGCTTTTGCCATGTGGCTTAGAAAGAAAGACAGGAGTATAAAAGTAAGACCGCTGCCACTGTTTGGGGCTCATAATTTGGGGGTCACTCTCCTCTGAGCCCATGAACATAATAAAGATCGTGCTCCTGAACCCCTCGGTGTCTGGTCGCTTCATTTTTCTGTAACACTTCCACTAAAAGTCCCTAGATTCTCAGGGACATCCCGCAGCTTTCTGAAGCTTGACCTTTCAAACCCCCTATAAATCAGATGGTCACCTTTGGACCCTAATTCATGACCTTCAGAACCAGATCCATCCCAACCAGGACCAATTGCACAAAAAACCTGACTGGTGTAGTGCCCACCCAGCAGAAACACAGCCCATAATCTAAAGAGAACCCTTAGCCCACCACCTTGCCCAGTTCCAAGATGGTGGGAGTCTTACATGACCCATTATACCAGATGGCAGTGCCCATGCACACTGGATTGTCCAAGATGGTGACACACATGCTTGACCTATCCTTTACATTGGGGCACTCACGTAGCTCATCATTCATTTTACCCAAAATGACAGCACACCAGTGGTTTGCTGTCCAATCCCCAACACACATGCAGGCTCAGCTTACAGAGCCTAGGGCTTCTGGGTATGCAGCTGGTCTGCACGTTTACAGGCCTCCTCCCAGATCTGCTGTTTCTTATCTGGGAAACAGCAGATGGTCAGAATTATGTACAAATCCCTCCATGAAATACTAAAGGCTAAGTAAGAGCCTGGAAATTATTAGTGAAATGTGAAAGGTTCTCTGAAACCCGCCCCCAGCCTGTCTTTACATTGTTGTAAATCAGTTATAGAGAAGGGCACTTGTACCCTTTTAGTGCCTTCTGTGCCTGCTACCTCCCTCAAGGGAAGGAGTGGTAGAGAGGTAAGAAGCATCACTCCTAGTATGTCCTGCAGGGCTGAGTTTTTCCTCAGCTGGTGACTTTAGGTTGTTCATAGCATAAGGTGGTGGAGAGGTCACTCCCTTTAAGGTAGGGGCAGAGACTGCAGAACTCTGGGGTCCCCTTAATCTCCCTTGAGATACAAGTGGGGAACTAAGGAGGATAACTTCTAATTGATCCACATGTGGGCCTATAGATTCTGTCAGGGTGGAGCCAGAGCAAAATGAGGGATTTTGGTAGAGAGCCATAAATACCTGCACATAAGGAATTTCAGGCCATTTGCCTTCCTTCCGGCAGAATAGATCTAACTGTAGGATAGTATTATAATTCCTGCTCCCATTTCAGGCCATATTTCTCCATCCTCTAATTCATATTGGGGCCAAACGGTGTTGCAAAAGAAAACTAATGTCTTCCTTTTAAGTTTTTAGGGTCAAATTTATCCCAAATGCTAGGAATGCAACCCAATGGTGATTTGGAAGGGATGGAAGGTGTGGTTCTTATCTTGACTGTGGTGGTCCTAAGGAAAAGGAAAAAAAACCACAAAGATATTCCCTTTGCAATCTAGAGGCATCCCTCTTTGCTTGCCTCAGGAGCTTTCCTAGTGGGCCACAAGGCATCCCCTGGGATCCCACCCACCTACCAGATGTCTCTGGTGAAAGAAATTCTAGTGTTGGTAGACAGAAATCTAAAAGACTTGAGAGGATCACCACAGTCTACTTCTGTTTCTTTTTCCTTGTTTAATCCAGAGGTTTTGAGTCCCCTGGACACAATTTGCATAATTCATGGTCCTACTGAGTGTCCAGGCTGCAAAATACTGTTGGAAAGGAACCAGTACAGCATTCTTGAGTAATTGCCTATAATCCTGATAACCCCAGACTCACTTCTCTACCCTGGTGGCTTGAGTACATTACCATTTCTGTGTTTTCCATCTACAGAGACCCTCATCTTTCTGTAAGTCTTCAGGTCTGGGGCAAAGGTAGTGTCTCACTAGCAAAATAGATTCTGGCCTCGTAAACCACCAAGAGGGGCACCAAGATGATCTTATTATAAAATGGCTCTTCCAAATCACAAAGAAGACCCTCAGATATTCTATCTAATTTTCCAGAGCTTTAAGAAATTGCACCTGAGTCTGAAATTTTCCCAGAAGGGACCTCAAGAGATATCTAAAAGCACCCCCCCCTTCATACTGAAGGTGGAGCTCATAGATGGATGGTGGACTGAGGGGGGAAATTAAAATATCCTTTAGGGGTAAGTAAACCACCTTAGAATTCCAAATTCAATTAAGTGGGGAAGAGGGGCTCCACGTGGCCATTCTAATAACAAATGACCAGCAGGTGCCTGTTAAGCAGCTCTGGTCTGCAGTATTGCTGCTTACAGTGACAGTATATACGTGCTGAAGATGGGAGTGATGCATTCCTGCAACTATACTTAGCTATGGGACTATTAGTGATCCCGAAATAGATACTCTCAGTACAAAGACAGCAGGAACCCTTCCTACACAAAAGGTAAGTGGGATACAAGTACAGGTATAAAGGCCAAAGTCAGCTGGGAAGGACAAGTGTGAAAGACTATCTGAGGGCCTGATGAGGAGACTGCAAAAGGAAGTCATAGCTCAGGCGAGGTGGTGACTGATATCCCGTATGGAAGGTCAAACTATGCCTATGAGGGAGTGACCTGGCAGGGGCTAAGGCTAACCCTGTTCCTCATGGAGGTTATCCTGTCATGGGTGTCTTCAAGCAGTGGGCGCCCTTGTGGCTTTTAACTGCCAAACCTATGCCCACAATGTAGCAGCCAACCTTCCATCAGGGAACATCACACTCACCAAAATGGAATATATGGCAATGGAAAGGGGCATCTCTGGGTGTCAGAGCAGCAAAGAAGGCTTACCACTCCAGTGTCTTCTCCTAGCTGGCTTGCCAAAAACTGTCACAGGTAGGCACAGGTAAACAGGTTCTTCATGATTGTGGACAGAGAATTGAATTGAACACACAGAGTTTATATCATAGAGAGAGCAGATTTATTAAGCAATAGTACACTTTACAGAACATGGGAGTGGGCCAACTCTGAGCAGTGATTGACCTCATGGGTGGGAGGGATTCTATTTTTATATGGCAGATCCTTCCTGGCTAGTTTTGCTGGGCTGTTATTGGGTTTAATTTGCATAGGAATACAGGTAAAGCTCATCAATTATTGTCAGGCAGTTTTCTATTGTCAAACAATAGATAACATTTGAAGAACTATGAAGGTTTACTCTGAGTCAGGGTCAGTTAGTTAAAGGGCTATAAAACTTTAGGAAACAAACTTGGACCCTTATCATTTAAATTGAGGGTATTCTTAGCAAAGCAGGTTTCACAAGATTTTATGCATTCTTTCTTAGACCTGATTGCTCCGGGGAACGTGCCTTTTCCATCACAGGGGCAGCACCACACTCTGTCATTGTTTCAGTCTTAAGTCAGGCAGGGGAAGTAAGGCAGTCAAGAGATTAGGAGATATATACATTCCCTACAGTGTTTGTACAGGGTGACTTCAGATTATCATCACAATTCAAAAAATTGTATGTATATATTGCTAGCATGGTTAAATTCCTAGCGGATGTTTCCTGACTCCCCCTTTTTTGTTTATTTAATAATGTTTTAAAGGTTTGGTGAGCTCTTTCAACAATTGCTTGGCCTGTAGGGTTACAGGGGATATCTGTTTTATGTCAAATTTCCTATTTTTCTAAGAAAGCCTGAGTGGCTTGTGTAATATATCCTGAGCCATTACCAGTCTTGATTTCTTTTGAACAGCCCAGGTGGCTGAAGGCCTCTAGCCAATGAGCTCTAACATTCTTTGCTGGTTCCCCAGTGAGGGAAGGGACCTATAGAACAACTGAGTAAGTGTCTGCTTGGAAAGACAGGCCCCCTGCTGTTTCACAAGCTGCAATGAGTTTGAGCAGGGAGTTAATTACCCTATTGTTTTCAGGACCTGGTAGTTCCTAGGTCTAGAATGTGTAGTGTTTCAAACACTTAGATCCTTATTATTCCTCTTATTTCCTTTCTACTTCTACTTTTCATGCCACACATGAATGTGGTACATATCTTTTTCCTTTATTCCTTCTTACCCTCATCCTTCACAATCCTACACTTGCCTTTCCTTCACTTTCTTAATTCTTTCCTTACAGACCATCTACAACTTACTTGAACTTTCTACAACATTCATAATCCACATAACATTCCAAAATAAGCATAACAAGTCTTTTAAAACTTTAAGCCTAAATAGATTGCCAAATGTTTGACTTAAGGAGTATATTATGAAATGAAGAGAGGGATAGTGAGTAACATCCATTTGCCAAATCATTTGAGGTTGCAACCTTCTAGGGTTAATTCCAAGACTAGGGGGCACTTTCAAAAGCACTTGACAATCTGGAAATTTTCTGATAGTCTGTTTTGCTTGGGTCTGTGGAATACTAAATTCTTTATGTAGGTCCTCACCATTTTGGTGAATAAATTGATGATACATTACTACAGATTGAAAGGTATCTGCTAGGCTGACAAGGGCATCAGCACAAGAATTACCCTCTGCCATAGATCTGGGCAAGCCCAAATGACATTGGATATGGGTAACAAATAAGGGGTGCTTCCTTTTATCTAAGAAACTTTTAAGGGTTAGAAATAGACAGTAACTGAGGTTCAATGGACCCTTTTAATAGAGCCTGATCTATATGAAGGAGTGTATATACAGTATAACCAGAGTCACAAACTAAGTTAAGAGGGTATTTGGGCCAATGCTGGAGGGCAAGAATAGCCCCTGAAATTTCTGCCCACTGAGTGGAAGAGTGCCCTCTGGAAAGAAAATATTTCCACTCATACCCTTCCTCCCAGGTGATAGCAGCTTTACCTGTTTTTCCTCAACCACCAATAAAGATGGTTCTAGTTTTATGAATAAGAGTGGCGCTGAATTTTTCCCCTATGTGGATATTAAGAGTGGGGAGGTTTTGGAGAAGTTTATCAAAAGGTAAATGAATATTAAGATCCCCTACAAAATGAGCAACTTCACACTGAAATTCTAAAGATTGACTATAAAGTTGTTATACATACACTTGGGTGAGTGAAACATGTATAACAGCTGGGTCATGGCCAAAAAAGCTTAGTTATTATATCATGGTCTTTGATAATAAGCTGACATAGTATAGGGAACCAATCTGCCTGGCAATGGCAAATGTAGTCCCACCCTGTTGGAAAGCCCATAGGTGTGTGTCAGCATGTAGGGTGCCAAACCCAAGGATCTGCTTTCCCATGGAAATCAGGTATGCATTATAACTAGGCTGCTTTAAGGCTTGCTCTTGCTAAAACTCCCTCATCCTGAGTTGAAGCAGGAAATGCTTTCTGCATATCTTTAAAGTAACTTCCTAACGTCTGTGCTAATTCTCCCAATGATTGAAGTGTAACCAGGCCAATTATGTTTATTGTTCCCTTGCATTTGCAACATTTTTTCCTTGTAAGAAAATCTGTAAGAAGTAATCAGTAACATCCTTTCCTTTATTATCTGTAAAAAGTAATTATGTGAAGCAAGCCTAAGCATAATGAATGAGAACCTTCTTGATGTGTGCTATTAGAAAGCCAATAAAAAAGCCTGTCAAGGCAAGGGTTGAGGTGCTCTCCCCTTGAGAGAGTGGCTGTGCCATCTCTTTTTCTCCACAGGACTTCAGTAATTCGTGTAAATTTGTTTCATCTCATCCACAACACCGCGGACACTGCTGGCCAGAGTCACATCAACATAGCACAGTGATATAGGTAGTAATAGTGTGCTGGGGTTGATGGGATAGAAATAACCATTTAATCACTTCTAAATTAGGTGACAACTGTCCTATTAAGCTAGTAGGAATTCCCAGTGTGGGGAAGCAAAAAAGGTAATTGTTGGTTTACCATAGTGAGCTGCCTGGAAGAAAGTATTGGTTAACTAAATCTAATTCCTCTCTAGCCTGATCACTTAAGGATCTAGGAGAATTTAGGCCAGAATCTGGACAATGGCCACTAAGGAAAAGGTCGCAGGGTGATTTGTATTCCCAATTGAGTGAGGAGGTCCCTGCCCCAGATGTTAAGAGACACAGGAAGGATGTAAGGCTGAATTGGTCCAACTTGCTCACCTGGACCAAAACATTTAAAAGTCCATATACGCCCTGGCTGGTGTAGCTCAGTGGATTGAGCACGGGCCTGTGAAGCAAAGGGTTGCTGGTTCGATTCCCAGTCGGGGCACATGCCTGGGTTGCAGGCCACGTCCCCAGTAGGGGACACATGAGAGGCAACCACACATTGATGTTTCTCTCCCACTCTTTCTCCTTCCCTTCCCCTCTTTCTAAAAATAAATAAATAAAATATTTAAAAAAATAAAAGTCCACATACGTTTTTGGGTCTGAGAAATACCCCCTATCCCATATATAGAAATGCAAACAAAATAGAAATCCCTTTCTGTAAATTAAGCATGACAGCAGCCTCTCAAAGTGCGGGGGTTACTGTCCCTTACCTCAGAGATGACCTGGCTGAAATCCCCTTCCATGATGCACTGTCTGTGTCAATTCTAAGTGTGCTGGGGGAAGCTGGCCAAGACAAGGTGCTGTGCAGAACCACAGCCCCAGGGTCTGACCCAGCAGGTCAGGACCTGCACTAGGTGCTGGGTTAGGGTACAGGTTGCTCCTAAGTGCACAGGGAGGAGGGGAGGTGAGGAGGACCAACATTCCTTCCGCTGCCACTGCCTGTCCCCAGCGGAGAGATCCAGCTCTGCCGTGCTGCGAGCATGCATGAGCCAGCGCTCATCATGTGTAGCTGTGATGCCTGCCACAGCTGGGGTGACCAGTGGGAAGGGCCTGGCTGGTGTCCAGACTTGCCACTACCACCATCCCATAGGTCCCTCCCTTTTTCTTTTAAGCTTTCCTGATTATGAGGGCTTCTCTGCCTTACTTTTTCCCACATTTCCAAATCTAAGGATCCCTTATCTGGGAGATATCTAGCAGCCTTAAAAAGCTACTGAATTAAGCCCTGGCTGGTGTAGCTCAGTGGATTGAGCGCAGGCCTGCGAACCAGACAATCGCGGTTCGATTCCCAATCAGGGCACATGCTTGGGTTGCAGGCCAGTTTCCAGCAGGGGTCAGTTCCCTGCAGGGGGTGCACCGGAAGCAACCATACATTGATGTTTCCTTCCTCTCACCTTCCCTCCCCCTCTAAAGATAAATAAATAAAATATTTTTTTTTTAAAAAAAGCTACTGAATTAGCCCAAAACATTGCTCCTGTTCCTTATAGAGCCTGTTCCCCATGGTTGAGGATTTTTAGAAACGTTTAAATAAATTTCTCAACAAGTGAAAGAACCTCTTCTGAAATTTCTCCCACTGCAAGCACAGCAATTGAGAAACCAGTTTTAATTTCGCTTTCATTCCATCTGCACCCTCAGATCCTGTTTCTTGCTAGTAAAGAGAGCATAGTGGGTCGAAATGTGCTGCTGGTGGAAGGCATTCAGAGAGGGCTGCTGGATACTCTGGGTACCCTAACCCCGCTTATGGGTCTCAGTTTACCTGTGCCTACCTGTTACAGTTTGATGGGTCCCCTTCAGTTCCAGGGATGGTAGAAAGTGATTTGTTCAGGATTTAAGCATATGTCTCAAATTTGTCAAATGATTCTGAGACCAGGTTTTCTGTTTCTAGACGGGGAAAAAATCTCTTTGTTTACAGTTATACTGAGGGATGAAGAGCATAAAACTGCTACAGGCACCATGTGATGCAAGGGCAGGCTAGGAGTCACCAGATAAAGTCTGAGGTTAGAGTTCTGGCCAAGATGGAGACATAGGTAGAAACTCTTTGCTTCCTTTCACAACCAAAAGGATAACAACCAATCTAAAATCAATGAACAACCAGAAGCACTGGGAAATCAAACTGCATGGAACTCGGACAACCAAGGAATTAAAGAATAAATCAACCAGAACAGCCAGACTGGTAAGACAGACCCTGAGGGGTGGGTGACTCAGAAAAACGGGTGAGGCAGCTGAGGGGCAAGGCTGACTGTGGGCTATGGCTGGGGTTACTGCAGTGGGAGATACTGTTACAGACAAATGAAGCGACCAGACACCGATGGTTCAGGAGCACGATCTTTATTACGTACACGGGCCCAGAGGAGGGTGATCTCCAAATTCTGAGCCCCGAACAAAGGGTCCTTGGGATTTATATAGTCTGCAGCTTCCTGCCCACATGGCCAAGCAGGATACAGAAGGGGAATGTGGAAGTTAGGTCTATTTCCTATTTGGGGATATCTGAGGTGCTGTGGCTCTCATTGGCTGCGAGGCAGAAGCTGGTTACAGAAGCGGAATGCGGAAGTTAGACTCTCCTATGAGGCATTCTTAGGCTAGTGGAAAAGGGGCTTTTCTCTATCAATACTTCCAGTCTGATTTAAGAATCTGTTGGAAAGTGCACTAGAGACCAGCAGGAGAGCTGCATTGCTCCCTCTCTGGCCCCACCCCCACAGGCAGTGCAGCCAGGAGGGTTGCCCTGCCTGGGTGAATACCTAACACCCTGCCTCTCACAACTTAGCAGGTGTGCCAAGGCAAAGAAATATGGCCCAAATGAAAGAACACAGCAAACCTCAGAACTAAGTGATGAGGACATTGCCAGCCTAACTGATGGAGAATTTAAATCCCTGGTAATCAAAATGCTCACAGAACTGATTGAGATTGGTCGAAAAATGAAAGATACCCAAAATGAAAGAAAGCAAAATATTCAGCAACCAACAGTGACTAGAAGGAAACCAGGATTCGAAGCAATAACTTGGAACAAAAGGAAGAAATAAACATCCAACTGGATCAGAACAAAGAAACAAGAATCCAAAAAAAAAAAAATAAAGAGAGGCTGAGGACTCTATGGAAGAACCTGAAACATTCCAATATCCAAATTATAGGGGTGTGAGAAGGAGAAGAGCAACAGCAAGAAATTGAAAACTTATTTGAACAAATAATGAAGGAAAACTTCCCCAATCTGGTGAAGGAAATAGACTTCCAGGAAGTCCAGGAAGCCCAGAGAGTCCCAAAGAAGTTGGACCCAAAGAGGAACACCATCCTCTTTGGGTGGTGGACCAAGTTGGACCAAGGCACGTCATCATTAAGTTACCCAAGATAAAGGACAAAGAGAAAATCCTAAGAGCAGCAAGAGAAAAGAACACAGTTACCTAAAAAGGAGTTCCCAAAAGGCTATCAGCTGATTTGTCAAAAGAAACCTTGCAGGCAAGAAAGGGCTGGAAAGAAGTATTCAAAGTCATGAAAGGGAAGTACCTACATCCAAGATTACTCTATCCAGCAAACCTTTCATTTAGAATGGAAGGATAGATAACATGCTTCCCAGATAAGGTCAGGTTAAAGAAGTTCATCATCACCAAGCTCTTACTATATGAAACATTAAAGGGACTTATCTAAGAAAAAAGGAGATAAAAATATGAACAGTAAAATGACAACAAACTCATAACTATCAACAAATTAACCTAAAAAGAAAGAAAAACAATGAAAACAAAAACTAAGCAAACAGCCAGAACAGGAACAAAATCAGAGAAACAGACATCACATAGAGGGAGTTCAATGGGGAGGGGGAGGGAGAAATATGGGAGAAAGGTATAGGGAAGAAGAAGCATAATTTGTAGGCATAAAATAGATGGGGAAAGAGAAAAAATGATATAGGAAACAGAGGACTCTAAGAACATATATGTACAACCCATGGACATGAACTAAGGGGGTGGGGAATGCTGGAGGGTTGGGGGACCAGGGTGGAGGGGGATAAATAGGAAAAAATTGGGGGAAATGTAATAGCATAATCAATAAAAAAATACTTTAAAAAAGAAAGAAAAACAAAAAGTTTGAGACTAAAGGCAACAGAATGAAAGGTGGAGTTGGAGGCTACAAAAGAAACCAGAAACTAATAAATAGTGTTATCTGAGGCTCTACCAGTTAAGCCTCAAGCAGTTCAAAAATTCTTTTGTTTTTTTCTTTTATTTTTATTTTTTAAATTGAATTTGCTGGATGACATTGGTTAATAAAATTATGTAAGTTTCAGGCTTAAAATTTTATAATATGTCATCTGTATATTGTATTGTGAACATCACTACCCCAAGTCACATTTCCTTCCATCACCATTTATCCCAGCTTCACCTTCTGTCTGCTCCCAACCTCCCCGCCCACTTCCCTCTGGTAATTACCATACTGTTGTTTATGTCTGTGAGGGTTTTTTCTTTTGGCTTCATTCCTTGACCTTTTTAACCCAGGGAGCCAAATCCCTTCTCTGAAAGCTGTCACTCTGTTCTCTGCAACTATGAGTCTGTTTCTGTTTGGACTGTCAGTTTATGTCCCCTGAATTCCACATATAAGTGTGAGGTGACAACACATTGTGGTTTTAACTTGCATTTCCCTGATGATTAGTGATGTTGAGCTTCTTCTCACATGTCTATTGGTCATCTGTATGTCCTCTTTGGAGAAGTGTCTATTTAGGTCCTTTGCCCATTTCTTAATTGGGTTTTTTTTTTTGGTGTTGAGTTTTATAAGTTCTATAGAAATTTTGGATATTAATCCCTTATCAGATGTATTATTGGTGAATATGTACTCCTATTCTTTCAATAACTGTTCATTTTATTGGTCGTTTCCTTTCCTGTGCAAAAGCATTTTAGTTTGATGTAGTCCCACTTATTTACTTTTTCTTTTATTTCCCTTGCCAGAGCAGATAGAGCAGAAAAATATATTGCTACAAAAATTTCCGAGATTTTACTGTCTGTGTTTTCTTCAAGGTTTTTATGTTTTTGAGCCTAACATTTAAATCTTTAATCCATTTTAAGTTTATTCTTGTATATGGTTTAAAAAAGTGGTCTAGTTTCATTTTTATATACATATCTGTCCAATTTTCCCAACACCATTTATTGAATACACTGTCTTTACCCTATTGCATGTTCTTGCCTCCTTTGTCAAATATTAATTAACCATAAAAGCACGAGTTATTTCTGGACTCTCTAATCTGCTCTGTTGATCTATATGTCTGTTTTTATGCCAGTACCGTACTGTTTTCATGAAACTGTACCAGAGAGCGTAATTCCTTCAACTTTTTGTTCTTCTTTTTCAAGATTGCTGTGGCTCTTCACAGTCTTTTGTGGCTCCATACAAATTTTTGGAATATTCTTCTAATTCTGAGAAATATGCCACTGGTATCTTGACAGTAATTGCATTAAATTTATAGGTTGCTTTGGGTAGTAGGAACATTTTAATAATGTTAATTCTTCCAATCCATGAACACAGTATATTCTTCCACTTACATGTGTCTTCCTCAATTTCTTTCTTCAATGTCTTATAATTTTCCAAGTACAGGTCTTTTAGACCCTTGGTTAAATTTATTCCTAGGTATTTTTTGAAGCACTTTCCCTTTTGATAGTTCAATATTGGTGTATAAAAGTGCAACTGATTTCTGGGTGTTTTTTTATGTTCAGCTGTATCACTTCCAGCAGTTCTTTGGGGGCATCATTAGGGTTCTCATATACAGTATCATGTCATCTGCAAATGATGACAGTCTTAATTCTTCCTTTCCAATTTGGATGACTTTTATGTCTTCTTGTCTGATTGCTGCAGCTAGGACTTCCAGTACCATGTTGAGTACAAGAGGTAGGGAAATGCCTATAGTTTTTGCCCATTAAGGATAATGGTGGTTGTACGTTTGTAACATATGGTCCTTTTTTGGACTGTGGTATATTCCCTTTATTTCCACTTTACTGAGTGGGTTTTTTTTTTATCATAAGTGGGTGCTAGATTTTATCAAATGCTTACTTTTTTGCATTTATTAATATGTTCATGTGATTTTTATCCTTCATTTTGTTTGTGTGATATCATATTTGTTGATTTTGGAATATTGTACCACCTTTGCATCCCTGAAATAAATTGCTATATCATGGTGTGTGATCTCTTTAATGTATTGCTGGCTCCAGTTCACTAATTTTTGTAGAGGATTTTAGCATCTATGTTTATCAGGGATATTGGTCTATAATTTTCTTTCTTTACCTGGTTTTGGAATTAGGAAAATCCTGACCTCATAAATAGAGCTTGAAAGTGTTTCCTCCTCTTGAATTTTTTGAAATAGTTTGAGAAGGATAGATATTAGTTCTTTTTTGAATGCTTGGTAAAATTCTCCTGTGAAGCCATCTGGTCCAGGACTTTTGTTTGTTGGGAATTTTTTTATTACTTCTTCAATTTTATCTGTGTAATATGTCCATTCATTTTCTCTGCTTCTTCCTGATTCAGTTGTGGAAGATTGTGTGTTTCTAGGAATGTATCTGTTCCATAGAGATTCGTCAATTAATTCACCAGTGATTCAGCATATAGTTGTTCATAATATTTTATTAAAATCCTTAGTATTTCTTTTTTAAGTATGTTGTATTGATTATGCTATTACACTTGTCCCATTTTTCTCTGCCTGTATTTCTCTCGACACTACATCCCCCTCCCACCAGCATTCCCATATTCCCTACCCCCCTTAGTTCAGGCCCATGGTTTGTACGTATATGTTCTTTGGCTTCTCCATTTCCTATACTACTCTCAACCTCCCCCTGTTTATTTTGTACTTACAAATTATGTTTCTTATTCCCTGTTCCTTTTCTCACATTCTCCTCCTGCCTCTCCCTGCTGATATCTTCCTATTTGGTCTTTTTTTCTGTGATTCTGCTCCTGTTCTAGTTCTTTGCTTAGTTTTGCTTTGTTTTTTTAGATTCACTGGTTGATAGTTGTGAGTGTGTTGTCATTTTACTGTTCATAGTTTTATTTGTTTGTTTGTTTTTAGAGAGAGGGGAAGGGAAGGAGAAAGAGAGTGAGAGAAACATCAATATGTGGTTGCCTCCCATGTGCCCCTCCACCACCAGGAACCTGGCCTGCAACCCAGGCATGTGCCCTGGCTGGGAATCAAACTGGTGACCCTTTGGTTTGCAGCCTGCACTCAATCCACTGAGCTACACCAGCCAGGGTACATTCATAGTTTTGATCTTTTTTTTCCCTTAGATAAGTCCCTTTAAATTTTAATATAATAATGGCTTGGTGATGATAAACTCCTTTAACTTTACCTTTCCTGGGAAGCACTTTATCTGTTCTTCTATTCTAAATAATAGCTTTGCTGGACAGAGTAATCTTGGATGTGGGTCCTTTCCTTTCATGGTTTTGAATACTTCTTTCCAGCCCCTTCTTGCCTGCAAGATTTCTTTTGAGAAATGAGCCGATAGACTTACAGGAACTCCTTTGTATGTAACTGTCTCCTTCTTCTTGCCACCTTTAAGCTTCTCTCTTTATCTTGATCTTTGGTAAGGTAATTATGATGTGCCTGGGTGTGTGCTTCCCTGGGTCCAACTTCTTTAGGACTCTCTGAACTTCCTGGACTTCCTTGTGGGGAACTCCAGCCAGGGAAGTTTTCATGGCCTTTGCAGATGAGGAAGAGTTGTCCCAGATAAAATCTTGTTGTTTCAGCTGGAGAAGGGGGTGGTGATTCCCTCTAGTGGAGGATGCCCCAAGCCCTTCTCCAACATAGCTTTTATTAGGGTTGGGAAGTGTAGCGGGGTACAGCACACACGCATAGCTATCAATCAATGTCCAAAAGGCTATACTCATAAAAAAACTGACACTATCTGTAGATAACAATAGAAGAAACACAGAAATTGTTTTAGGTCAGGGTCTTCAAGACATTCAGATGCTAGATGGTTGTAAAGGCATATAGGGAACTGGTCCACCTGGCAATGGCAAATGAAGCCCAGCCTTATTGGAAAACCAGCAAGTGTGAGTCAGCACACAGGAGCCAAACCCAAGGATCGGCTTTCCCATGGGAAATCAGGCCTGCATGATACCTAGGCTGCTTTGAGGCTTCCTTTTGCTAAAACTCCCTCACCCTGAATTGAAGCTGAAAATGTTTACTGCATATCTTCAATGTAATTTTCTAAAGTCTGTGCTAATTCTCCCAAGGATTGAAGTGTAAGCAGACCAATCACTCTTATTGCTCCCTTGCATTTGCAACATTTTTCCTTGTTAATCTGTAAGAATTAATCAGTAACATCCTTTCCTTTGTTATCTATAAAAAGTAATCACCTAAAGCAAACCTGAGCATAATGAATGAGAACCTTCTTTGATGTGTGCTGTTAGAAAGCAATAAAAGCCTATCCAGGCAAGGGTCGAGGCTCTCTCTCTGATAGTGGCTGTGCTCTCACTTTTCTCCACAGGACTTCAGTAGTGTGTGTGAATTTGTTTGTTTCATCCACAACATATGGACCCTGCTGGAAGGAGTCCGCATCAAAGGCATATATCATAAAGTAGGGAGTTTCACTCCTTATGCCTTGAACTCAAACATCTGGGTTATACCAACAGGGTTTATCACTGGGCAGAGTAGGCTTCAAAGACAAAATGTGCATCTCAGGCCTGATTTCCACAAGAACCCTCAGTGTTAGAGTCGAGTCATGACTGCCACCTGCATTTTTTACCTGGTTTTCCAGGGAGACTTACCAGCCCCTTTCAGAGCTTGCTTTCCCTGGGCTACAATCTCCAAAACCACACAGAGCGGTCCCCAACACTTCCTGGAAGTCAATTTCCTTTCCCAGATTGGGGAAGTTCTCCATTATTTGTTCAAATAAGTTTTTAATTTCTTGCTCTTCCTTTTCTCCTTCTGGCACCCCTATGATTCAGATGTTGGAATGTTTGAAGTTGTCCCAGAGGTTCCTAAGGCTCTCCTCTATTTTTTGAACTCTTGTTTCTTCATTCTGTTCCAGTTGAATGTTTATTTCTTCCTTCTGTCCTAATTTTTTTATTTAGTACTCTTTTCCTTCCCTTCACTGTTGGATCCCTGTACATTTTTCTTCATTTCACTTTGCATAGTCTTCAGTTTATCTATTTTGTGATCATACTCAACCAGTTCTGTGAGCATCCTTATTACCAGTGTTTTGAACTCTGTATCTGACAAGTTGGGTATTTCCTCATTGCTTAGTCCTTTTTGGGGTGGTTTTGATCTGTTCTTTCATTAACATGTTCTTCATATTTCTTTGTATCAGAGCACCTGTTATGTTATAAGGGGCAGACCTTAGGTATTTGCCAAGGTGGGACGATTCACTTTGCTGGATTGTGGTGTTGTATGTGGGGGAGGTGTCCAAGAGAGAACAATGCTGCATGCTTGGCTCTCAGCAGGCTTTCAGCCACTTCCCCTGCTACCCGCAAGTAAATTGGACCCTTCTGGTGCCAATTCCCAGATGGGTGGGTTTGTGTACATGTTAGGACCCTGTGGGTCTCTCCAGTGAACTCTCCTGTGAAGCTGGGAATTTCTCCCTCTGCTGTAACCCCCACAGGTGTTTTAAATCAGTGGTTTGAGGCTTTATTTCCAGGTGCTGGGGCCATGGCTTGTGCAGTCTATCTGACTCCCCAGGTGTTTCTCACAGTATACCTGTGAGAATGTGGGACTGCCCAGCCCACAATCCACTGCCTCTATGGTCCTCCAGCTGCTGCCTTGCCAGCCAGCTGCAGCCCTGAGCACCCCACTCCGCTATCTGCTGCCTTACTGGGTCCACTAGCCACCGCCTTGCCATGAGTCCTCTTCACCTAGCTGCCTGTCACTGCCCCTTGTACCACTCTGGATGAATGTGTTTTCTTTAACTCCTTGGTTGTCAGACTTCCATATAGTTCAATTTTCTGTCAGTTCTGGTCGTATGTTTTTTTTTAATTGTTGTTGTTCTCCTTTTAGTTGTGTGAGGAGGCACAATGTGTCTACCTACACCTCCATCTTGGCGGCAAGTCTCAATATACCACAGTTTTTTGATCCACTTATTTACTGATGCCACCTAGGTTTCTTCCAGCACTTGGCTATTGTAAATTGTGCTGCTATAAACATTGGGTGCATAGGTTCTTTTGAATTGGTGTTTCAGGGTTCTTAGGATATAATCCTAAGTGAAATCCTAAATGTAATCCTAGTAGTGAAATTGCTGGGTTGAAAGGCAGTTTCATTTTTAGTTTTTTGAGGAAATTCCATACTGTTTTTCACAGTGGCTGCACCAGACTGCATTCTGACCAACAATGCACAGGGGTTTCCTTTTCTCCACAACCTCAACAGAACTCATCGTTTGTTGATTTGGTTATGATGACCATTCTGACCAGATGAAGTGGTATCTCATTGTGGTTTTAATTTGCATCTCTCTGATAGCTAGTGATGCTAAGTACCCTTATATGTGTCTCTGGGCCATCTGTACATCCTCTTTGGAGAAGTGTCTGTTCAGGACCTTTGCCCATTTTTTAGTTGTGTTGTTTGTCTTTCTGTAGTGGAGTTGTGTGGGTTCTTTATATATTTTAGAGATCAAACGCTTGTGTGATGTATCATTTGGAAATATATTTTCCCATACAGTTGGTTTCCTTCTCATTTGATGATGTTTTCTTTAGCCATGCGGAAGCTTTTTATTTTGATGATGTCCCATTTGTTTATGTGCCTTGTTCCTGGGGACATATCAGTGAAAATAGTGCTGTGTGCAATCTGAGATTTTCTTGCCTATGTTTTCCTCTAGGGTTTTTATGGTGTCACAAGTTATACTTTTGTCCATCTTCAGTTAATTTTTGAATATGGTATAAGTAGGTGGTTGAGTTTCATTCTTTGGCATGTAGCTGTCCAGATCTCCCAACACTATTTGTTGAAGAGGCTTCTTTTACTCCATTTTATGTTTCTGCCCCCTCTGTTGAATATTAATTGACCATAAAGACTTGGGTTTATTTCTAGGCTCTCTATTCTGTTCCACTGATCTATGTGTCTGTTCTTACGCCAGTACCAGACTGTTTTGATTACTGTGCCTCGTAATATAGTTTTATATCAGATATTGTGATCCCTCCTACTTTGTTCTTTTTTCTCAAAATTGCTGTGGCTATTCAGGGTTGTTTTTGGTTTTATATAAATTTTTGAAATGTTTGCTCTATGTCTATGAAATATGTCATTGGTATTTTAATAGGGATTGCATTAAATCTATAAATTGCTTTGAGTTGTATGGACATTTTGATGACATTAATTTTCCCTATCCATGAATGGACACATAGTCCATTTATTTGTTTCTTCCTTAATTTCTTTCTTCAGTGTTGTATAGTTTTCTGAGTACATGTGTTTTACCTCCTTGGTTAGGTTTATTCCTAGGTACTTTATTTTTCTTGTTGTTATTATCAAATGGTTTTCTCCCCTGTTTTCTGTTTCTGCTATTTCATTGTTGTTCAAAAATGTCTTTGATTTCTGAATATTGACTTTGTACCCCCCTGTTTTGCCAAGTTCACCTACTAGGTTGAGTAATTTTTTGGTGGATTTTCTCTGTACGCTAACATGTCATCTCCAAACAATGACAGTTTTTTTCCTCCTTTCCAATTTGGAAGCCTTTTATTTTTGTTGTCTGATTGCTATGGCTAGGACTTGCAATACTATGTTCAATAGAAGTGGTGAAAGTGGATATCCTTATCTTGTTCCTGATCTTGGTAAGAAAGCTGTTAGTTTTTGCCCGTTGAGTATGATGTTGGCTGTAGGTTTCTCATATGTCCTTTATTATGTTGAAGTATGCTCCCTCTATTCCCACTTTGCTGAATGTTTTTATCATAAATGTGTGCTGTACCTTATCAAATGCTTTTTTCCGTGTATTGATAGTATCATGTGATTTTTATGTTCCCTTTTGTTTATATGATATATTACAGTTATAGATTTGTGAATGTTGTACCATCTTGGCAGAGTGGGCTAGAGACACCTGAGAGGAGACTGGGGATGGAAGCTTTGGGGAGAAAACTGAGAGAGCAGCTGCTGGGATCTCAGTACAGAGTCATCTGCCACAGGGCCGAAGCCATGGTGTTCAGGCAAAGCACTCCCCTCTGAGCCACAGCAGCCTGAGGGGAAACAGCAGCCCCAACCCCAGGAGAGGTAGCCAGGGCTCTGTGGTGTTTAAGCCTGACTGCTGAGTCCCTTTGAGATTCTTTTGAAGGCTTCTGATGTACTGTACCTTGAGGCCCTTCTTTTCTATTTTGGGTTTCTATACCAATTGTGGAGGAATTTAATGCAGGAAAAGAGTTAAAAGTTGGCTAGTATTGTGGTTATAATGTCTTTAAAAATATACCTGGTTTGGTCAAGAAAACTATAATTAGTAGAGGAGCCAGGAAGATGGCGGCAGAGTAGGACAAAGGATTTTGCTTCCCTCCACATGCCGGAGAAAAACTGGGCTGATCTTTGGAGGAGCGCAGCGGATAGCCAACAGGAACTCAGCATATAGGAAGTAGGACTCCAGAAAGTGTAGCGAACACTGAATGACCAGAGGTTGAGGAGAGGAGACGACTGCAGGTCAACAAGGTATGAGGGAACAGTGCAGAGGCTGAAGGCCCTCTGTCAGGCTGCACCAGGGCTCTGACGGTGCCCCTTGGTCTCTGGGAGTCGAGGGTGGGCAACAACGACCCTGGGAGAGAGCCAGTCATCAGCACCCTTTCTATCTGGCAGGGCGCAGATTGAAAAACACCAGGAGAGATCGGTTTTCCTGTAGTGGCAGAGAGAGGAGTGGGCGTTAGGAAACAAACCAGAGAGCTCTGATAACCCGTAGAGTCAGGCGTGGCTGTCAGCTTGGGAGAACTGAGAGTCGCCCGTGCATTCCCTGTAGCACAGGGCTTGAGTCGTGTTTGCCACAGACTCTAGGAACCTCGGGCTGCCAGCAAGGCTGCTGGAAGAGAGCCAGTCATCAGCTCCTTCCCTACCCAGCCGGGTGCAGACTGAAAAACACTGGGAGTCAGGCCATGGTTGCCAGCTTGGGAAAATTGTGAATTGCCCTGTGCATTCTGCCATAGCACTGGGAAAGGTCCGCACCCAAGCCTGTGAGACCAGGAAAGCCTGGCTGGGAGTGCGCACCCTCACGCCAGGCCAGGACTGGGAGACCTGGGGAAAAATCTGCTCTCAGTGGGGTGCTGGAGAGCGGCGCCAGTCTGGATCTTGGGAGAACACTGGCGAGACCAGTCGAGTTCACCGAGAAGCCAGGAAGGCCACACTAACAGCCCCTCAGGCTGCTGCAGCTAGTGAGACCAGAAAAAAAGGTTTGACGAGCTGGAAACCAACAAGAGGAGTAGGTGGAAGCAGGGAACACCAAGATACCTGCAGGAGACTGCACCACTGAATTTCACAGGTATCCTACCACAAAAGTTCACACCATAAACCCAGGGAACCAGAACAGATCAATTTAAGAAGCTGAGGCCAACAACAAGAGCATCACAGACAATGGGAAGACAAAGAAACAATCCCCAAATGAAAGAAAAGGAGGAAATCTCAGAAAGAATGTTAGATGAACTAGAGGCAAGTCAACTATCAGATATTGAATTCAAAGCACTGGTTATCAGGAAACTCAAAGAGTTTACAATGAGCTACCAGAAACTACAGGGGAGCTACAATGAACTCTCCGCAAACTATATCAACATGAAAAAGGAAATAGAAACAATCAGCAAAGGCCAAGAAAATGAGGAGTACAATTTCTGAACGGAAGAACACAGTAGAAGGAATGAAAAGTAGGATCGATGAGATGGAAGACCGAATAACTGAGCTAGAAGATGGGGTAGAAAGAATCTCCCAGGCAGAGCAAGTAAAGGAAAAGAGAATCAGAAAGAATGAGGAGGGAAGTTCATAGGCATACAGGCTTACCTAAAGAAGATAGAAACATTTCAAACAAACAACCTAACCCTACGCCTGCAAGAACTCGAAGAACAACAACAAAGACAGCCCAGAGAAAGTAGAAGGAAGGAAATAACCAAGACCAGACCAGAATTAAAGGATATAGAGACTAAAAGCACAATTCTAAGGATCAATGAATCCAAGAGTTGGTTTTTTGAAAAGATAAACAAAATAGACAAACCTTTAAGTAGGTCATTAAGAAAAGAAGACAGAGGACCCAAATAAACACAATAAGAAATGAAAGAGGAGAGATTACAACTGATACCACAGAAAAGGAAGGGATTGTAAGAAATTACTATGCAGAATTGTATACCAATAAATTTGAAAACCTAGGTGAAATGGACAAATTTCTAGAAAAATATAATCTTCCAAAACTCAATGAAAAAGAAGCAGAAAACCCGAACAGGCTAATAACAGAACATGAAATTGAAGAAGTAATAAAAAAACTCTCATCACACAAAAGCCCTGGACCAGATGGTTTCACAGGAGAATTCTACAAAGATTTTAAGGAAGAGCTAACCCCTATTCTTCACAGACTATTCCAAAAAAATCCAAAATGATGGAAAATTCCCAAACCCCTTATATGAAGCCAGCATCATCCTAATTCCAAAACCAGAGAGAGACACAACAAAGAAAGAAAACTTCAGGCCAATATCGCTGATGAACTTAGACGCTAAAACCCTCAATAAAATATTGCCAAATCGCATCCAACAATACATCAAAAAGATCATACACCACGACCAAGTGGGGTTCATCCCAGGGATGCAAGGATGGTTCAATATCTGCAAATCAATAAATGTAATACACCACATAAACAAAAGCAAAGACAAAAACCACATGGTCATATCAATAGACGTGGGAAAAGTGTTTGATAAGGTACAACACCCATTTACGATAAAGGGACTCAGCAAAGTGGGAATAGAGGGAGCATTCCTCAATATAATAAAGGCCATATATGAAAGATCTACAGCCAACATCATACTCAATAGGCAAAAACTAAAAGCTTTTCCACTAAGATCAGGAACAAGACAAGGTTGTCCACTTTCACCACTTCTATTCAATATAGTATTAGAAGTTCTAGCCACAGCGATCAGACAAGAAAAGGAAATAAAAGCCATCCAAATCGGAAAGGGGGAAACAAAACTGTCATATTTTGCAGATAACATGATAGTGTACATGGAAAATCCTATAGCCTCTACCAAAAAAACTGCTTGAACTAATAAATGAATTTGCCAAAACAGCGGGATACAAAGTCAATATCCAGAAATCAAAGGCACTTTTGTATACCAACAATGAAGCAGCAGAAGCAGAAATCAAGACAAAAATCCCATTCGATATAGCGAAAACAAAAATAAAATATCTGGGAATAAACCTAACCACGGAGATTAAAAGACCTGTATGCAGAAAACTACACAGCACTGAAGAAAGAAATCAAGGAAGACACAAACAAATGGAAACATACAGTGTTCATGGATTGGAAGAATTAACATCATCAAAATGTCCATACTACCCAAAGCAATTTACAGATTCAATGCAATCCCTATTAAAGTACCAATGGCATATTTCACAGACATAGAACAAACACTTCAAAAATTTATATGGAACCAGAAAAGACCCCGAATAGCAGCTGCAATGTTGAGAAAGAAGAACAAAGTAGGGGGGATTATAATACCTGACATCAAACTGTATTACAGGGCCACTGTAATCAAAACAGCATGGTACTGGGATAAAAACAGGCACATAGACCAATGGAATAGAACAGAGAGCCCAGAAATAAACCCAAATCTCTACAGTTAATTAATATTCGGCAAAGGGGTCAGTGACATAAAATGGAGTAAAGATAGCCTCTTCAACAAGTGGTGTTGGGAGAACTGGACAGCTACATGCAAAAAAATGAAACTCCAGCACCAACTTACACCATACACCAAAATAAATTCAAGGTGGATAAAAGACTTAAATATAAGCCGTGACACCATTAAAGCCCTAGAGGAGAGCATTGGCAGAAAAATCTCAGATATTCCATGCAGCAACATTTTTACTGATACATCCCCTAGAATAAGGGACCTAAAGGAAAGAATAAACAAATGGGATCTCACCAAACTTAAAAGCTTCTGCATGGCTAAGGAAAACAGTATCAAGATAAAAAGAGAAGCAACTGTTTGGGAAAACATATTTGCCAATGATACCTCAGACAAAGGTTTAATCTCCAAAATATACAAAGAACTCACTCGACTCCACTCAAAGAAGACGAGCAACCCAATTAAAAAATGGGCAAAGGACTTGAACAGACACTTCGCCAAGGAGGACATACAGAGCGCATGAAGAGATGCTCAATATCACTAGCTATCAGAGAGATGCAAATTAAAACCACAATGAGATACCACTTAACACCAGTCAGAATGGCTACCATAAACAAAGAAACAAACAACAAGTGTTGGAGAGGTTGTGGGCAAAAGGGGACTCTAGTTCACTGTTGGTGGGAATTGCAGACTGGTACGACCACTATGGAAAACAGTATGGAATTTTCTAAGAAAACTAAAAATGGACGTGCCTTTTGACCCAGCAATTCCACTATTAGGAGTATATCCTAAGAACCCTGAAGCAATAATCTAAAAGATCCTATGCACCCCGATGTTCATAGCAGCACAATTTAGAATAGCCAATAGTTGAAAGCAACCTAGATGCCCATAAGTCAATGACTGGATCCAAAAAGTATGGTACACTTACACAATGGAATTCTATGCTGCAGAATGAAAGAAGGAGCTTCTACGCTTTGCAACATCATGGTTGGAACTGGAAAACATTATGCTGAGCGAAATAAGCCAGGTGGTGAAAGAGAAGTACCATATGATATCACCGTTAACAGGAATCTAAACAACAAGACAAACAGGCAAGCAAAATATGAGCAAAGACACTGAAATACAGAACAGGCTGACAGGGTCCAGAGGGGATAGGGGAGAGAATCATAGGGGAAAAGGGGATGGACTCACATGAACAAGTATAAGGGACACATGTACAATAACTAAGGTGGGGAGCAGAAATGGGAGGGAGGTGGGGAGCACTTGGGGGGCACGGCTGGGAATATAAGACAGAAAACTGTAACTTGAACAAGAATAAATATAAAAAGAAAACTATAATTAAAGCACAAATAACTAGTTATTAAAATAATTACCTTTTTTTGTATTTATTTCTTGGGGCAGAGACAATAAAGTGTCTGACCCTTCAGTGCAGGTAGGCTTATGACCTAGGAACTGGCTTTCTAGTGAAAATTACCAGTAATAGGCAACCTGAAATCATCAGGTTCCCAGCTGTCACACTTAGCTGCAGAGCGTTTTTACATTATCAGTCCTCCAGTTAATGTTGAAGCAGATTCAACAGCATGTCCAAACCCAGTATTAGGCATACTCTTCTCTATTATAGCTGCTTTCCAGAAATCTTTTAGGGCCTTGTCCTCACATCGTACACCTGAAAACTGAGTTTTCAAAGCTTACCACAGGTTAAATCAAAACTTTAAAGTATTTCCCACATAAATAAATCTTGGGTGACACTTAATTCTATTACCAAATTACTAGTTAGCCTCTCTATATTGCTACACCACCTTCCGGTACTGAACTTTCTTTTCTTCCTTTCTCACTTCCTCCCTTCCTTCTTCCCTCCTGCTCTCCCCTTCTCCTCTCCCTGCTCTCCCTCCCTTACTCTCTCAGTCTCTACTTTTACCTTTTTATATTAGGTCATTACATTTTCCTTATGGTGTTGTACATAGCCCATCTCCTGTACACTCCCCCTTCATTCTTGTTACAGAAAAGCTGAAAAATAACATATAGGAATAGAAGACTCATAGTAGAGGCAAAGTTATCAGTAGTAGCAGAGAATAAAAAAATTGAATGTCTAGGCCTGGACTTAGTATGCATAGTATATGTACTCTCTGGAGAGCCTACAAAAATTAGATTTTTGTTTTAATGGTTTCTTCTGAGCTGGGTGTGGGGTGTGATTTGTATCTTCTCCCTTTATGTTGGAAGGGGCGGTTGTAGCTCAGGTAGAATGCCAGTTTCATTCATCTTCTGTCTTTATAGCTGTGAAATAATGGAACATCTGAGTCCATGTCCTCACTTTGCAATCAGGAAAGGCACATTGCCTCTTCTGCCTGCTTACATCCTCCAGACTTTAGGCAGATGCACTAAACATCTTTGGTTATCTCATATGAAGTCTTGTGCATAAAAGTGGGGGGTGGGTGAAAATAATTCTATTTAAGCTATATGAGCTAGTGTCATTGACCTTCTCTAGCTTGTTTCTGGAGCTCCTCTGGTTTTCTTTTTTTTTCGAGATCCAATTTGATGGAGGTAGTTATTGGGAATTTCTAATCTTCCTGGTTCTGCTATTAATTTTAGTCAGAAGAGATTACTTAGCAACAATTCTAAAACTAAAATTGCCTTAGTTGATGTTTTCAGACTTCTCACTGGTGTCTAGATAAACATGTGGTGAGTCACTTCATTCAGTTATATCAGAAATCCACAGAGAATAGCATTGTACAAAAGTAGATGTTTTACCGAGGTTTTTTTTTTTTTATGGCTTCAATGACTGTTAACTTGTCTTCCTTTAGCTATACTCTGGAACTTGATTGACGATTTTTTCTGATCATTGGATTAGATCCATGTACATTTTCAAAAGATAAATGTGTCCCTGATTTCAAATTTCCCTCAGCTCCCCTCCAGATGGTGGCAAAATGGCCTTCAGTTAGGCAGTTTCCTTTATTTTTTCTAAAATAAAATCCAACCTGTTTCCACTGCTGATTAAGTCGTTTGGTTCTATATTTACTTGATAATGTAATGGGAAGCATAATGCCAGTGTCACTGTTACTTAATATCTATCCAAAGCTCTGCTAAGAGAAGGGTTTTCAGGAAGCATTGCATGAATGATGTGCTGTTCAGTTTATTCACTCCTCTGGAGCAGTGGTCCTTAAATCTTGGTGGGACATTAGACTCAATTGGGGAGCTTAAAAAATACTGATACCTGAGTTTTCCAAGATATTCTTATTTAATTTGCCTAGAGCATTTAGACTTGGTAAAAGCTTCTCTGGTGGGGCTTTAGAAGGATGTGGACTATAGAGCATTTTAAAAGTTGAGGCTCTACCCCTAGGAGATGTGGATGTGATTAACTCAAGATGGGACTCAGGCATTGGTAACTTTTTAAAAATTTCCCAGTGATGCCAGTGTACAGTCAAGGTTAGGACTATTGCTTTTTTCTAAAATCTACACCTGAAAGATTTTTGTTTAATTTTAAGTAGATTTTTCTTTTACTGGGAATGTAGCATATTGATCCCAAAATAGCATTGTCTTCACAGAAATAGACTTTGGTGAGATGCTATCCTTCAGTTTTTGAGGGAATAAAATGAGAAACAGTCCTACACAACTCATTGCTCTGACTACTGGAAAGATGCTCATTATATTACTCTAGCCTCTTTATGAGGACCCTTGGTTGGAATTTAACTGTTCATAGAAATGGTGGGCTTCTCCTGAGCAGTTGGCTTGCTTTTGTCTTTAAGCTTGTCTAACTGATCAACTTTCTTCTTTTACATAAAGACCAGAAAGCTTAGTGTGTTGTGGACTACTCTGCCTGGTTTCAGGAATTGTAACCCTAACCGGCCCCAGCCCCCCACTGTCCCCACCGCCCTGTGGCTAAGGATGAGCGAGTGACCTCCGGAATGTGGGCCACAGGAGACAAAGCTTGTCTCTGGTAGCAAACGCTGCCTCAGTTTCCTCTCCCTGCCCCCAAAGCTTGGTTGGAAGTCAATGACAGGGGCAACCTAAGCCATACTCGATCACTTGGGAGGCCATCATGGAAGGACTTGGGGGGTTGCAATAAAGAGCAAGCAATGTGAAATAGCCCTCCAGCTATGTGACATAGCCCAAGTCCTCATGCCCTCTGGGAGAAGCGCTTCCTGGCTCTAATCCCCTTAAGCCTGAATACCTGATGGGGAGGGGTGCAGCTCCATGCCTTGCCAGAGTGTGGGGTGGGAGGGTGAAATCTGGCATCACAAAGAATTCCTGAAAAACCTGTGAAATCTGCTCTGCCAAAAGTGCTTTCATTCATATGATAAGAGTCTGAGAGGAAATGAGTATGTCTCCCAAAGTTTCTGCAAAACTCTCTTCCTGACAGACACTGACTCAGACTAAGACCTCAGATTTCTTTGAAATGTTATCTACTGTTTCATCCTTGCCACCCTGTATTCCTGTGTATTACAACCCAATAAAATCCCCTGGAGGAGGGGGCTTGACGTCTTTTTCTCCTGAGAAACTGCCCACTGCTCAAGGCCCTTTTCCTTGGAGAAACTGGTCACCTCTCCTCCCCAAGCAGATCATGTCATGTCGTGTTTACTTTCATTCATGGCAGATGGGGGCACTTACAGGAAAAGTCACCCCCGCATTAGTTGTAAATCTTAGTTCACCTACAACAATATATGGATTTTTATGATGTACATTTTTTAGTAACTTTATCACTGTGTACACCTTTTTTTTGGAGAGGGACAGTCCCTTGGCTGCTTTGTGTTTGTCTTTCTTGCTTACTTTCACTTGGTTGTCTAAGGTTTTACTATCATCTGCTTTAAGTTAGTTCTTGAAAATGGGGTATAAATAATTAGGTAAAATTATAAAGCTAGTCTTTGTCAGTAACAGAGGAACAAGAATGAGAGTAGGTATGTGGGGTGGACATTATGTATGGAACTGATGGGTTCTTCATTCTTGAAAACAGGTACTCTAGACTTGTCAAGACCTGAATTTTCACAAGTCACTTAACAGACACATCAAAGATCCTCTGTTGGCAACTATTCCTAACAGGAGGAGATTTTTGTCTTTTCTTTTTTTAAAGATTTTATTTATTTATTTTTAGAGAAAAAGAAGAGAGAGAGAAACAGGGAGAGAAGCATCAATTTGCTAGAGAAACATCAGTTAAGTTGCCTTTCACACACCCCCAACTGGGGACCTTGCCCACAGCCCAGATATGTGCCTTGACCAGGAATTGAACCAGCAGCCTTTTTATTTGTGGCCCAACCACTGAGTCACATCAGTCAGGGCAGGAGATTTCTTACACTGAATAGGCCCTGTGGGGTTGGTATCAGGACCTGTGATAGACACTGGGCTTATAAGGATGGATAATTCAGTCTCAATTGTAAAGGAGATTATAATGAGCTGAAGGAGAAAAGACAATACAGACTCCAGTTATAGGAATATGCTGGGAGTTCTGGGAACAAAAGGAGGTGTATTCAATCTTAAAATGTCTAAAATTAAACTCAGCTTGACAACTATTCTGTCTTGGTCTTGTTTTTAGTCAAGGAGTACCCTTGTCATCTTAGATACCCAGGCTTGTAAACAAAGTAATTTATATCTATTCTTCCTTGTTTACCCACCAACATGACCCCCAAATAAAGCTTTTATTACTTGCTGAGATTAACTCAAATGTCTTGCACCCACCCCTTCTATTCCTACTGCCTTAGATGTGGTTTTAGGCTCTTATCTACTCTGTTGCAGACATCCTCAAATTGGCTTTTCTGCATCTAGTCTCTCCATTTCAATTATGATCTATATCGCTGGTTTTTAGACTATTTTATGGAGCCTATGGACTATGGGGATGCTAAATAGCTAGAGCTCTGGGTTCCCACTCCTACTTAAACTAGAGAAATTACAGTTTTTGCCTTTAAATATACAATTTAAAGTTGAACTCTACTTGGTATTTGCTAATTAAGTTTGAAAACCACTCCCAGGTTGAGGCAAATCAGACAACTTCTTTCCTATAGACATTCTTCACCATTGCTGCTTTGCTCAAGCTTTCTATATATAGGGTGGTACAAAGTAAGTTTACAGTTATGAGTATCTGAAACAGAGTTTATTCTTGTATTATTATTTACTAATTATTGTATTTTTTCCCATATGAACAACTATAACACTACTTTTGCTATAGTTGTTTGCTATACCCTGGATTCTTGAAATTCTCAATACCATTCTCTCTTCTTACCCACTTTGTACTTTCAAGTCCAGATCTTTGTTTCTATGTTAGTACTGCTATCATTTACATTCATAGCTTGCTGTCTCCACTAACCTGAAAACTTCAAAGGCAGGGTCATGTTATCTCAATCTTGGTATCTTCCAAAAGATCTGGAAGATTGCTGGCCCTGGTAATTGTACCTACTGCATGCCAAACCCTTTGTTGGCATTCAAAATGCAGAGGTCAATAGACAACCCCATCTGTGTTCTCAGGAAGTTAAGTCTACTGAGGAGGACAGTCTGGTAAAGGAGCTCTTTGTACAGCTTGGTAAAGGCCACAAAAATTTTACCAGTGTTTCTGAGAGAGTTGGGGCCTTAATCATGGTTTCAGGGAATATTGAAGCTGTCAGGATATGAGCAGAAGTCATTCCAGATGAAAGAGAAAATTCTTGGTAGAAGAAACATGAGGTTGAAAGGGCAAAAGGTGTGAGGATGGTGCTATAAGAAACAAACTGTGTGGCTTGAGAGAAAGTGTGTAGGGCATGGTGAAGGGAGAGAGAGGCAAAGGCCATCATGTGCTGTGAGCCCTTGAAAGGTTTTATGCAGGAAAGTTATGACATTAGAACTTTGAAAGAAGGAGCAGTAATTAAAAGATAGTAGGATGAAGGTGTCTGATCTGAACACCCAATCTTCTGATATCAGTTGCTGCAGCACCAGCAGGGAAGAGGCTCAGATGTTGGAGAATAGTTGCAAGTGGGACTGAGACCATGTCTTTTGAAAGAATGGAGCGCTTCCTCAGCATAAAGAGAACCTGGGACTTCTAGTGGCAGTCTCCTGGGATATTTCTGGAAGGGGGCCTAGATAAATACAATCATATGTGATGTAACAAGTTTTCAAATGTTAATTTTACAACAAAACGCAGTAATGGGAAATTGAGTTCAATATTTTGATTGTAAGTTCCATAGGAGTTTAGACAAAAAGACAATCACTGAAAGCTGGAGTGGTCACTGATAGGAAAGTAAGGCTTGAGTTATGATTGAACCTTGGATAGGCAAATAGGGACAGAAGTCCCTTTGAGCAAGCAAGGGAAGTAAGCTGAGAAAAGATGCTGAGGAGCAGTGCGTGTGATCTAGTCTGGGAGGGGAGGGGAGAGAGACAGTGGTAGTACGGCTGGGAACAGGGCTGGGCCAAGATGCAGAAGCCCTAGAAGACCAAATGCTTTTAAAACATTAGGAAAAGCTACTGATATGATGAAAATGATTTAGCAAAGTGGATATGTATGTATGAATTGTTTCTAGGGTGTGGAGGGGGGGAGTCACAGGTTTGTGCCTAAGGGAGTCACAGTCTTGTGCCTAAGTCACTCCAAGGTAGTAAGGTTTTATACTCAGACAGGAAGATAAAGGAAGGACCATTGGTGTGACTTTTTCTAGATGGTAATCAACAGGGGATGGTTGATCAGTGGGGAGAGTCAGAAATCTCAGTTTGGGGGCCTAGGAGAATTGTAGGAGCATTGAGAGAGAAATAAGTTCAGAAAAGGAGCTGGTGTATGGAATTAGAAGAAAAATTGTTTTTAAAATACCAATCATCAAGTCTAACTCAGTAAGTGTGAGAATTTTATGTGGAGCTATGAGATCTATGGCTACTTGCAATGTTTTGAAAACCATCCCAGTACAGTTGGGGCAGGAGCCAGATTCCAAGGAGTAAATGAAGATGGTGAAGGAGTGAAGGTTTCTTAGAGAGCAATGACTTATTTGAGAAATTGAATGAAAGGAAGGGAAATATACAGTAGTTACAGGGTACATTTAAGTAGAGTCCTTAAGGGAGGGCCATAAAACCTGTAGTTCAATTCTTCAAAAATTTTACAGGTCTATGGTCACTGAGTTTTTTGGCTTCTACATTTCCTATACTATTCTTAACCACCACCACCCCATCTATTTCCTACCTATCATTTATGCTACTTATTCCCTCTATTTTCCCCCAATTTTCCTGCTCCCCACTGATAACCCTCCATGTGATCTCCATTTCTGTGATTCTGTTCCTGTTCTACTTGTTTGCTTAATTTATGGTTGGGTTTTTTTTAGGTTCAGTTTTTGATAGTTTTGAGTCTGTTGTCATTTTAATGTCCATAGTTTTCAATATTCTTTTCCTTAAATAAGTCTCCTTAGCCTTTCATGTAATGTAAGGGCTGGGTGATGATGAACTCCTTTAATGTGCCTTATCTAGGAAGCACTTTATCTGCCCTTCCATTCTAAATGATGGCTTTGCTGGATAGAGTAATCTTGGATGTAGGTCCTCACCTTTCATGACTTTGAATACTTATTTCAGCCACTTCTTGCATATAGGGTTTCTTTTGAGAAATCAGCTGATAGTCTTATGGAAACTCCTTTGTAGGTAACTGTCTCCTCTCCTCTTGCTGCTTTTGAGATTCTCTCCTTTATTTCAATCTTGGGTAATTTATTTATGATGTGCCCTGATTTGCATTTCCTTGGGTCTGGATTCTTTGGGACTCCCTGAGCTTCCTGGACTTATTGGAAATTTATTTCCTTTGCCAGATTATGGAAGTTCCCCTTCATTATTTGTTCAATTAAGTGTTCAATATCTTGCTCTCCCTCTTCTTCTGGCACCTCTATGAGTCCGATGCTGAACAGTTCAAAGTTGTCCCAGAGGTTCCTAAGCCTCTTCTCATTTTTTAAATAATTCTTGTTTCTTCATTCTGTTCTGGTTGAATGTTTATTTCTTCCTTCTGTTTCAAACCATTGATTTGAGTCCCAGTTTCTTTCCCATCACTGTTGGTGCCCTGTACATTTTCCTTTATTTCATTTTCATAGCCTTCCCTTTTTCCTCTATTTTGTGACCATATTCAACCAGTTCTGTAAGCATCCTGATTACCAGTGTTTTGAACTCTGCATCTGATTGATTGGCTATATCTTCATTGCTTAGTTGTATTTTTTCTGGAACTTTGATCTGCTCTTTCACTAGGGCTATATATTTTTTTTGTCTCAGCATGCCTGTTGAGTAGTAAGGGGCAGAGCCTTAGGTATTCACCAGTGCAGGGCAACCCAAGTCTCTGCATTGTGGTGCTGCATGTGAGTGAGGGGTCTGAGAAAGAACAATGCTGCTTTCTCAGCTCTCTGCAGGCTTTCAGTCACTTCCCCTGCTACCCACAATCTAATTGGGTCCTTCTGGTGCTGATTCCCAAGTGGGTGGTTTTGTGTATGTTCTAGGACCCTGTAGGTCTCTCCATCGATCTTTCTTGTGAGGCTGGCAATTTCTCCTGCCACTGCAGCCCCCACAGGTTTTTTCAGTCAGAGGTTTGAGGCTTTATTTCCCCCACACTGGAACCCTGGGTTGTGCAGTCTATCTCGCTCCGCAGTTTTTCCTCCCAGTTTATTGGCAGGCAGATTTGGGACCACCCAGTCCGCCAGCCACTGCCTCAACCCATCTGCCTGCCACCACCTTGCCTGCCCTGGTCCTGCAACTGCTGCCTTGTCTCAAGTCCTCTCCACCTGGCTGCCCAGCTCCACTCTTCCTAGTGGTTTGGATTAATGTTTCTTTTTTAACTCCTTGGTTGTTGGACTTCCATACAGTTTGATTTTATGTCAGTTCTGGTGGTTTTTTAATTTTAAAATTTGGAGGCTTTCCAGGAAGATGGTGGCAGAGTAGGACAAAGGATTTCGCTTCCCTCCACACGCCAGAGAAAGACCAGGCTGATCTGAGGAGGAGCGCAGTGGATGCCCAACAGGGACCCAGCATATAGGAAGGCAGGACTCCAGAGAGTGTAGTGGACACTGAATGACCAGAAGTTGAGGAGAGCAGGCAACCGCAGATCAACAAGGTACGAGGGAGCAACACAGAGGCAGCTAAAGGCCATCTGCTGGGCTGCGCCAGGGCCCTGGCCAGGCCGCCCCAGTATCTGAGAGCCCAGGGTGGGCAACAACAACTCTGGGAGAGAACTACTCACCGGCACACTCCCTATCTGGTAGGGCAAAGATTGGAAAACACCAGGAGAGATTGGTTTGCCTGTAGTAGCAGAGAGAGGAATGGGCATTGGGAAGTAAACCACAGAGCTTGATAACCCATGGAGTCAGACCATGGCTGTCGGCTTGGGGAATTGAGAGTCGCCCGTGCGTTCCTCGTAGCGTGGGGTCTGAGCCAGCTATTGAACAGTCTCAGGGAGCCTCTGGCTGCTGTCAGGGCCCCTGGAAGAGTACCAGTCACCAGCTCCCTCCCTATCCAGCTGGGCTCAGACTGGGAAGCACCAGGAGTAAGGCCGTGGTTGCCGCCTTGGAAGAATTGTCAGTTGCCCTGTGAGTTCAGCCACAGCACTGGGAAAGGTCCGCACCCAAGCCTGTGAGACCAGGAGAGCCTGGCTGGGATCGCGCCCTCACGCCAGGCCAGGACTGGGAGACCTGGGGGAAAATCTGCTCTCAGTGGGGCACAGGAGAGCGGCGCCAGTCTGGATCTTGGGAGAACACTGGCGAGACCAGTCGAGTTCACCGAGAAGCCAGGAAGGCCACACTAACAGCCCCTCAGGCTGCTGCAGCTATTGAGAACAGAAAAAAAGGTTTGACGAGCTGGAAACCAACAAGAGGAGTACGTGGAAGCGGGGAACACCAAGATACCTGCAGGAGACTGCACCACTGAATTTCAAGGCATCCTACCACAGAAGTTCACACCATAAACCCAGGGAACCAGAATAGATCAATTTAAGAAGCTGAGGCCAACAAGAAGAGCAACACAAACAATGGGAAGACAAAGAAACAATCCCCAAATGAAAGAAAAGGAGGAAGTCTCAGAAAGAATGTTAGATGAACTAGAGGCAAGTCAACTATCAGATATTGAATTCAAAGCACTGGTTATCAGGAAATTCAAAGAGCTTACAACGTGCTACCAGAAACTACAGGGGAGCTACAATGAACTCTCTGCAAACTATACCAACATGAAAAAAATAGAAACCATCAACAAAGGCCAAGATGAAATGAAGAATAGAGTTTCTGAACTGAAGAACACAGTAGAAGGTATGAAAAGTAGAATCGATGAGGCAGAAGACCACATAAGCGAGATTGAAGACAGGGTAGAAAGAATATCCCAGACGGACCAAGAAATGGAAAAGAGAATCAGAAACAATGAGGAGAGTTTAAGAGAAATGCAGGACAAAATGAAATGTAATTATATCCGAATAATAAAAATACCAGAAGGAGAAGAAGAAGAAGGGATAGAAAACCTACTTGACAGAGTAATAACAGAAAACTTTCCTAAGTTGAGGAGAGATAAAGTCACATGAATCCAGGAATCGCAGAGTGTCCCAAGAGGGAATAACCCAAAGAGGCCTACTGCAAGACACATCATCATTAAAATGACAAAACTCCAAGACAAAGAGAGAATCCTAAAGGCAGCAAGGGAGAAAAGAGAAGTAACATACAAGGGGTCCCAATAAGGTTGGCTACTGACTTCTCAATGGAAACACTCCAAGCAAGAAGAGAATGGCAAGAAATATTCCAAGTATGAGAAACAGAGGCCTACAACCAAGGCTACTGTACCCAGCAAGGCTCTCAATCAAGATAGAAGGCCAAATAAAGAGATTCCAAGACAAAAGAAGTCTAAAAAAATAGGCCTCCACCAAACCAGCTCTACAAGAATTACTAAAAGGGCTGCTTTAAGGAAAGGAAGGAAAAGAGAGAGATGGAGAGGTACACAGGTACATAAATGGCATTAAATAAGTACCTTTCAATAATAACCAATCTTAAATGTAAATGGATTAAATGCTCCAATCAAAAGACATAGAATAGCTGAATGGATAAAAAAGCATGACCCACACATATGCTGCCTACAGGAGACCCACCTCAGGTCAAAAGACCATCACAGAATAAAAGTGAAAGGATGGAAACAAATGTTCAAAGAAAATGGTCAAGAAAAAAAAAGCCGGGGTAGCAATTCTCATATCAGACAAAAAGACTTCAAAAACAGGGCCATAAAGAGAGACCCAGAAGGTCACTTCATAATATTCAAGGGAAGAATCCACCAAGAAGACATTAACATTGAAAATATATATGCACCCAACATAGCAGCACCCAAATATATAAGAAAAATTCTAGAAGACTTCAAGAAAGATATTGACAGCAACACAATTATAGTAGGGGATTTTAACACCCCACTGTAAAAAATGGACAGATCTTCCAAACAAAATATCAACAAAGACATTGCAGCATTAAACGACACCCTAGATGAAATGGACCTAATTGATATATATATAGAGCCCTCTATCCCAAAGAAGCTAAATACACATTCTTTTCTAATGCACATGGAACATTTTCCAAAATAGACCACATGAGAGGACACAAAAGAAGTCCCAACAAATTCAGGAAAATAGAAATCATACCAAGCATTTTCTCTGATCACAAGAGACTGAAATTGGAAACCAACCCCACAGGAAAAAACCCAAAACACCCCAAAGCATGGAGACTGAATGGTATGCCATTAAACAATGAAGGGGTCAAGATTGAAATTAGAAAAGAAATCAAAAAGCTTCTGGAAACAAATGAAAATGAACTCACAACATACCAAAACTTATGGGACACGGTGAAGGCAGACCTGAGAGGGAAGGTCATAGGAATACAGGTTTACCTAAAGAAAATAGAATCATTTCAAACAAACAACCTAACCCGACACCTCCAAGAACTGGAGGAGGAACAACAGAGACAGCCCAGAGCAAGTAGAAGGAAGGAAATAACCAACACCAGACCAGAATTAAATGACATAGAGACTAAAAGCACAATTCTAAGGATCAATGAATCCAAGAGTTGGTTTTCTTAATAGATAAACAAAATAGACAAACCTTTCAGTAGGCTCATCAAGAAAAGAAGAAAGAAGACCCAAATAAACACAATAAGAAATGAAAGAGGAGAGATTACAACTGATACCACAGAAATAGAAGGGGTTGTAAGAAATTACTTTGAAGAACTGTATGCCAAGAAATTTGAAAACCTAGGTGAAATGGACAAATTTCTAGAAAAATATAATCTTCCAAAACTCAATGAAAAAGAAGCAGAAAACCTGAACAGGCCAATAACAGAAGATGAAATTGAAGAAGTAATAAAAAAACTCCCATCACACAAAAGCCCTGGACCAGATGGTTTCACAGGAGAATTCTACAAAGCTTTTAAGGAAGAGCTAACCCCTATTCTCCACAGACTATTCCAAAAAATCCAAGGGAGGGAAAAGTCCCCAACTCTTTTTATGAAGCCAGCATCATCCTAATTCCAAAACCAGAGAGAGACACAACAAAGAAAGAAAACTTCAGGCCAATATTGCTGATGAACTTAGACGCTAAAATCGTCAATAAAATATTGGCAAATCGCATCTAACAATACATCAAAAAGATCATACACCACGACCAAGTGGGATTCATCCCAGGGATGCAAGGATGGTTCAATATCTGCAAATCAATAAATGTAATACACCACATAAACAAAAGCAAAGACAAAAACCACATGGTCATATCAATAGACGTGGGAAAAGCGTTTGATAAGGTACAACACCCATTTACGATAAAGGGACTCAGCAAAGTGGGAATAGAGGGAGCATTCCTCAATATAATAAAGGCCATATATGAAAGATCTACAGCCAACATCATACTCAATAGGCAAAAACTAAAAGCTTTTCCACTAAGATCAGGAACAAGACAAGGTTGTCCACTTTCACCACTTCTATTCAATATAGTATTAGAAGTTCTAGCCACAGCGATCAGACAAGAAAAGGAAATAAAAGCCATCCAAATCGGAAAGGGGGAAACAAAACTGTCATATTTTGCAGATAACATGATAGTGTACATGGAAAATCCTATAGCCTCTACCAAAAAAACTGCTTGAACTAATAAATGAATTTGCCAAAACAGTGGGATACAAAGTCAATATCCAGAAATCAAAGGCATTTTTGTATACCAACAATGAAGCAGCAGAAGCAGAAATCAAGACAAAAATCCCATTCGATATAGCGAAAACAAAAATAAAATATCTGGGAATAAACCTAACCAAGGAGGTAAAAGACCTGTATGCAGAAAACTACACAGCACTGAAGAAAGAAATCAAGGAAGACACAAACAAATGGAAACATACAGTGTTCATGGATTGGAAGAATTAACATCATCAAAATGTCCATACTACCCAAAGCAATTCACAGATTCAATGCAATCCCTATTAAAGTACCAATGGCATATTTCACAGACATAGAACAAACACTTCAAAAATTTATATGGAACCAGAAAAGACCCCGAATAGCAGCTGCAATGTTGAGAAAGAAGAACAAAGTAGGGGGGATTATAATACCTGACATCAAACTGTATTACAGGGCCACTGTAATCAAAACAGCATGGTACTGGCACAAAAACAGGCACATAGACCAATGGAATAAAACAGAGAGCCCAGAAATAAACCCAAATCTCTACAGTTAATTAATATTTGACAAAGGGGTCAGTGACATAAAATGGAGTAAAGATAGCCTCTTCAACAAGTGGTATTGGGAGAACTGGACAGCCACATGCAAAAAAATGAAACTCGAGCACCATACACCAAAATAAATTCAAAGTGGATAAAAGACTTAAATATAAGCCATGACACCATTAAAGCACTAGAGGAGAACATAGGCAGGAAAAGCTCAGATATTTCACGCAGCAATATTTTTACTGATATGTCCACTAGAGCAAGGGACCTAAAGGAAAGAATAAACAAATGGGATCTCATCAAAATTAAAAGCTCTGCATGGCTAAGGAAATCCGTATCAAGATAAAAAGAGAAGCAACTGTTTGGGAAAACATATTTGCCAATGATACCTCAGACAAAGGTTTAATCTCCAAAATATACAAAGAACTCACTCGACTCCACTCAAAGAAGACGAGCAACCCAATTAAAAAATGGGCTAAGGACTTGAACAGACAGTTCGCCAAGGAGGACATACAGAGGACCCAGAGACACATGAAAAGATGGTCAATATCACTAGCTATCAGAGAGATGCAAATTAAAACCACAATGAGATACCACTTAACACCAGTCAGAATGGCTACCATAAACAAAGAAACAAACAACAAGTGTTGGAGAGGTTGTGGGCAAAAGGGGACTCTAGTTCACTGTTGGTGGGGTTGCAGACTGGTACAACCACTCTGGAAAACAGTATGGAATTTTCTGAGAAAACTAAAAATGAACATGCCTTTTGACCCAGCAATTCCAGTATTGGGAGTATATCCTAAGAACCCTAAAACACCAATCCAAAAGAGCATATGCACCCTGATGTTCATAGCAGCACAATTTATCATAGCCATGAGTTGGAAGCAACCTATATGCCCATCGGTAAATGACTGGATCAAAAAGCTATGGTACATTTACACAATGGAATTCTATGCTGCAGAAAGAAAGAAGGAGCTCCTATCCTTTGCAACACCAAGGATGGAACTAGAAAGCATTATGCTGAGGGAAATAAGCCAGGCAGTGAAAGACAAATACCATATGATATCACCATTAACAGGAATCTAAACAACAAAACAAACAAGCAAGCAAAATACGACCAATGACACTGAAATGCAGAACAGGCTGACAGGGACCAGAGGGGAGAGGGGAGAGAATCATGGGGAAAAGGGATGGACTCACATGAACAAGTATAAACGACACATGGACAATAACTAAGGTAGGGGGCGGAAATGGGAGGGAGGTGGGGAGCACTGGGCAGGGGCAGGCCTGGGAATATAAGACAGAAAACTGTACTTGAACAAGAATTAAATAAAAATACAAATTAAAAAAAATAAAATAAATAAAATTTGTTGTCCTTTTTGTTTTGCTAAGAGGCACAGTGTATTCACCTACACCTCTATCTTGGTGGAAGTCCAAAATACATACTTTCTTTTCAAGTGCATGTGGAACACTTTCTAGGATAGACCATATGTTAAGACACAAAAGAAGTCTCAATAAATTTAAGAAGATTGAAATCACATCAAGCATTTTATCTGACCATAATGTTATTAATGAAACTAGAAATAAATCACAAGAATAAAACTAAAAAACACACAAAGACATGGAGGCTAAATAACATGTTAAACAATAACAATGAGATTAAGGAAGAAATCAAAAGATACATTGAAACCAATGAAAATGAGAGCACAACCCAAAATCTGTGGATCACAGCAAAAACAATCCTAAGAGGGAAATTGGCATTACAGGCCAACCTCAAGAGACAAGAAAAATCTCAATTTAACTTTACATTTAAAATAACTGGAAAAAGAGCAATACAGGAAGCCTAAAATGAATAGAAGGAAGGAAATAATAAAGATCAGAGCTGAAATAAATGAAATAGTTTTTAAAAACCCTAGGAAAGATTAGTGAGACCAAGAGCTGCATCTTTGAAAAGATAAAGATTGACACACCTTTAACCAGGCTCATCCAGAAAAAAAAAAAGAGAGGCTCCAAATCAATAAAATCAGAAATGAAAGCAAAGTAACACCTGACAGAAAAGAAATTCAAAGAATTTTAAGAAAACATTAAGAACAACTATATGCCAAAAAGTGGACAACCTACATGAAATGGATAAATTCCTAGAAACATATAGTCATCTAAAATGAAATCAGGAAGAATCAGAGAATCTGAATAGACAGATGAGAATTAGTGAAACTGAAGCAGTAATTTAACAACAAGAAAAAACTTCCTACAAATAAAGTCCTGAAACAGATGGCTTCGCAGGCAAATTTACCAAAGATTGAAAGAACACCTATCTTTCTCAACCTATTTCAAAAAGCTCAAGAGGAGTTAATACTCCTAATCTCATTTTACAAGGCCACCATTATCCTAATTTCAAACCAGATAAAGACACTAAAGAAAGAAAATTATAGGCCAGTATTCCATATGAGCATAGATGCTAAAATCCTCAACAAAATATTAGTAAATTTGACCTAGCAATACAGTAAAAATATCATGTGCTATCATCAAATGGGATTTATTCCAGGGATGAAAAGTTGGTAAAATATCTGCAAATCAATAAACATGATATACTACATAACAAAATGAAGGATAAAAATCATATGGTCATTTCCATATATGTAGAAAAAACATTTGAATAGACCCAGCACTCATTTATGATAGAAACTCTCAGCAAACTGAGAATAGTACTAAACGTCTTGACCACAGCAATCAGAGAAGAAGAAATAAAGCTGTCATTATGTGCAGATGACGTGAAACTGTATATAGAGAACCCTAAAGATTCCACAGAAAAACTAACAGAACAGATCAATGAATTCAGTAAAGTAGCAGAACACAAATGCCCAGAAATTGGTTGCATTTTTACACCAATAGTGAATTATTAGAATGGGAAACTAAGAATACAGTTTCATTCACAGTTGTTTGAAAAACATAAATACCTGAGAAAAAATTTATCCAAGGATCTAAAAGATATGTACTCAGAAAATTATAACCACATTGAAGAAAGAGCTTGAAGAAGGTGCATATAAGTGGAAGCATATACTGTGTTCATGGATAGGAAAAATTAACATGATTAAAATATCCATACTACCCAAGCAATCTATAGAATCAAGAGAATTCTTATAAAGGTACCAATGGCATATTTCACAGAACTAGAAGAAATATTTCAAAATTTTATATCTAACTAGAAAATGTCCTACATGGCAAGAGCAATCTTGAGAGGAACAAAGTTGGAGAAATCACACTCCCTGGTATGAAGCTATACTACAAGTCCATAGTAATCAAAACAGCATGGTACTGGCATAAAAACAGACATAGATCAGTGGAACAGAATAGAGAGCCCAGAAATAAACCTACAGCTTTATAGTCAATTAATATTTGGTAAAGGAGGCAAAAACATACAACGTGGTAAAGATAGTCAATTCCATGAATGGTGTTGAGGGGATGAGACAGACACGTTTCTAAAAAAATTAAACTAGATTACCTTCTCACACCACATACAAGAATAAACTCAGAATGAATTAAAGATTTAAGTATTAGACTTGAAACCATAAAATTCTAGAAGAAAACATAGGCAGTAAAATCTCAGATGGTTCTCATAGTAATATTTTTTCTAGTGAACCACCTTAGGCAGGGGAAACTAAAGAAAAACATGGGACTACATTAAACTAAAAGATTTTTACACAGCAAAGAAATTCAACAAACTGAAAAGATAATATACTGAATGGGAGAACATATTCACTGATACATCTGACAAGGGCTTAATATTCAAAATTTATCTGGAATTGATAAAAATCAATACCCCAAAAAATCCAATTGGGAAACAGACAAAGGCCCTGAATAGATGCTTCTCTGAAGAGTACATGCAAATGGCCAGTGGGCATATGACAGTATGCTGAACATCACTAATCAAAGAAAAGCAAATTAAATCCATGATGAGATAATCACCTCACACCTATCAGAATGGCTATCATCAGTAAATCAAGTGTTTGTGAGGATGTGGAGAAAAGGGAGCCCTAGTGCACTGATGATGGGAATGTAGATTGGTGCAGCCGCTGTGGAAAGCAATATGAATTTACCTATAAAATCAAATGTAGAACTGCCTCATAAACCAGCAATTCCACTTCTGGAAATAAAGAAACCCTAAATACTAATTCAAAAGAATATATACAGCTCTATGTTCACTACAGTATTATTTAAAATAACCAAGATTTGGTAGCAGTCCAAGTACCCATCAATAAATGAGTGGATAGAATGCCATGGTACAATGGAATACTATTCAGCTGTAAAAAAGAAGGAAATCTTACTTCTTGTAATACCTGGAGAATATTATGCTAAGTGAATCAACACTTCAAGTACCATGTAAGTAGAATCTAATAAAAATAGCAAAGTGGAGACAGACTCTGACAGCCCTTGGTGGAAAGGGCACATTGGTGACTGGGTGAGAAGAGAGAAAGAATTAAGCAAAGAAAAAAACTCATGAACACAGAAAACAGTATGGTGATTGCCAGAAGGAAAGAGTGTGGGGGAGGTTGAAGAAGGTATAGAGGGGATAAATGGTGATGGAAGGAGACTTGCGGTGGTAAACACACTGTACAGTGTATAGATGATGTAGGGTTGTATACCTGAAACTTACATAATTTTATTAACCAATGTCACCCTCAATAAATTAAATAAGAACTTCTAGAGAAATGGCAAGAAGTAAAAAATAAAATACTAAGTTGGTGCCATAAGATAGGGGTTCATGTTATTTCGTGTAGCTTTGGCAGTATCTCAAATAGTTATAACATTTCCATCAGACTTTTAAAAAAATACATAAATGGTAGAAACCTTCAGCCAGAGGAGGTTTTCTTAGCTGTGTTGGGTAGTGTTGCTGATTCTGACTGAAGTTGGCTGTTTACCACAAACAGCACATGTGTAGGTTAATACATAGCAGACAGAATGGGCTGTCCTCCTTTATTTCCCACTAGCCCTTGAGCTTAGGAACAATCCACAATGCCTGGCCTGAAAGCTTCACTTGCTCAGCTTCTAAAAGGAAAATATCCTCTACTCATAAACACCAAAAGCAGGATTGAAGTAGAAAAGATGTTTGTTGGTGGAAGATTGATCTGCAGGCAGGTTTCAGAGTGAGACTTCCCCAGGTTTTCAGCAAGGAGGGAAATGTGTCATCCTCAGCCTCTAGTGTGGCTGCTTGGGTAGCAGGGTCCTGCATGGGACCCAGATGCCATGGAACTCCAATAACTAGTATCAAGGAGCTTGAATAGACCAAAGGACCCCTCAAGGTGTTACAATTAATAGAAGTGGTGCAACTTTAGGATATCACTTCAGGTGTAAAAGTTTAGAGAAATCCCAGAGCGTTATGTGTAGGCTATAGAGAATCAGGCTGTGAGAAAAGCTGGGGGTTGTTGGTCTGTACCATATACTCATTCATTCATTCATTCAACATATATTTGAGTGCCACCTCAGATGTACCTTATTTATCATAAACTGTAGGTCCAATATCCAGATACCGATATCAGACACAAGATAGGGATTATCATTTGTTATATTAAAGGTTTAAGTTACAATTATTGTCATTCTTACATTTAAAGGGCTTACTATGCATCAAACATTAATCTAAGATTTGCATATGTGAACTTGCTTAATTCTTGTAATAACCCTGTGATGTAGGTAACAATTTACAGATAAGAGAACTAAGACAGAGACGCTAAGTGACTTCCCTAGGGACACAAAGCTGGTAAATGGTATAGCTTGGATTCTAACCCAGGCAGTCTGGTTTCAGAATCCATACTCTTCCCCTTCATGCTTCTCAGAGGACATCTACATCTAGAGAGGACACCTCTGATCATTTCACCAACAAAGTGGGTCTGAATTCTGATATTCTAGGGAAGTTACCACAGGCTACTTTAAGGTCCTGAGGGATTTATTATCAATAATTTGGGACTAGTAGCTCTTTGGAGCTAAACACTCCACAGATTGACCTCAGCAAATTCCAAAAAAGTGCTGATGAGCTGTTTCTTTCTTTTCTTTTTCTATTTTTTCTTTTTTTTATTGATGTTTGAATACAGTTGTCTCCATTTTCCCACCACCACTTTCCCCCACCCTTCTCACACCCATCGCCCACCCTCAATCACACCCCCCTTGCCTCTGCCCTTGGGTCCCTCATTCATGTTCACTTACATCCCTTTCCCTTTATTCACTCATTATTTCCCTCTCCCCTCCCAACTGGCTGCTGTCAGTTTGTTGTCGATTTCAATGTCTCTGGCTATATTTTTCTTGCCAGTTTGTTTTGTTAATTAGGTTTCACTTATAGATGAGATCATATAGTATTTGTCTTTCACCACCTGGCTTACTTCACTTAGCATGATGCTTTCCAGTTCCATCCATGTTGTCACAAAGGGTAGGAGCAACTTCATTCTTTCTGCTTAGAAGTATTCCATTGTGTAGATGTACCATAGTTTATCGATCCACACATTTACCAGTGAGCACCTAGGCTGCTTCCAGTACTTGACTATTGTAAATTGTGCTGCTATGAACATTGCGATGCATAGTTTCTTTTGAACTAGTGTTTCAGGATTCTTAGGGTACAAACTCAGCACTGGAATTGCTGGGTTGAAATGCAATTTCATTTTTAGTTTCTTGAGGAAATTCCATACTGTTTTCCACAGAGGTTGCATCAGTTTTGCATTCCCACCAACAGTACACTGGGGTTCCCTTTTCTACACAACCCCACAGATTTATTGAATGTTGATTTGTTTATGATGACAATTCTCACCAGTGTAAACTGGTATCTCATTGAGGTCTTAATTCCCATGTATCTGATGGCTAGTGATGCTGAGCATCCTTCATATGTCTCTGGGCCCTCTGTATGTCCTCCTTGAAGAAGTGTCTATTCACGACCTCTGCCCATTTTTTAATTGTGTTTTTTGTCTTCCTGGAGTGGAGTTGTGTGAGTTCTTTATATGTTTTAGAGATCAAACCCTTCTCCAATATGTCATTGGCTTGTTGAAGGGGCTACTTTTACTCCATTTTATGTTTCTTTCCCCTTTGTCAAATATTAACTGACCATAGAGACTTGGGTTTATTCCTGGGCTCTCTATTCTGTTCCACTGATCTATGTGTCTGTTTTTATGCCAGTACCAGACTGTTTTGATTACCATGGCCTTGTAATATAGTTTGATGTCAGGTATCATGGTTCCACTTAGTTTGTTCTTTCTCAAAATTCCTGCAGCTATCCACGGGTGTTTATAGTTCCATATGAATTTTTGAAGTGTTTGTTTTATATCTGTGAAATATGTCACTGGTACTTTAATAGGGATTGTGTTGAATCTATAAATAGCTTTGGATAATATGGACATTTTGATATTTATTCTACCATTCCATGAACATGATATATGTTTCCATGTATTTGTGTCTTCCTTAATTTCTTTCTTTAGTGTTGTGTTCTGTAGTTTTCTGAGCCCAAGTCTTTAAGTCTTTAACTTAACTTAGTTAAGTTTATTTCTAGGTACTTTATTTTTTCTTGTTGCTATAGCAAATGGAATTTTTCCCCTGATTTCTGTTTCTGATATTTCATTGTTGGCATACAAAAATTCCTTCAATTTCTGGATATTGAATTTGTATCCCGCTGTTTTGCCAAATTCACTTATTAGATTGAGTAGGTTTTTGGTGGAGTCTGTAGGGATTTCTATGTACACTATCATGTCATCTGCAAACAATGACAGTTTTACTTCCTCCTTTCTAATTTTTATGCATTTTATTTCTTTTTATTGTCTGATTGCTGCAGCTAGGACTTCCAGTACTATGTTGCATAAGAGTGGTGGAAGTGGACATCCTTGTTTTCTTCCTTATCTTAGTGGGAAAGATCTAAGTTTTGCTCATTGAGTATGATGTTGGCTGTAGGTCTCTCATATATGGCTTTTATGATGTTGAGGAATGCTCCCTCTATTCCCACTTTGAGTATTTTTACCATAAATGTGTGCTGTACCTTATCAAATGCTTTCTCTGCTTCTATTGATATGATCATGTGAATTTTGTGTTTCCTTTTGTTTATGTGATGTATTACATTTATTGACTTGTGAATATTGTACCATCCTTGCATCTTTGGGATAAATCCCAGTTGATCATGGTGTATGTGATCTTTTTAATGTATTGCTAGATGTGGATTGCCAGTATTTTGTTGAGAATTTTAGCATCTACGTTCATCAGCGATATTGGCCTGTAGTTTTCTTTCTTTGTTGTGTCTTTATCCGGTTTTGTGATTGGGATGATGCTGACTTCGTAAAAATAGTTTGGGAGTCTTCCCTTTCTCTAATGGAATAGTCTGTGAAGGATAGTGGTTAGCTCTTCCTTAAATGTTTTGCAAAATTCTCCTGTGAAACCATCCAGTCCAGGGCTTTTGTATGTTGAGAGTTTTTTGATTGGTGCTTCAATTTTGTCAGCTGTTATTTTTCTGTTCAGGCTTTATACTTCTTTTTAATTCAGTTTTGGAAGATTATATTTTTCTTCCAAAATGGTAATTTGTCCATTTCACCCATGTTGTCAAATTTCTCATTCATAGTAATTTCTTGCAATCCTTTGTATTTCTGTGGTGGCAGTTATAATTTCTCCTGTGTTGTTTCTGATTGTGTTATTTTGGATCCTCTCTCCTTTTTTCTTGATGAGTCTGCTTAAAGGCCTGTGCATTTTGTTTATCTTTCCAAAAACCTGCTCGTGGATTTATTCATCCTTAGAATTGTGTTTTTAGTCTCTATGTTGTTTAATTCTGCTTCGATCTTGGTTATTTCCATCCTTCTACTGGCTCTGGGCTATCTTTATTGTCATTCTTCCGGTTCTTGTAGATTTAGGGTTAGGTTGTTTATTTGAAATGTTTCTGTCTTTTTTAGGTAGGCCTATATCGCTATGAACTTCCCTCTCAGGACTGCCTTTGCTGTGTTCCACAAGCTTTCGACTGCTCTGGGTTTATTTTCATTTGTTTCAGAAACTTTTTGATTTCTTCCTTATATCATTCTTGACCCATTCATTGTTTAATAGCATGCTATTCAATCTCCATGAGTTTGAGTGTTTTTGAGGTTTTTTCCTTGAGGTTGGTTTCAAGTTTCAGGCCCATGTGGTCTGAGAAGATGCTTTCTACAATTTCACTTTTCTTGAATTTGTTGAGGATTGTTTTGTGTCCTATCATATGGTGTATCTTTGAAAAATGTTCCATGTGCAGAGAATGTTCTGTGTGAAAAGAATGTGTATTTTGCTTCTTTGGGATGAAAGACTCTCCCTTTCTCTCTTTATATATATATATATATATATATATATATATATATATATATCAGTTAAGTTCATTTGATCTAGGACATTGTTCAATGCAGCAATATTCTTGGTGATATTTTCTTTGAGAGATCTATCCATTTTTGACAGTAGGGTGTTAAAATTCCCTAGTGTAAGTTGTTACTGTCCATATCTTTCTTGAAGTCTTCCAAAATTTTCCTTATGTATTTGGGTGCTCCTATGTTGGGTGCATATATATTTATAATGTTTATATCTTCTTGATGAAATTTGCCCTCGAGTATTGTGAGGTGACCTTCTGGGTCTCTCTTTATGGCCCTTTTTTGAAGTCTATTTTGTCAGATACAAGTATTCCTACACCAGCTTTTTTTTTCCTGTTTGCATGGAATATTTATTTTCCAACTCTTCACTTTCAGTCTATGTAGGTCTTTTGTTCTGAGGTGGGTCTCTTGTAGGCAGCATAAGCATGGGTCATCTTTTCTTATCCATTCAGCTATTCTATGTCTTTTGATTGGAGCATTTAATTCAGTTACATTTAAGGTTATTATTGATGGGTACTTATTCGTTGCCATTTTATTCCCTTTGTACCTTTGTTCCTTTCTCTCTCACCATTTTCCCCCCTCTTCTTAAAGCAGTCCCTTTAGCACCTGTTGCAGTGCTGGTTTGGTTGGTGGTATATTCATTGAGGCTTCTTCTGTCTGGAAAATTTCTTATTTGGCCTTCCATTTTAATTGAGAGCCTTGCTAAATAAAGTAGTCTTGGTTGTAGGCCTTTGCTTTTCATTACTTGGAATATTTCTTGCCATTCCCTTCTGGCTGGGAGCATTTCCATTGAGAAGTCAGCTGCTAGCTTCATCAGGGCTCCCTTGTATGTTACTTCCTGTTTCTTCCTTGGTGCCCTTAGGATTCTCTCTTTGTCTTGGAATGTTGCCATTTTAATTATGATGTGTCTTGCAGTGCGCCTCTTTGGGTTCCTGTTTATTGGGACCCTCTGTGCTTCCTGGACTTGGGTGGCTTCTTCTCTCATCAAATTAGGGAAGTTTTCTATAATTACTGTTTTAAACAGATTTTCTATCCCTTGCTCCTCCTCTTCTCATTCTGGTATCCCTATTATATGGATATTAATCTGTTTAATGTTATTCTGCATTTCCCAAAACCCTCTTCATTCTTTTTTCATTCTTTTTTCTTTTACTTGCTCTTTTTAGGAGGTTTTTTCTACTTTGTCCTTCAGCTCACTGATTCAATCCTGTGCTTCATCTAGCATTGCTTTTGATTTCTTCTACTGTGTTCTTTAGTTCATACATTGTATTCTTCATTTTTTCTTGGCCCTTGTTGATTGTTTCTATGTCCTTTCTTATGCTGGTATGGTTTGCAGTAAGTTCCTTGTAATTTCCCTGTAGTTTCTAGTAGTTCTCACTGAGCTCATTGAACTTCGTTATAACCATTGCGTTGAACTCATTATCTGATAGTTGACTTTCCTCTATTTCATGTAGCATTCTTTCTGAGGATTTCTCCTTTCCTTTGGATTGAGGGTTGTTTCTTTGTCTTCCCTTTGTTTGTGGGACTCTTCTCTTTGCTTCTGTTTCTTAAATTGGTCTGTTTAGTCTTTCTGACTTTGTGGTGTGAATTTCTATGTTGGGAGGCCTGTGAGATACAGTGTTGCAGTCTCCTTGATCACCTGAACCTGATGTTCTTGGGATGTTCTTTACGCCTTTTATGCTGGTTTTCTGGATATAATTGGTTTTGATGATTGTTTGAGTCATTCTTTTGTGGGTTCTTCTCTGCCGCTGGTTGACTGAGGGTCACTTCACCCACCATGTCTTTTTGCTGTTGTGCGGGCACTGCCTGAAAACCACAGAGCCCAAGAAACAAACCTGCACCTGCAAATATCACCCCCATCCCACTATCAATAGCTCATGAACCAATATTATTAAGGGTGTAACAAGATTAAGATTATTATAAGAGAGTGGATATAAGATGACCTACTGAAGGAGAAATAATTTTGAAAGTGTAGAGGGAGGAGCACTGATAAGAGTTGGTAGTTGGAGCAATGGAAGGAGAGAAGGTAAAGTTTACCTCATGAATAAAGAAAGGGAATAAGGAGTGTGGAATGGATTATGAGAAGGCAAGCATGTAATATTAGGCCTAAACAGAATTTTAAATAGTGTAAAATAAAATATAGTGAGAGAGAGAAAGAAAAAGGAGGAAAAAAGTTAAATAATTAATAAAAATATAGGAGCCAAACTGGAGAGAAATTTCTATTAGAGTACTAGCAACAATAAACTAGCTAAAATTAATATAGGTGGTATGGGAATAAGAGAGAAAAAAGAAACAAAGAAAAGTCTAAGAGATGTTTAGAGGAATGGAAAGTCATTTTGTGATGATAGAGTGAGAGGAAATACTAAGAGTAAGGAACAAATACTATATTAAATAAGGGGAAAATGAAAACTTGGGGTGTAAAGAATTAGAAAAAAGACAATAAAGAAAAATAAAAGGGCAGGGTGAAAGGGAAATAGAAGAAAGACAAAAAACAGGGTAAGATAGCATAATTAAAGTTTGAGTAAAAAAAAAAGGAGTAGGGGGGAGGTCCAGTAAAATTTGTTATTTGAAATACGAAAATTGGTGAAGCTCTAGAGACAACTTTGATAAAACAATGCATCAACAACTACCCTACCCACAATCAACTAGCAAAGTTTGTTAGGTGTAGAGAGAACACAGGTATTTTAATAGCTGGGCAAAAGAAGTGAAATGACCCTTGATAAGAGAATTCATTTTGAGTGTCTGGACAGGAGAGAAATAGAGTGTGGATGGAAACAAGTTGTAGCTAGAGAGAAAGCAAAATTTGAAATGAGAATATTGAAAGGAAAGAGGTAGGTAAGATGGGCAAGAGAAGGGGCAAAATATGTAAATTGACATATGCTATAGTATAAAATCTAGTGACTTATATAGAAATTCGCTGGACAATAAATGAATTATAAAGCTATGCAGAAAAGAATCTATCGCAAATCATGAAGAAAACCACAGTGGCTTTCGTATTAGTAGTCTCTTGTATTTACCACTGGTTTTTTTTCCTTCTGGATCTGCCTCTGATGATGTCAGATGTTGACCCTGTCTGACCTTAGGCAGCCTGTTCAATACTTCCTGTGATCTGCTGTCACAGGCTGTCTCTTTCAATTGTTAATATAGTCTCTCTGCACTCAGCAGTCAGGTTTAAGCCCCATAGGGTGGAGTCAAATCCCTCCTAAGGTGAGGGATATTTTTTCCTCTCAGGCTGCTGCTGCTTGGAGGGGAGTGGTCTGCCTGAGTAGGATGCCTGTGTATGGGGGTTGGCTCAACTCCGGGGTCCTGGTGGTTACTTTCTCAGTTCTCTCCACAAAGCCTCTGTCCCTAGTCTCTCTTCAAGTTTCTCTAGTCCACTTTGCCCCACTTTGCTAGTGATCTACTGTCTCTGGCTGTCTCCTTCGGCTGCTGGTCCTGCCTCTGCTCCTTTGGTTGTTTATCTGGGCACTAGAACTCAGCAGTCAGGCTTAAGCACCAAAGGTCTGAGGCAGAGACTCTCCTGGCTACTGTCACTCAAAGGCAAGTGGTCTGCCTGAGCACAAAGGCTGCTGCTGTCTAGGCTATGACTCAGCACTGGGATCCTGGCTGCTACTCTCTCAGTTCTCTTCCAAAGACCTCTGAGTCCCCAGTCTCTCCTCAGGCATCTGCAACCCACTCTGCCCCTGACTTTGCCTGAGGCCCAGGTAAGTGGCTGCAAATGAAAATTTATGTGTTGGCCCTTTAAGTGGCCCTTGCCTCTGCAACTGTCTGTCTCTGGCAGAGAGTACCTCTGCTGCTCTTTCCACTGGTTGTTATCTGTATACTCTTTGGGCTTTGGTGTTCTAGGCTGGGAATCCTAGCTTAGGGTTTAGACCCCAACCTTTGGGGGATCTAACCTGCTGCTTAATTATTGTGCCATCGCTGCTGCCTGTGGGTGCCAAGTCAGCCCTCTTGTGTCTCCACCGCACCCTTACCAGACTGATTGTGCCGGAGCTGGTTCTGTATGTCTGAAGTTATATGTTTCTCTCTGGCTATTGCTCCATTGTTTGTTCTGAGAGGTTTCTCCACAATTGAGTTGTAATTCCAGATTGGTCCTGGGAGGAGGTCAGTGTGACTTCCATTCACTCCTCTGCCATCTTCCTTCCCTCCGGACCTGTTTTCTTTTACTATCAGAGAAGGTCAGGTTTGAGCTATGTAGATAGGGGAGCTGTCACAGACCCTTGCCATTTCTGGCCCAGAGTCAAGCATGAGCAGGTGTTAGAACACCTTCTTTGAGCATTGATAAGAAGAAACAAAGTTATTTGTGAGCTCTGAGCAATAGGGAGATGCTGCAAGGTATAAAAGAAACATTTATTTGTAGTCTAATCTTTGGTTCCTGGCATTTTGTCTGCAAGGCTGGCTTTCATTTTGGGCAAGGCAATGATGACTGAGAGTATTTGTGGCCTAGTGGTCACCTTTCTTAAATTGTCATGTGATAAGTCACCATATAGGATTGACTGGGAAGCAAGAAAGTCATCTATTCTCGTAAAGTTGGGAATGGCCTGTTTATTAGAAATCACAAGTGCTGGTAGTGCCTGGAGATCAGGTTTTTTGGGATGGGTCAGGAAAGTGGCGGTCTGATTTAGGTCTGTACCTGCTCTAGTCTATATGTGGCCCAATAGGAGGAATTGTGCCAGACAGAACAAGGCAGCTACTTGTTTTCTCCATTGATCAGACCATAGGAGAACTGTTGGCAAGGTGAGGGCGTGTTGAAGGCATACGCCATCCTTAAGGAGTATCCTTGTTGATCTGCCTCCTGGAGCAGCTCCATCTGTAAATTCAATGAGAAGAAGAGGGAGGAGATGCTGTGAAGACCAAACTAAAGCCTCTTCCTGCCTGTGCTTCCCACCTCACTTTCAGGATCCATTGTCATCCACACTGATGAAGCAAGCTCTGAAGTCTTGTACCCCAACTACCAGAACTGCTGAAGCCTGTGGGAAAGAACCAGGTAACTGCCCTGGGTTCTTGCTCACCACTGGGGAACAGACAGCCTTTTACTACTTTTGGTGGCAGGACTCTACCTGAACTGAGGGCCTGCCTGAGTTTACTGTGCTGGTGGATTAGGGATGGGAAGGATGGCATTACACTCAGGTCTGACACCACTGTCCAGGAAGTGAAGAAGCTCTTGCTTACAGTGGTAGACTCATAGTAAAGGGCCAGGAAACCTGGAAAAGGCCACGTGGTGGGCTAGAGAGATGGTACATACAGCCATGAGTGGGGCTTTGCTATTTCCAAAGCCCCACTCATTATTCTTTTGACTATCTTGAGCCCTCCTGAGATGGAGTAGATGAAGAAACTGACAGGTTAAATAAAAGATGATTGAACCAGTCATCAAACTGTAATTCCAGATGGACAAGCAGAAAACACAGATTTCCTTTCTCTCACTGACATGCTGCTATGTAGATAGGTTGGTTTGGGCTGATGGCACTTTTCTTTGTCCAGGAATTTCTGGGCTATACTAAGAGGATAAACTATGTGTTCCACAAAGGAAAATGAATGCTGTTTTCAAGCAAACCTATGCTATGCTTGCATCATTTTTTACATAATAAAAGAAAATGGTAGAGTGAGATTTGGAAAATCCAGGCTTTTATTCCAACTCTGGTACTTGCTAACTTTCACAAGTCATTTTTCATCTCATAGAGCCTTTGTTTACTCATCTGTAAAATGGGAATAATGACAACTAACCCCTATGAGCTGTTATTGAGGATTAATTGAGATTCCAAATGATGAATGTGATATACTTTGTAAACTGTTGGTCACTATACAATATAAGGAGGTACTTTTTTTTTTTTGACAGAGGCAGGAGGCAGGCTGCCTCTTTGCAGCCAGGAATATCAGAGAATTTGAAAAAGGTGGAGGAGGGGATGGGCATTTCCAGCAGTAACGGAGTGGACTTCCTTATTCTCCTTGATAATGTGGCTGCTGAGCAGGTGGAATGACTCCTCCTTGGGCCCTGAGAGTGGAAGAGCCTAGCATCGGTAACTGGATGACCTGGCCCCTGAGAAGAGAGAAGTAGGTGGAGGCCTCCTGGTTTGGAGGCAGCTGTGAGGGATAGGAATCAATCTAGGAGGACTCCTCACTCAGAAACACAGACATTTAACTCTAGATCAGAGTTTCCTGAAGCATGTTCCCCAGAATACCAGTGATGTGAATGCCTGTGTTATGAATAGGCAGAGGTGGGGTGGGTGGTGAGAAAGGAAGAATTGTTGCCCAAAAAATTTTTGGAAAACCTGTACATTGAGTCAGCTTTTGAAGAGTCTATATGCTCATCAGCATGTTAAAGAATCTGAGTAGGCAATAGTGAATGAAACTGGTTAATCTTTATCTGTTTCTCCCAAACTTATTTAGCCATAGACTTTCTAAAAATCTAATAATACTGAAGACTACAGGATAGGAAATGCTTCTTTTTTCCCAATTTTTTTATTTAATTACTTTTCAAGTAAAGTTTTCTATTACTCCCATTGCATCCCACCCCCATACTCCCCCTCCTTCCCATTTCCATCCTTCTCATGTATCCTTTATATATGTTCCTTTAAATCCCTCCCCTATTTCTCCTGAAATTCCCGCCCCCCTCTACCCTCTGGTCACTGTTCCCCTGTGCTCGATTTCAGTATCTTTGGTTATATTTTGCTTGCTTGTTTGTTTTGTTGTTTAGCTTCATGTTAAAGGTGAGATCATATGGTATTTGTCCTTCAACACCTGGCTTATTTCACTCACCATAATGCTTCCCAGTTCCATCCATGATGTTGCAAAAGGTAGGAGCTCCTTCTTTCTTTTTGCAGCATAGAATTCCATTGTGTATATGTACCATAGTTTTTTGGTCCATTCATTTACTGATGGGCACCTAGGTTGCTTCCAACTCTTGGCCATTGTAAATTCTCTTGTTATGAACATTGGGGTGCATATGTTCTTTGGGATTGGTGTTTTAGGGTTCTTAGGATACAATCCTAGCAGTGGAATTGCTGGGTCAAAAGGCAAGTCCAATTTTAGTTTTCTGAGAAAATTCCATACTGTTTTCCATAATGGTTGTACCAGTCTGCAATCCCACCAACAGTGGACCAGAGTCCCCTTTTCCCCACACCCTCTCCAACATTTGTTGTTTATTGCTTCGTTTATGATAGCCATTCTCACTGGTGTGAAGTGGTATCTCATTGTGGTTTTAATTTGCATCTCTCTGATAGCAAGCAATATTGAGCATCTCTTCATGTGTCTCTGGATCCTCTGTATGTCCTCCTTACAGAAGTGTCTCTTCAAGTCCTTTCCCCATTTTTTAATTGGGTTAGTTGTCTTCTTAGACTGAAGTCATGTGAGTTCTTTGTATATTTTGGAGATTAAACCTTTGTCTAAGGTATCATTGGCAAATATGTTTTCCCATACAGTTGGTTGTATTTTTATTTTAATGCTATTTTCTTTAGCTGCGTAGAAGCTTTTTATTTTGATGAGATCCCATTTGTTTGTTCTGTCTTTTATATTCCTTGCTCTAGGGGACATATCAGTAAAAATGTTGCTGCGTGAAATATCTGAGATTTTCCTGCCAATGTTCTCCTCTAGGACTTTAATGGTGTCATGGCTTATATTTAAGTCTTTTATCCACCTTGAATTTATTTCGGTGTATGGTGTAAGTTGGTGCTAGAGTTTCATTTTTTTGCATGTAGCTGTCCAGTTCTCCCAACACCATTTGTTGAAAAGGCTATCTTTACCCCATTTTATGTTACTGCCCCCTTTATCAAATATTAATTGACTGTACAGATTTGGGTTTATTTCTGGGTTCTCTATTCTGTTCCATTGGTCTATGTGCCTGTTTTTATCCCAGTACCAGGCTGTTTTGATTACAGTGGCCTTGTAATACAGTTTGATATCAAGTATTGTGTGATCCCTCCTACTTTCTTCTTTCTTAACATTGCAGCTGCTATTCAGGGTCTTTTATGGTTCCATATAAATTTTTGAATTGTTTGTTCTATGTCTGTGAGATATGCCATTGGTACTTTAATAGGTATTGCATTGAATCTGTAAATTGCTTTGGGTAGTATGGACATTTTGATGATGTTAATTCTTCCAATCCATGAACACAGTATATGTTTCCATTTGTTTGTGTCTTCCTTGATTTCTTTCTTCAGTGTTGTGTAGTTTTCTGCATACAGGTCTTTTACCTCCTTGGTTACATTTACTCCCAGATATTTTATTTTTCTTTTTGCTATATCAAATTGGATTTTTTCTTGATTTCTGCTTCTGCTGATTCATTGTTAGTATACCAAAATGCCTTTGATTTCTGGATATTGATTTTGTATCCCACTGTTTTGCCAAACTCATTTATTAGTTTGAGCAGTTTGGGGGTAGAGTCTATAGGATTTTCCCTGTACACTATCATGCCATCTGCAAACAATGACAGTTTTGTTTCCTCCTTTCCAACTTGAATGCCTATTATTTCCTTTTGTTGCCTAATCACTGAGGCTAAAACTTCCAATACTATATTAAATAGAAGTGGTGAAAGTGGACAACCTTGTCTTGTTCCTGATCTTAGTGGAAAAGCTTTCAGTTTTTGCCCATTCAGTATGATGTTGGCTGTAGGTCTTTCATATATGGCCTTTATTATATTGAGGAATGCTCCCTCTATTCCCACTTTGCTGAGTACCTTTATCATAAATGGGTGTTGTACCTTATCAAAAGCTTTTTCCGCGTCTATTGATATGACCATGTGGTTTTTGTCCTTGCTTTTGTTTATGTGGTGTATTACATTTACTGATTTGCGGATATTGAACCATCCTTGCATCCCTGGGATGAATCCCACTTGGTCATGGTGTATGATCTTTTTGATGTATTGTTGGATGCGATTTGCCAATATTTTGTTGAGGATTTTAGCATCTATGTTCATCAGTGATATTGGCCTAAAGTTTTCTTTCTTTGTTGTGTCTCTATCTGGTTTTGGAATTAGGATAATGCTCGCTTCATAAAAAGAGTTTGGGAGTTTCCCATCATTTTGGATTTTTTGGAATAGTCTGTGAAGAATAGGGGTTAGCTCTTCCTTAAACGCTTTGTAGAATTCTCCTGTGAAACCATCTGGTCCGGGGCTTTTGTGTGATGGGAGTTTTTTGATTACTGCTTCAATTTCATTTGCTGTTATTGGTCTGTTCAGGCTTTCTACTTCTTCTTCATTGAGTTTTGGAAGATTATATTTTTCTAGAAATTTGTCCATTTCACCTAGGTTTTCAAATTTCTTGGCATACAGTTCTTCATAGTAATTCCTTACAATCCCTTCTATTTCTGTGGTATCAGTTGTAATCTCTCCTCTTTCATTTCTGATTGTGTTTATTTGTGTCCTCTCTCTTCTTTTCTTAATGAGCCTACTTAAAGGCTTGTCTATTTTGTTTATCTTTTCAAAAAACCAACTCTTGGATTCATTGATCCTTATAATTGTGCTTTTGGTCTCTATGTCATTTAATTCTGCTCTGATCTTGGTTATTTCCTTCCTTGTACTTGCTCTGGGCTGTCTTTGTTGTTGTTCTTCGAGTTCTTGCAGGCGTCGGGTTAGGTTGTTTGTTTGAAATGTTTCTATTTTCTTTAGGTAAGCCTGTATTGCTATGAACTTCCCTCTCAGGACTGCCTTGGCCGTGTCCCATAAGTTTTGGGTTGTTGTGAGTTCATTTTCATTTGTTTCCAGAAACTTTTTGATTTCTTCCCTAATTTCAATCTTGACCCATTCGTTGTTTAATAGCATACCATTCAGTCTCCATGATTTTGGATGTTTGGGGTTTTTTCCTGTGGGGTTGGTTTCTAATTTCAGTCCCTTGTGGTCAGAGAAAATGCTTGGTATGATTTCAATTTTCTTGAATTTGTTGAGGTTCATTTTGTGTCCTACCATGTGGTCTATCTTTGAAAATGTTCCATGTGCATTTGAAAAGAATGTGTATTTAGCTTCTTTGGGATGAAGCGCTCTATATATATCAGTCAAGTCCATTTCTTCTAGAGTGTCGTTTAATGCTGCTATATCTTTGTTGATATTTTGTTTGGAAGATCTGTCCATTTTTGACAGTGGGGTGTTAAAATCCCCTACTATAATTGTGTTGCTGTCAATATCTTTCTTGAAGTCTTCTAGGATTTTTCTTATATATTTGGGTGCTCCTATGTTGGGTGCATATATATTTATGATGTTAATGTCTTCGTGCTGGATTCTTCCCTTGAGCAATATGAAGTGACCTTCTGGGTCTCTCTTTATGGCCCTTTTTTTGAAGTCTATTTTGTCTGATATTAGAATTGCTACCCCGGCTTTTTTTTCTTGTCCATTTGCTTGGAAAATTTGTTTCCAGCCTTTCACTTTTAGTCTGTGATGGTCTTTTGTCCTGAGGTGGGTCTCCTGTAGGCAGCATATGTGTGGGTCATGCTTTCTTATCCATTCAGCTATTCTATGTCTTTTGATTGGAGCATTTAATCCATTTACATTTAAGGTTATTATTGATAGGGACTTATTCATTGCCATTTTTGTACCACAGTTCCTCTCTGTCTCTCTCTTTTCCTTCCTTTCCTTAAAGCAGCCCTTTTAGTATTTCTTGTAGAGCTGGTTTGGTGGAGGCATATTCTTTTAGACTTCTTTTGTCTTGGAAGCTCTTTATTTGGCCTTCTATCTTGATTGAGAGCCTTGCTGGGTAAAGTAGCCTTGGTTGTAGGCCTCTGGTTCTCATTACTTGAAATATTTCTTGCCATTCTCTTCTTGCTTGGAGTGTTTCCATTGAGAAGTCAGTAGCTAACCTTATTGGGGCTCCCTTGTATGTTACTTCCTTTTTCTCCCTTGCTGCCTTTAAGATTCTCTCTTTGTCTTGGAATTTTGCCATTTTAATGATGATGTGTCTTGAAGTGGGCCTCTTTGGGTTCCTCTTGAATGGGACTCTCTGTGATTCCTGGATTCGTGTAACTTTTTCGCTCATCAAATTAGGAAAATTTTCTATCATTACTCTTTCAAATAGGTTTTCTATCCCTTGTTTTTCTTCTTCTCCTTCTGGTATTCCTATTATTCAGATATTATTACGTTTCATATTATCTTGCATTTCTCTTAGTCCCTCTTCATTCTTTTTGAGCCTCTTTTCCCTTTCTTGCTCTTTCTGGGAGATTCTTTCTACTGTGTCCTCCAACTCACTGATCCGATCTTCTGCCTCATCAATCCTGCTTTTCATTCCTTCTACTTTGTTCTTCAGTTCAGAAATTGTATTCTTCATTTCCTCTTGGCCTTTGCTGATAGTTTCTATTTCCTTTTTCATGTTGATATAGTTTGTGGAGAGCTCATTGTAGCTCCCCTCTAGTTTCCGGTAGCTCCCCTCTAGTTTCTGGTAGCTCATTGTGAGTTCTTTGAATTTCCTGATAACTAGTGCTTTGAATTCAATATCTGATAGCTGATTTGCCTCTCTTTAATCTGACATTATTTGTGATACTTCCACCTTTTCTTTCATTTGAGCATTGTTTCTTTGCCTTCCCATTGCTTATGAGACTCTTCTTGTTAGCTTCAGCTGCTTAAATTGATCTGTTCTGACTCCCTAGGTTTATGGTGTGACCTTCTATGGTAGAATACCTGTGAAATTCAGTGGTACAGTCTCCTGCAGGTGTCTTGATGTTCTCCATTTCCACCTACTCCTTTCTTTGTGTTTGTGTGATCAGCTGGAGGGGGAGGCAAAATGGTTTATGACAGCAGGAGTGTAGTTTATGATATTTACAGTCACAGCCGGTAGAGAAGAGATAGAAGATCTTTAGGCTCTATATAGTGTTAACTGTAATCCTCAACTCAATTTGCCACCTTTAAGAAAGGATAGACCAAAGATAAGTCACTTGTTGGGGAAGGAAGGCTTGTGAGTTTTATCTGGAAAGCAGTGAGGCTGCAGGTAGTCAGATTTTGAGGTAAGGTGAGAGTAAAGAATAGTAAATAAACATAGCATGTGAGCAAGTAGAGTTAATCACTATAGTATTAGAATTCAGGAACCTGTCAAGTGGGCTAAGACCCAAGAGATGTGTTGTGAAGTATTTACAGTGGTATAGAAAGCAACAAACAAACAAACAAACAAACAAACACACCAAAAAGGGCAAGAGAAGTGAGGAAAAAGCAATAAGTTTGGGGTGAAAGGAAGAAGGACTAAAACAGTAAAAAAGAAAGGAGAGGGACAGAGTACTGAAAGATACAGCAACAATAAAATTAAAAATATATATGGCTACTGAAAAAAAGGTTTAAAGAAAAAGTTTAAAAAAAAAACCCTCCCCTTTTGGTTTCAAACTGTCCAATCTGGTTTTTGTGGTTTCGGCAGGACCCCTCTGTGGGCTGGGTTGTAGGCCCAGGCACACTCCCGAGCGCCAACCAGGCTACCAGACTGGGGTGCGGGCACCCACCCACCTGACGGGCTGCCTGAGTCCCATGGGATCTGGTACCGGTCCTTCCCAGTCCTGTGACTGTGTGAGAAGCAAGTCAAGCTGCCTTCACAGGAGAACACCTCAGTCCTCTTTCTAGTAAAAACTTCTCCAGAAAGCGTGCCTCTCAGCCCAGCCCAACCCTCAACCTGACTGGTTAGGACAATGCTCCTCTCAAATTTCCTGGGCTGGCAGGCTGATGGGCTGGTGACCACAGAGATTGCAACTGAACGTGGCCCCCTGTTCTTGCCACCCTCCCTGCACATCTAGGCAGACAGGTCTCTGCCACCCAGCCCCACCTAGATGGTGAGGGAGGGAGCCGGGTTTTCCAAGGACCCCGCAGCTGTCCTAATGCTCCACTAGGTGCTGGGCTCCCTATGAGTCCTCCGTGGCACTGGCCACAAGCAGAAGCCTCTACACTCCTAATGTGGCGGCAGCGGCGGCTCTGAGTCGTTATGGGCTGGCCGAGGGGTGCCGGGCCTGCTGCTGCCGCTTTTGTCTTTACTCACAGGTGCTGGGCTCCCGATGAGTTCTCTGTGGCAGAGGCCCTGATGCTGGCTGTAGACAGAAGCCTCTGGACCCTGAAAGCTGCGGCAGCAGCAGCTCCAAGGTCTTTACACGCTGGCCAATGGCTGCTGGTCCTGCCTCTGCTGCTTTTGACTTTACTCTGGGGTGCCTGGCTCCCGAGGGCAGCCGGCCCTGCTGCTGCCGCTGCCGCTGCCGCTTTTGTCTTTACTCACAGGTTCCAGGGTCCCGATGAGTCCTCTGTGGCAGACGCCCATGTCACTGGGTGCAGGCGGAAGCCTCTGGGCCCCGACTGCTGCAGCAACCGCAGGCTCTGATGTCTTTACGCGCCAGCCAATGGCTGCCGTCCTGCCGCTGCTGCCGCCGTCCTCGACTTTCCTCAGGGCTGCTGGGCTCCCGATGAGTTTTCCGTGGCAGATGCCCCTGTCTCTGGGCACAGACAGAAGCCTCTGGGTCCCGACTGCTGCGGCAGCCACGGCTCAAGGCCATTATACGCCAGCTGAGGGCTGCCGCCGGCCTGGCCACCTCCATCCTTACTCACGTCCCTGAGACCCCAACAACCTATAGCTGTCCGGTTCGTCACTATCTCTGGTCTCTTATTTTTATAAATGCTGGGGAATTGTTGGTTGGGGGATTGATTGCACTGTTCCTCAGTAGATCTGCCAGGATTTTCTCCCAGGGGTACGAGAACTGGAGTCGCTCCATCCTACTCTGCTGCCATTTTCCCCAGATCCTAGGAAATGCTTCTTTAGATTCAAAATTTAAACACCCAAAGGCCATGTAGCCTGGATCCTCCTTCCTTCTCTGGCGAAGATGAAAGTATGTCCTGAAGGTAGGAATGTATCTTGTGCTTATGTAAAATAGGTTTAAGGTTGTAAGACAAGAGTTTATATGACATATTTATATGCCATATTTTCTGGAAGTTATTTTAGTGAAAATGAAGGACATGAACTACTTGAGCTGTATTTTATTCATCTTTTTTCTTTTATAGTTTAAAGAGTTTATTTATTTATTTTTAGAGAGAGGGAACTGGAGGTAGAAAGTGAGGGAGAGAAACATTGATGCGCACAAGAGACATCCATCAGCTGACAAGCATGCCCCCAACTGGGCAGCTGGACCACAACCCAAGCATGTGTTCTGACTGGGAATAGAACTGGCAACCTTTTGGTTCACAGGCCAGTGCTCAATACACTGAGCTACACCAGCCAGGGTCTTTTAAAGTTTAAAAAAACACAAATGTTTTTCATTTTGAAGTAGATGGGGAGCCATCAGAAAGGGAGAGAAAACTTTTTTTCTGGGCCTCAAAGATCTCTAGGAATAGCTTCTGACGGGCCTTGATGAACATAGCTTTTTGAGAAGGCCCTTCCCAGGCTCCTGAAGGCCCTATGAGATCTGATCAGCTGCTAGGCTCAGTGAATGAGAAGCATCTCATTCTAAAACTGTACCTGTGACCCTTTCAGGTGCACTGCCTCCTGAACTGCCCCAGGCTGAAGAGATTTTCACAGATCATCGAATAGAGAGCTGTGGACACAGCCTTGTATGTGCAAAGTGGAGACATGAGGGGCCTTTTCAGCTGCTTTCATGAAGTCAGCTTGGTCAGGCCTTCCAGTGTGTGGGGATAGGGGTTCATTAGGCTCCTCACACCTGTGAGCTGGCATCTCTGTGTACATTGGCAGAAATCATCCCATTCTGCTGGCTTACTGAGCATCCTTAACACTTCTGGAGCTGGAATTGGTGACCTAGTACTTTCTTTCACTGTTACACAGAATCAGGAGCTACTAATTGATTGTCTCTTAAGTACTGAGTTATTCCTATTACTGTCAGTTTCAAAGAATTTGGAGTGGGGGAACTGAAGAATAATTATTGCTTGCTTTATTTATTGCCTCACAATTTATAAATAGTTTTCACATTTTTGCTGTGAGATATGTGTCATTATCCCTGAAAGTGTCCACATCCTGGCTTTATAGTTGAAGAAACTGGGCCCAAGGGATGCACAGGCTACCTTGTCTCAGCTCAGGTAGCAAGTGGCAAAGCCAGGACTTGAATCCAGATCTTCCAAATAGCAATCCTATGTTTTCTCTGTACTACTGATACTTAAAATTTCTATTTTTAGGCCTGTTTCCTGAGTATCAGAATGGACAGTTTCTCTTTTACCAAATTACTAAACGATACCTTTTTCTGATTGGGTAAGAACACTCAGCTTGCACTCAGGTTAGGTGACTTGATAGAGGAGAAGATGGGAAATAAAGAAACAGCCCTAGAAAGATGCATGGGAGGAAAAAGCAGCTAACATTTCAAGAGTTTCCACAGTCTGTTGCATAAGAATAAGAACCTCTGACAGCTTTTCTTCCACTCAGAGTCAGTATGTCCACTTGTACACACACACAGGGTATCCAGAAGGCTCCAGCCTCACCACTCAGCATGCTGCCACTACCTATACTTTCTACCTTCTCTCATCTGTTCCTGAAGTGACCCCACCAGACTTAAATTGTCACTGACTGTCCTCCCCACCACACACATATTTAGTAAATATTTTAGGCATTGGTGTATGCTTTATCTGTTGGAATTACTCATCTATTCTCATGTAGCTTGAAAGCAGCCATAGATAATATGCAAACAAACAGACAGAGCTGTGTTCCAATAAAACTTTATTTACAAAAACAGGCAGGTGGATTGGATTTGACCAATGGCCATAGTTTGCTTTCTCCTGTTATAGAGCATTATAAAGAGGACCTGATTCATTCTCCTTTACATTCCAGTTAGTTCCTGTTTCGTACAATGATGTTTCTTCAAGCACAAATAGTTACAACTTCACAATGCCATCAAACTTGGCTTGGCCTGTGCACATTTTCTGGAAAGTGTATGTTACATATAGTATTGGATGCCTACTCCTCACCCATTGCTTCAACCTCCCTTGATTTATAAAGGTGGCCATTTATTCAGTCATCATGAACAAGGATTGACTGAAGCCAATCACAACTCCATTCCCTTTTGTCAGTGATTGGGTTCTAGGAATTCTGGGAGAAGGGTATTTTTTTCCTCTTTGATAAAAAGTGAGAGGCACCAAAACCAAGTCTTTTGGCCCTTTAGTGGCTCCCATATTACTGCTTTGTTTTCTACTGTGAGATGACATGCTTTGAGATGCAGTAGCCATCCTGTGCTCATGAGGTGACCAGCCTGAGAATGAAAGTGTTGGAGCCACAGTGCCAACCATGCAAGCACTACCACTGAACTTCTTATTAAATCATATCTGTAAATAAAAAGGTCTTTATGGTCTATCTCCTAAGAAGGAGGCTGGCACGTGGGAAGCATAGTTTAGGATGTGGTTTCTTCACATTGCTTTTCTAATTTGGAATTCCTGGAAATCATGACTCCCTGCCCTTCCCAGCTTTGTTCCTTTATTCCTGAAGGCCTAGTTTTGAATGACTTACTCTAGTTAGTCCCATCTCAGCTGTGTTCATGCCAGGCCTATAACCTGGTGCTTTTGTTTTTGGAAATGTTTGTGCGTAGGGAACCCCCAAACTTGACTCAGTGCCATTTTTCTCCTTCCAGCCTGTTACTTGTCCCTCATGCTTGACTTTTTCTCATTGGGCTAGTGAACTCCTCAGAGGCAGAACTAACCTACGTCCCCTGTGTGCTCAGTAAGCTTAGTGTTTAAATGTTGTTTCCTTGCTATAGGGAAAGTCTTCATGTGGCAGAACCATTTCTCCACCTTCTGGAGAGTACCCTGGTGAAAGCCATGGACCTTGCCACTTCACCTGGTGAGAATAGGTCCCTGACATAGCAACTCAGCTTTGTGCAAATGAGAGCAGTAGGGGGCCTTTGTCTGTAGGAGGGAATTCAGGTTTTGATGCCACAAAAATCAGGCTGTCAGTAGTTAAAAGTAGATGTATAAGAGGCCACAAGTCCCAAAGAAGTTCCCAACATTTTTACCTTTCCTCCTGCTACATCTATCCTACCATGTTTTAAAATTTTAATTTTAGCTATAAGAACCCTAAATTTATTTTTCTATTTGTTAATTATTGAACATGTGTCACCCTGGCTAGTGCAGCTCAGTGAATTGAGTTCTGGCCTGCAAACCAAAGGGCCGCTGGTTTGAGTCCCAGTAAAGGCACATGCCTGGGTTGTGGGCCAGGTCCCCAGTAGTGGGTGCTTGAGAGGCAACCACACATTGATGTTTCTCTCCCTCTCTTCCTCCCTTCCCCTCTCTCTAGAAATAAATAATATGCTTTTTAAAAATATTTTTTAAAAAGGGCCCTGGCTGGCATAGCTCAGTGCATTGAGCACGGGCCTGCAAACCACACGATCCCAGTTCGATTCCTAGTCAGGGCAGATGCCTGGGTTGCAGGCCAGTTCCCGGCAGGGAACTCACAAGAGGCAACCATACATTGATACTTCTCTCCTTCCCTTCCCCTTTAAAGATAAATAAAATCTTTTAAAAAATCTTTTTAAAAAAGAAAGAAAATGTCAGAGTAGCTAATTATGTTATAACACTGATTTAATACTGTAATAGCCCCAAAGAAAGATAATTGGTTCATAGATTGTTTAGTTTGAATACCTTCATCAAGTGACGGGTATAACAACACGAGGTATTGTAAAATGTTGGAAGTAGCTCATGAACTTCCACCATCACTTTTGTAGATCCTGGAAACCCAGGTTAGGGACCACAGGTTTGTACGCCTAGACACTTGCTAAGCATAGTGTAGTCTACAGGAAAACACCTTTACCATGACTTGGAAGATTGTTAGCTTCTCGAGCCCCAGCCTGACCTACTGAATCAGACTCTTTAACAATCAGACTCAGCATTTTAACAAGATCACCAAGGGAAAGATAGGGGACAATTAGTTGAAACAGGAACATTCAGAAACTTAGAACAAGATTTATAATAGCAAATTATGGGAATGCCCATTCCTGTCCATCACAGTACTCATGATGACAATACATTTTTTCCTGTTGGCCTTTGCCACTTTGTACCCGTTGGTACAGTTCCCAATGCTAGTATTCTAGTTTGGAGGTCAACAAATAAAAAAATACGGATTAAAATAACAACTTTATTACTGATTAAAGCCATTTGGGGAATGTGCTGAGGACCAAATAAGTTCATTAGTATTTCTTTGAAATGAACTTAATTTCCCCAAAATGCAAGCTTCCCCAACAAGGAGGAGTGCTTGCTCTACTAAACTCATCACACAGCTGAGTAGGAAGAACATTTGCTATAGGCAAGCTAGTTCCATAGAGAGAAAAGAAGGGCACAAGGTACATATGCTCACTTTCTTCTTTGAAACTCACCAGGGGAGGAGTGAGTGGGTGGGTGGGTGAGCCAGTGGGCAGAAGGTGGCCAAGATACCTACTGCAGTGGGGATCCTGCTTCATGAAAACATAGGAGTGGGAATAAGGCTTCTCCCACCATCTACTTCAAAGAAGTTTCATACCAGGCTCAGCTGATTTCTAAATGTCACCTGGTTTCTGAGGCAAGTGTTGTTCCAGGCAATGTCCTGGCCTCCAGAGTCCTGAATAAAGATTTGTGGAGAACCGTTTCTGCACTACAGAAAGCTGTACCTCTTTGCAGCTCTTAATGTGACCATCGTTCTTCTCTAAATGGCCCTGGAGATCTCTGACCACAAGTAGCCACCATTTGCTGTTGATGTGAGCATGGAACTCTACCAGCACCAGGAATCTAAGGAGTGGTCTATGCAGCTCTATTATCATGGGGAGATGAGGCCTCTGAGGTTGGGTTGGGTGATGACTAGTCACCCTTCCCCCAACTTCACCCACCTGCTTTTAAGCACCAAGTCTCCCTTCTCAGGACCAGTGGAACCTCTGTTGATATAATCAGCTCTCTGAATTATCTAGGGTGACTCATAGCTATGGTCCAGGGAGAAGTCAGAACTTGGCATACAGAGGCAGGCTGGGATTTGTGCCTTATCCCAGTTCTTCAATAGACTCCTTCTAGTGATAGAAGAACCCCCCTCTTCTGTTTTTCTGCTAGGTTGTAACATCCTAAAAAGCCTATTTTGAAAATTAGTGATGGTGACAGGACATGATTTGTGGTGTCAGCACTCTTGATACCTTGGCTGCCTCAGCAGCTTGCTGTCCAGGGCAGAAGCTAGAGCAGTCCCAAGGATTAGACCTTTAGCCCTCCCAGCTCTAGGCTTAACTTGACTGTGTCTTCCCAGTCAGTTCAGCAAACAGTTCTTGAGTGATTTTTTACAAGCATACATAGAGGCTGACCGTGTAGTGGTGTCTTCTTGGCTGTAATGTGTGTGCATGCACAGACCATAGGGCACAGTTGAAAACAGTAAGACAGGGTCCTGGCCCTAGTGAGTAATGTCTCTTCCACAAGAGCAAGTGCTGAGAGGTTGCCTTGATCAGCTCTGTTCACTGGACAACTTCTTGAACACCATGTCGGTTTACACCTGAAACCCAGAAAAATACCGCCTGCTCAGCTCTCAAGCACAGGTGATGGAACTTGGAAATGGAGAGTGACTGATTATCCAAGTGGAATGTGTTGATTTTTAAATAGCATGCTTCTATACCATGCCTCTGACTATTGTGTTTGGAAAAGGCAGGAACAAGAGTTAATGTGTTTTAACATAAGGTAAGGGTATTTCCTTCCTACAGTTAATATTAAGGTCTCTTTTTTTAAAAAAAATTGTTTAGAGAGAGGGGAAGGGAGAAAGACAGGAAAAGAAACATCTATGTGAGAGAGAAACATCAACCAGGTTGCCCTTCCTATACGTCCTGAACCTGCAACCGAGAATCAAACACATGACCTTTTGGTTTGTGAGACAATACCCAACCAACTTCTCAAAAGAGTGGTTCATACTTGCCATCTCTGATTGTTCCTTTCCCATTCTTTCTTGAGCCAATTGTGATTAGGTACTCAGCCCTTTCAACTCCATAAAAACAGCTCTTGTCAAAATCATCAGTGACCTCTGAGTGCTCAATCCAGTAGCCAGTTTCGTGTCTCACACAGATTCTCATCAGCAGTCTTGTTATGGTTTTTTTCACTTGGCTACCGTGATAAATACTCTCTTAGTTTTCCTCTGGCTTCTCAACTTCTCAGATTTTTGCTGATTCTACCTTTTTCTGATCTCTAAGTGTTGGAATGTCTGAGGGCTTAGTCCTTTGACTTTTTCTCCTATGCTCATTCCCAGTAATCTCAAGCAGTTCCACAGTATTTATACAGTATCTCCTAAATTTATATTTTAAATCTGCACCTTTCCCCTGAATTCTCATTTCCAATTGTGTACTCAACACCTCTACATGGATATTTAAGATATATATTAGGTATTAAACTTTCCATTGTCCACGACCAACTCTCTATACTTATGAGTATGCCTCCTTAAATGTACTTCTTCCACAGGTTTCCCCATCTAGATAAATGGCACTACTATTCACCCAGTTGCTTGGCCAAGAACTTTGGAATTACCCTTTATTCTTCCCTTTTTATGATTTCTACATCAATTCAATTAGTAAATCCTATTGTGTCTCTCTTCAAACTATATCCATGATTGACCACTTCTCAAGACTTCTACTGCTACTGTCTTAGTGCCAGCACTATCTCTCACCTGGATTTATCACAAAGTCCTGTTTCTGCCCTTCCCCAGTTTATTTTCAACCTAGCCATTGCTTTTAAAACACAAGTAAGCCCTGATTGGTGTGGTTCAGTGGATTGAGTGCCAGCCTGTGAACCAAAGGGATGTTATTTGATTTCCAGTCAGGGCACATGCCTGGGTTGCCAGCCAAGTCCCTAGTAGGGGGCATTTGAGAGGCAACCACACATTGATGTTTCTCTCCCTCCCTCCCTTCTCCTCTCTAAAAACAAATAAATAAAATCTTTAACACACACACACACACATACAAGTCAGATCATGCCACTCTTCTGTTTAAAATTCTCCCCTGGCTTCCCATATCAAAGAGACAGGCATCATAATGGCCCTCAAGGCTTTATGACATCCTCTCCTCTCTCTCTCTCTGTCTCTCTCTGTCTCTCTCTCTCTGTCTTTCTCGCCTTCTTACTATCTTGTATGCCCCATAACCCTAAGTCATGTCCTCACCTGGAATACTTGCATAAGCTGTTTCCTCTCCCTGGAATGTTCTATAGATGGTTGGCTCCCTCTTAGATCTCAGATCTCAACTCAGTGTCATTTGAGAGAGATCCTACCATATTATCCTACATAAACTATTTCAGACCCTTCCCTTTCCTCAATCTCCAGCCTTAGTTACATTCTATCACCTTGTTATGGGCTGAATTATGTCCTCTCAAAATTCTTATGTTGATGTGACTGGAGATAGGGCCTTAAAAGAGGCAATTAAGGTAAAGAAGGAGTCATGTGGGGGCACCCTATCCAGTGATTGGTATCCTTACAAGAAGAGGTTAGGACAACAACACAGAGGGAAGATCATGTGAAGACAGAGATAGAAAGTGGCCATTTACAAGCCAAGGAGAAAGGACTCAGAAGAAACCAACCCTGCTGATATCATGATCTTGCACTTCTGGCCTCCAGAACTGTAAGGAAATATTGTATATTTATGTTGCTTAAGCCACCCAATCTGTGGTATTTTGTTATTGTAGCCCTAGTCAACCAAAACTCCTTGTCCCATCTCCTCCCACCATGGATTTTTATCAGTGCTTATTATACATCTGTATATTTATTTGTTTATCTCTCTGACTAGACTATAAGTTCCATGAAAGTAGACTTTGACTTGTTCATGGATGTGTCTCCAGCATCAAGAATAGTTCCTCCTGACATACAGAGGATCCAGAGACACATGAAGAGATGCTCAATATTGCTTGCTATCAGAGAGATGCAAATTAAAATCACAATGAGATACCACTTCACACCAGTGAGAATGGCTATCATAAATGAAGCAATAAACAACAAATGTTGGAGAGGGTGTGGAGAAAAGGGGACTCTGGTCCACTGTTGGTGGGATTGCAGACTGCTACAACCATTATGGAAAACAGTATGGAATTTTCTCAGAAAACTAAAATTGGACTTGCTTTTTGACCCAGCAATTCCACTGCTAGGATTGAATCCTAAGAACCCTAAAACACCAATCCCAAAGAACATATGCACCCCAATGTTCATAGCAACACAATTTACAATAACCAAGAGTTGGAAGCAACCTAGGTGCCCATCAGTAAATGAATAGATCAAAAAACTATGGTACATATACACAATGGAATTCTATGCAGCTAAAGAAAGAAGGAGCTCCTACCTTTTGCAACATCATGGATGGAACTGGGAAGCATTATGGTGAGTGAAATAAGCCAGGTGTTGAAGGACAAATACCATATGATCTCACCTTTAACAGGAAGCTAAACAACAAAACAAACAAGCAAGCAAAATATAACCAAAGACACTGAAATAGAGAACAGGCTGACAGTGACCAGAGGGGAGAGGGGAGGGAACTTCAGGGGAAATAGGGGAGGGATTTAGAGGAATATATATAAAGGATAAATGGACAACAACTGAGAAGGGTGGAAATGGGAGGGAGGGGGGAGTATGGGGGTGGGATGGGATGGGAGTAATAGACAGAAAACTGTACTTGAAAAATAATTAAATAAAAAAATTGGGGGAAAAAAAGAATAGTTCCTCCTAAGCCCTGGCTGATGTAGCTCAGTGGATTGAGCACAGGCCTGTGAACCAAACAACTGTGGTTCGATTCCCAGTCAGGGCACATGCCTGGGTTGCAGGCCAGATCCCAGCAGGGGACATATGAGAGGCAACCATACATTGATATTTCTCTCCCTCTCTCCTTCCCTTCCCCATTACAGGTAAATAAATAAAATCTTTTTTTTAAAGTATGGTTTTAAAAGAAAGAAAAAGAATAGTTCCTCCTGCATGCAAGTACTCAAACATTTGTTGAATGAGTGAACATATCCATTACTACTTTCCTAGGCCCATAATCATCCTTCCAGGTACTTCATGGCTTCCTAATGGGTTACACCCTTTCTTGCCTTTTGTTACCATTTGAGATCTGGTCCCTGCCTACTTCTCCAGCCTCATCCCTCACATCCCTCACACATTCTCTCTGGCCAGATAAAACTGTTTTAAGAAAAATATGGCCTCCCACCCCTGACACATACTCCCTTTGCCCATCTTAATCCATGCTCATCTTGATGCCTCACATGTTTCTGCTTATTTCTCAGTGGGGACTGTCTGGTCTACTCTTGTGTTTCTAGAGCCAAGTAAAGACTTGGCACAAAGTGGACTTCAAGAAGCATTTATTGAATGGATTCTGAACTCTTCCTACAAAGGTGGCTCTGTACACTCTTCCCCACACACCACCAGGGGAAAATATGGAGTAAAGAAAAATAAGGCCTCTGTTGGGTTCAAATTCTGACACTAGTCTGTATGTTTCTCTGTGACCCCTCAACAGATGTTTCTGAGCCTGTAAAATGGAGCTAATTATACCTACTAGTTAAGGTTGTCATGAGGGCTTACACTGAATAAATGTAAGGGCTTTTAAGTGTTCTTTTTGATCTTTTTGCTATTTTTCCTGACTCGGTTCTTAGCTGTGAGAGGTTTTCTCAACTGATATGGAACTTTGGAAATGCTCTCTGCAAGCAGTGCCTCCTCTCTGCTTGGCCTTACTGTGGGGAGTGTCCCTGCGTAAATGGAAAACCCTGGCTCTGTCACTCGCCAGTTGTGTGACTGTGGGCAAGTCACTTAACTTCTCTGTGCTTATGTTTTCCACCTATAAAACAAGGACATTAATATTTGCCTACCTGACAATTTATCCTGAGGATGGATGTGGAAAGTACTTCATAAACTCCTAACTTGCCCCTGGCTTTGGCTTTTTTCTCTCAGTGCTTTTACAATGAGTGCTGTGAAGATTAAATTTTTCTCATCCATGCTACCCAAAACAATCTATAGATTCAATGCAATTCCTAGAGTCCAGTGACATATTTCACAGAACTAGAACAAATATTTCAAAAATTTATATGGAACCACAAAAGGCCCTGCATAGCAACAGCAACCCTGAGAAAGAAGAACCATGTTGGTAGAATCACACTACCTAATATCAAATTATACCGTAAGTCCATAGTAATAAAATCACCATGGCACTGGTATAAAAAGAAACACATAGATGAATGGAACAGAATAGAGAGCCCAGAAATAAACCCACACCTTTATAATCCATTATTATTTGACAGAGAAGGCAAACACATACAATGGGCTAAAGATAGTTTGTTTGATAAATGGTGTTGGGAAAACTGGACAGACACATACAGAAAAATGAAACTAGACCACCTTCTTACACCACACAAGAATAAATTCAAAATGGATCAAAGACTTAAATATTAGACCTGAAGCCATAAAAATTCTAGAAGAAAATATAGGCAGTAATTCTTGGACATTTCTTATAGCATTTTTTTTCTGATAAATCAGGCAAAGGAAATGAAAAAATAAATTAATGGGACTAGGTCAAACTAAAACATTTTTGCACAGCAAAGGAGATCATTAACAAAATAAAAAGACAACCCACCAAATGGGAGAACATTCACAGATACATTAATAAAGGATAACTCTCCAAAGTGTATAAAGAACTCATAAAACTCAACATCAAAAAAAACCCAAGTCCAATTAAAAAGTGGACAAAGGAGCTGAATTGGCACTTATGCAAAGAGGATATACAGATGGCCAATAGACATGAAAAGATGTTCAATGTCACTAATCATCAGAGGAATGCAAATTAAAGCCACGAAGAGCGATGACCTCACACCTTTCAGAATGGCTGTCATCAATAAATCAAGTAAGTGCTGATGAAGATGTGGAGAAAAGGGAACACACTTTTGCACTGTTGGTGGGAATGTAGGTTCATACAACCACTATGGGAAGCAATATGGAGATAGCTCAAAAAGTTAAAAATAAATCTGCCTTTTATCCCAGCAATCCCAGTTCTGGAAATATATCCAGAATTCTAATTTGAAAGAACATAGCTACCCCTATATTCATTGTAGGGTTATTTACAATCGCCAAGATATGGAAGCATTTCAAGTCTCCATCAATAAATGAGTGGATAAAACAACTATGGGACATTTACATGATGGAATACTACTTGGCCACAAAAAAGAAAAATTAACCCTTTGCAATAGCATGGATGGACTTGGAGAACATTATACTAAGTGAAATAAGCCAGTCAGAGAAAGACAAATACCACACAATTTCACTCATATATGGAATCTAATGAACAAACTGAACTAACAAGGAAAATAAAAACAGACTCATAGGTAGAGAGCAGGATGATAGTTGGTGGGGGATGAGTTTAATGGGTAGAGGGATCAAGCAAAAAGGTAAAAGCACTCATGGACATGGACAACAGTGATGATTGTGGGAAGAGGGGGATATAAGGGGGCTAAAAGGCAATAAAAATACAATAAATAAAAATATATATATACTACAGCATTAAAATATATTTAAAAATTAAAGATTAAATTAATATACAGAGGTCATCCTACCCTTGAAAGTAAAGAGCCTGCCAGGATAGAGTGGTTTCCCCTCTTCTGCTGCATAGCTGGGCTTGCTTTGGTAGGTTGACATTATCAGGAACTCACTTGACAGACCTTCCTTAGAGCATCTTGGGTTATCTTACTCAGAGCTCTTTCCTATGTGCTGATACCCTTTTAATAGTTTCATGTAGCTAGTTTGAAAGGACAGCAAGAGGATCAAAACTGAAGGGCCCACCTGGAGGTGGGTAGTTCCCATCGCATCCCACCGTCAGTCCTCAGAGCACCAGAACTTGGAATGCTGACCTGTTTGTATTTGTTGAAAAAAAACACCCCAAATTCTCAGGTCTTTGCAAATAGTATCTAGTACCCCTTCTCCTCAGCTGGAATCTTCGAGGTCCAGATACTTGCAAAGGAGGTTGGGAGGGGTCAAGAAAACAGCTTTATTTGCTATATGCTGGGGAAGTATCATCCTTCAGATGTGGGGCTAGAGCTGCAATTTGTTGTGTACTCTGGAGCTACTAGGAAAAGAATGTGTCCCTTCAGCTGGCTGGGAATTCTCTGAGGAGACCCCTGAGAACACTGTTCAGACCCTGCCCTCTAGTGGCCAAGGGAACTGGCTGTGCAGTCCAACCCTGCGAGTGCACCCTGTCAGTCCCTAGGAATCTGGACTCTGTCTAAGGGTGGCTGGAGAGAGAGCTGAAAAACACTTAACACCCCCACCCCCAGCCAAAAAGGTGGTCTTTCCAGGTCTCTTTTCTACCTGGGTTTTGAAATGTACACTTTCCTGAAGGTGGGGGGTGGCATGGCCCACAAACTTAATTTTTTTTATCCTCACCTGAGGACATTTTTTTTCACTGCTTTTAGAGCAAGGTAAAGGGAAGGAAAGAGGAAGAAACCTCTACGTGATAGAGAAACATCTATTGGTTGCCTTTCCCCACAACCTAGGCATGTTCCCTGACAGGGAATCAAACCCATTTCCTTTCGGTTTATGGGACAATACTCCAAGCAACTGAGCCATAGTGGCCAGGGCCCACAATCTTAATTTTTGAAGTAAAGATCCAATCTAATGTCTGAGAACTTGTCTCAGAGTCATGAGTCCTACCTCTGTATGTACTATCTGTGTGACTTGGGGCAAGTCCATTCACTTCCTGTTAACAAGTCCTATTTTGTAAAATGGGAATCCCTCACATAATTATCCTGGGATTACCTAAATTAGGTATGTTAGCACTTCATAATAAGTGGTGTTTTACAAACATAAGGCATTTTTTATGTTATTGTCAGAAAAGCCTCTTTGTGGCTACTTTTGAGTGTTTCTTAGGCAGCTGGGGCAGCAGGTGCCCAGCCTGGGTGGTGTGCCATTGGTGATAAGATCCTGGTAATTATTTTAGGGGTGGTGAAAGAAGCACCTACCATGGAATAAGGATCTAGGGATTTGAATTCCAGCTTTTCCACTTTCCTGGGCCCCACGGCCTTGGGCAACTCACTGAACATGCAGGTCTCTTTATCTGTACATTGAGGAGGAGGATGCTCTGTGCCGATGGGAGGGTCTGGAACATGGTAGCTGCTCAAATACAAAGTTTAAATCTGCATAATCATGTATTTGAGACTTAAAGAAACTAGAATTCAGGGCCTCACTATCTTCCCCAGAAGTCAATTGCTCTCCTTGGTTTAGATTTTTACAGAAGGCAAGTATGTGCTTTGAAATCAAAGGTACACCTTAGGTAAACCAGTAAAAGAAGTGTCACAAGGCTGCAGCCAGTGGTGGTAGGGCTGTTTATATTATTTGGAAAACAAGACATTTCTCTCTGAGGCACACTTCTATAGAGGCAAACCTGGAGTCAAGAAAGATTACAAGTCTCAAAGGTAAAGGAAGGATCTGAATAAATAGCCCACTCTGAATCACTGCAAAGGACAATATTAATCAGAGAATTAATTTGGAAGGAAATAGTGTGACGTAGCATCAAGGCTTTCAACTCTGGGCACCATAGCCTTAGAAACTCAGTGTTTCAGAGTCTTGCCAAGGCCCAGCCTAGGAGCTTCCTCCAAAAAAAGCAGGTGGGGGATTCCTGGAGAATTGACAAATTGCTGAGCTCAGGAGGAACTGATTGAATGTATAACTAAGGGGATAGTTGCATAACACTTGGGTAAGTAGAACTTGATGAGGTCAAACCAACAGGGCTTCCGGGAAAAGAAAGCAGTCCTTGGAGCTCTTAGTAACTAAAGCCAAAGTTAGATACAGCTTACCTGGGCCTTGTGGAGAGAAGGAGGGAAGAGATCAGGAAGGGGAAAGGTTGAGAGTGATTGCTCCCTAGATCAAAGTGTCCCAAAATGCTTCATTCCTTAGTGATTTAGTTCTAGGGGTAAGGTAACATTATGAAGCAATAGGAGAAATCACCAGAAACTGAAGATCTGAGAGGCTGTGACTTGGCCAAGGTACTATAGCAAGACAGAGATGTAATGGGTTCTGCATCCTGATTGCGCACACAGAGTGTGTCTTGGTGTTCCACACTGGGAACACCACACACTGCTCCCTCCACACTGGGAGGGAGCTGCTCTGAGTGTAAAGGAGGCATCCATTGATCACATGTAGAGATCAGGAAAGGAAATCATTCATGGTATATTTGTGGACAAGATGGTTATATGTAGGCTGGACACTGAATCAGTTAGGTTTATTTATAACTGATGAATTCTTGTAGACCAAATCCCTACCATTTCCTAGTACACAAGGCCCCTGTGTGCAAGGTCCCTGCCCACTTCTCCAACCTCACCCCTATTACCCTTCTTTTTGCTCTTCCCTCAGATCATGAGATGTTCACTCCTTCATGTCTTTCAAACCTCAACTTAAATGCGACACTGCCTCATATGAGAGTATTTCTGTATTTGTTTGTGTATACATTTAATTTATGTTTATATTTTGCTGAGACACAATAGAAGCCCAATGGTTAAAATGTATGGACTTTGCCCTGGCCATGTGGCTAAGCTGGTTGGAACATCATCTCACACACCAAAAATGTTGCAGGTTCAATACCTTGTTGGGGAGCCTATGGGAAGCAGCCAATCAATGAATGTTTCTCTCTCTCCCTCACTCTCTTTCTAAAATCAATGAACATATCCTCGGGTGAGGATTAAAACAACAAAAAGTCCATGGACTCTGAAGTCAGACTGCCTAGGTCAGTGCTGCTCCTTTAGGATCTATATGTTTTTGAGCAAGTGACTTAGCTCCTATGTGCCTCAGTACACTTAATCTATAAAAAGGGAATAATGATAGTATTTACCTCAAATTTTTGTGAAGAACAAACATGTAGTGTTTAGAATGATGCTTGGCACAAAAAAATGCTCAATAAATGTTAGCTATTAATAGTATTATTTTAGTGTCCTCCATCTCCCCCAATGTAATCAGCAGGAACTTTATCTGTTTTTTTCACTGCTGTGTGTTTCTGCAGCATATGGATCATGACCAGCCACATAGTGGGGCCTCAATACATTTATGGAATGAATTTGCTGAATTAATGAAGTAATTCAGTGGTCATTTGTTCTTCAAGAAGGTGTTTTGCATTATGTGGTAGGCCTCTACCCTTCTGGACCTCTTTTAAAATAGTTTACACAAAAATACAGCTGAATAAACATACAGAGTGTAGACTGGTCACATTTACTAAAGACATAAAACTGGGAGGAATAAGTAAATGAATGAATGAATGGGCGAATAAATGATAGGTGTGTTAGATAGTCCTGGCTGATTTTTTTTTTATCTTGAGCTAATATTACGAAATGAAACTAAATGGGGGATAAATAAGTTCTTGAACTCAAAGTCAATTGCTCACAACAGGATAGAATTTGCAGTAATCAATTTCTTCAGTATGATATATTCCTCAAAATTAAAAATGTGCTGTGGCTGCACTGGTGCATGGAAAAAAGGAGGTAATGGTTCTGTTGCAACCTGCACAACTAGACCACACCCAACACTAGAACTGTGCTCAGAGCTGACAAACAGGCTTGATAGCAGAGATAGGCAAACACATCAACTGGAGCAAGATCATATAGCAGGACGGGACAGGTTAAAGGGGCTATCCCATTTTTTTAAATGTGGGCCCCAAAGACCACACTCAGACCAGGATCAATATAAGTACAAGGACTTCAGGTCAATATAAGGAAAATCTTTTATATAATGATCTGGCGATGGATAAACTGGTCTATTTCGGAGGATTTCCCATCACTGGAGGATTTTGAACTTACACTGGCTTTTAGCCAGAGTATTGTAAAGGGTTTACATACCAGCTATGTGATTGGACTAAATAATAAGTGGTTTTTAAAGTCTCCACTCACCCTGAAAATCAGTGGCTCTATAATTCCACAGCATCCTTCATTTCCTGTGAACAGTGAGTCAGAGACAGGCTTCATTTTGCTTTTCATGTAGTCAGGAATAGGGTTTGGTCCTCTAATTTGATGATTCTGATCTTTACAGAGGGAAGAGGGAAGTGCTTGAGAATCTGGTGACTTCAGTATAATCTTATTGAAGAGGTTGTTGCTACCACCACCTCAGGACACTAGGGCTTTGAGATTCGAAAATACTGGGTTGGCCAAAAATTTTGTTTGATTTTTCCATAAAATGGCTCTAGTAGCACTTAGTTGTCTTTAACTTTATTTGAAACAATCTTGTTAGATTGCCTGTGACAGCTATCACAACAGCATGCATTAAAAAAAAATCAAAATCAGTGAATTTTTGTGTAGCAATTTTAATATTGAAAATGGAAGAAAATAAGCAACATTTACAGCATATTATGCTTTATTATTTCAAGAAAAGTAAAAATGCAACTGAAATGCAAAAAGAAAAAAGATTTGTACAGTGTATAGAGAAGGTGCAGTGATTTATCAAACGTGTCAAAGTGGTTTGCAAAGTTTTGTGCTGGAGATTTCTCAATGGACAATGCTCCACCATTGAGTAGACCAGTTGAAGTTGATAGCAATTAAATTGAGACATTAATTGAGAACAGTCAATGTTATGCCACACAGGAGAGCACTGACATACTCGAAATACCCAAATCAATAAAGTTATTAGTGGAAATGAAAAATGTGTCTTTTATTTTATGGAAAAAACTAAATGGACTTTTGGTTAACCCAATAGTAGCTCTTGAAAAGGCCTCCTTGCTGCTTCTACCACCATCCCATCTTGAGATTTCCACTATAGTGCATCTTTTTCTGAGGCTTTCCTCTGCTACCCTTCAATGCTCAGGAGAGCCTCAAGGAATCAAAAAGACAATTTCCAGCTCCAGCAAGAATCTTCTTACTGCCCAGCCAGCACATCTTGTGAGCTTTTGCATTTACTCACTAGAGCAACGACTTCAGGTCTCTGCATTATGAGCCCTGGGATGAATTTCCAAAATGTTCCAATAACTCAGCTTGTACTAAGCATATGTACAAGTTACCTGATGTCAGTCTCACAAAAACTCTGTGACACTCAAATGTAAAGCAGCTGGCTCAGACAGATCAAAGTCAATGATCCAGAAGAGGCAGAGGCAGGAGTCCAACTTCCACATTTGACCTTGGGGTCAGCTTGGTTTTCTCCCTGTATCCCCACATCTCTCTTCTTGGAATGTGGCTTTCCCTTTTCTTTGACTCCTTCACCTCATGTGGTACCTTCTTCTTTTTACTTCTTTGTATCTTCTTTTCTCCAAAGCTTACCTCCACTGGTGTTATGGTTCCTTTCCTGCTTTTTGTGGTCTTCTTGTCATCCTAGGATGGCAGGAGTTATCTTGTATCCTCAATTCCTCTCACTCAGTTGGTTCCTTCCTTTCTGTCTTAAAATAGTAACATTTCCATTATCTTAAACTTTATTTTTGCTTTCCTTCTAGCTATCATCCTATTTCTTTTGCCTAGTACTGTCAAACTGAGTATGTGTAACTCAGTAGTTCCTTTCTTTCATACCAAACCCTCTTCCCTAATATTTACCCCTGCAATCTGACTTCCATTTCTTCTACTTCACCCAAACTGTATTCTGGGAGACTAAAGCATCAATCAATCAATTTTGGGAACCATTCTTAGTATCCTCACCTTCCTTGATTCCTCAGTAGCACTTGGCCCTATGGACCACTTTCTATTTCTTGAAAGCCACTCTCTCACCTCCCCATCCCTGAATTTATGCAACTCTGTACGTTTGTTGCTACCCCCATGACTGACCCTTTGTTTTTAATCTGGATACCATTTTTTCATCAGTTACATGAAAAAGATGAGCTAGATCATTTCTAAGGTTTCCTCCTGTTCCAAGAATTTCCGTTTCTTTTCTTGGACTATGCCAACCTGCCCTGACTTGGTTCTTGGCTCTCCATTGGCTTTCTTTTCTCACTTCCATGGGGAGATAATCCATACTCATCTAACTCCACATGGAGTAATTCATATCTCCATAGTTTGGCCAAACCACTCATCCTCTTGCCCTTATTTCCAACTGTCCATACATAGATGCCACACCATCACTAAACACTCAGTGCTTCCTCCACCTCCAACAAACACTCTTCCCCAACTTCCCTGATTTTTACCCACAGTACCACATACTTGGGTTAGGCAGGGCAGGAAGGGGAAGCTAAGGGCTTTTAAGTTATATCATGAGGAAATAATGAAGTAAAAAGTAAGCACCATATCTGGGTAAAGGGATTTAATAGAGGAGAGAGACAAAATGAAACCATTCAGATTTTAGTCTCAGAAAGCCAAAATACAAAGACAGGTACAGTCCTAGTTTTTGTAAACCCATGAAATTATAAACTCTGGAATCTGAAGGCCTACAGCTCCTTGGTCCCAGTAGAGTCCAGAATTGACTCTTTCTCTTTTTTTCCCATAAATAACCACTGTTTATACTTTGGTATGGGTTAGTCTTTCACATTTTTTAAAAAACAAACATCTGTTCTTTTGTTTTGTGTATAGGGATGTTGGCTATTATTATTATAAAAGCAAATCAAAGAATGGACATTGTAGAAAGAGTAGATAAAATGAGACAAAGGAATGAGAAGAATTATTGCCACCCTGGCTGGTGTGGCTCAGTGGATTGAGTGTGGGCCTGCGAACCAGAGGATTGCGGTTCGATCCCCAGTCAGGGCACATGCCTGGGTTGAAGCTGGTTCCCAGCAGGGGATGCATGGGAGGCAACCATACATTGATGTTTCTGTCCCTCTTTCCTTTCCTTCCCCTCTAAAGATATATAAAATCATTTTTTAAAAGAGAATTATTGCCTTTAGGCTTATCCAGTGAACACCAGTTTTAACTTTTGGGTACATTTTCCTTGTGGCTTCTTTGCCTTTTCCCTCTCCCATTTAGTTTCTGGTATAAAACAAAACAAAACTCCAAAGTGTTTTTCCTTAATTTTGGATCAAATTAGAAAATGCAAGTAAGGAAATAAATGAATACAAATAAATAGAAAGAAAAATAATGTGTTTAAATGAATAGACCAGTAGATCAAAGGTTCCAAAACAAATTTGATAAAATCTTTCCAATTACTTTATGTTTCTCAATATTACATGTCAGCAGCTCCCTTTTCTTCTTTTATGTCATCTGTGTCTGTGACCAGTTGTTCAGTGTCTGACTTCTTCGACAGACCATGAACTTGTTGAGGGCAGGGTGAGATTATGACCATTTTACTGCCGTAGTCATAGTTCCTAGCTTTATAGGTACTGATTAAAAAGAATAAATACAAGAATTAATTACTTAATGGTAGATGGAAAGTATGACCTGGATTATAATAGATTTATGAGTATAAAAGTACATTTTAAAAATAAATTACTGATTGATGTCAATCTAAAGATTAGCTTTAACTACAAAACAGAAGAAAATATAGGGGTAAAACTTCATGACATTGGATTTGGCAGTGATTTAGATATGACACCAAAAGTATAGGCAAGAAAAGAAAAAAATAGATAATTTGGACTTCAAAATTTTTAAAATTTTGTGCATCAAAGAACACAATGGCAGCCCATGAAATGGGAGAAAATGTTTACAAATCATAAGGAATTGATATCCAGAATATATAAAAAGAAATCCTACAATTCAGTATACACACACAAAACAACCCAATTCAAAAACAGGCAAAGGACCAGAATAAACATTTCTCTAAAGATACACAAATGGGGGGAGTAAAAAAAAAAATAAAGATATACAAATGGGCCATAAGCACATGAAACGATTCTCAATATCACTAGTAATCAGGGAAATACAAACTAAAACAATGAGTACCACTTCACAACCATTAGGATGACTATTATTTTTTAAAAACCTCTAAAATAAATGTTGGCAAGGATGCAGAGAAATTGGAACTCTTTTACATGTAAAATGGTATAGTCACTGTGGAAAAGTGTATAGCAATTCCTCAAAAAATTAAGTTGAGAATCTAGCAATTCCACTTTTGTAATTAAACAAGTTAAAAGAAATGAGGAAGTTAAAGCAAAAAAAAAGATAAATGAAGTTAAAGCAGGAACTCAAACAGATATTTGTATAGCTGTGTTTATAGCACATGATTCAAATAACCAAAAGCTAGAATTAACCCAAGTTTCCCTGGGTAAACAAAACATGGAATATACATACAATGGAATATTATGCAGCATTTAAAAGGAAGGAAATTGTGATACACTCTACAACATGTATGGACCTTAAAGACCTTATGCTAAGTAAAATAAGTTAGTCACAAAAAGACAAAGACTACTTGATTGCATTTGTATGAGATACGTGGAGCAGTCATAGTTATAGATAATAGAATGCTGATTGCCAGGGTGAAGGGTGTGGGGTGGGAATAGGGAGTTATTGTTTATTGGGTACAGAATTTCAGTTTTGCAAGATAAAAAGAATACTAGGGATAGATGGCAGTGATGGTTGCACAACAATGATATACTTCATGCCACAGAGCTATACTGAAAATGCTAAATTTTAAGTTACATATTTTTAAACCACAATAAAAAGAGATGGGCAAAAAGAAAGTACCTCTAATTGTGAGCTTCAGGACTTTATTCTGGGTCCTTTCATCACTTGGATAAAAATCTTACCAGCTTTCCTTCTGATAGAAAAATTAGAACCAGTACAAAGAAGGCTAGAACAAGTTTCTAAGGACTTTAAGATTCTGGAATAATAGATCAAAATTAATACTGAAATTAAAGAGGAATAACTGTAAAATTCTGACTGTAGAATAAACAAGAGTACACAGAATTAGGAGAAATTATTTCTTTTACATGAAAATGACTGTGGGGTTTTTATTTTCTAAAATTCCAAAGTACCCCATAGCAAGAAAAAAAAAGTAAACTTTCACCTATTGGTAGAACTGCCAGATAAAAGGAAGTTAACAGTCTCACTGTGCTGATCAGACAATACTGGGGCACCAAACACTGTCTTCAGTTCTTGGTATCGTACTTTTAAGGAAATTATAAACTGTAATAAAGCAAGATAAAACTATGAGGGCTATTAGAGAATTAGAAACTAGATCTCATGGGTCTTGATTGATAGAACAGGGGACTTAGCCTGGGGGAAAAATTAGGAGGGACATAACTATTTTCAACTATCAGAAAAACTGGCACGTGAAATAAGGACTGTGCTCATTCTGTACTTATTCTAAGGGCAGGGTTGAGATTGACAAAAAGTGAAAAGAAGCCTAATATTCTATGTGCTAGAATTTTCTAAATTAGAAACTGATGACATTAGAACTGATGACATTCAATAGAATGGTCTTCCACTACTGGAAGGCCACCTGTCAGGAATTCTGTAGAGCAGTAGGTCGGTTCTTTCCTACACCAGGGTTCTATCTTTTAGGTTCTCAAAATTCTGACCTTATGTCTGACTTCTCCCTCTTTTTCTCCCCAATATCTTATGACATCTTAGGAGTTCTTCCTTAACAGTTCTTTTGGCTTCATCCTTTACTTTCCATCATCGTTAACAGCCTCACCTTCTCAAAAATGCTGAATGACTTCTGCAAGTGGCCAGTAGGTGCTTCCAGCTTCAGGGCTGTCTGTTGCTTCAGTCCATTCTGCATGTCCCTGCGAGGCCTATTTTATAGAATACTTATTATGTAATTCCCCTGATCAAGATCAAAGAGTGGTTTTCCCTTTTCCCATATCATGAAGAAATTTCTTGGCTTTTGGGGCCATTCTTTCTGTCTTTTCTATTTTTGACTTACATTATTCAAACAACTGTTTTGGATAAGCTGCTCTCCTAGATATTAACTGGCCTGATTGTCTTTACCTGTTCATTGTCACTTCCATTCCCTCATTTCTATTGTCCCTTTCTGTGTGTCCCCCCACCCCCAGCTTTATTGTAGGGACCATCTCATGTATGACAACCACCATGAAATCTTCCCTGGCCACCCAAACTCACATTGATCTTTCCTTTCATTCATTAACAAATATTTATGGATCCCTCTTAGAATGCAGGCACTATGCTAAATGCTGGTAAACAAGGGTAAACAAGAAAATCTAGTTTTTCACTGAGTGGATGACATAGAATAAATCATTGCTATAAAGGACACAAACAGGGTGTTGTGACACAGAATGAGTGTGTGTGTGTGTGTGTGTGTGTGTGTGTGTGTGTGTTTGGGGGCTGGGTGTGTATTTTGATGAGCTAATCAGAAAAGGCCTTTTCTAAGGTGGTAACAAATAAGCTGAGACCTGATAGATGTGAAGGAGTCAGTCACCAGGAAGGGCTGGAGTCAAATGCAAGTCCAAGGAACCAGAGTGAGTGGGCCCTGAGGCAAGAAGAGCTTACCACACTAGAGACACTGGAATGAGAATAGTTTCAATGGAACATAACAAGTGAGGGAAGGGCATAATCTGAAGCTGAAGAGAGGCCTAGGGTCATGTTAGAGGTCCTAGATACACAAATTACATTGAGAAGCCATTAAAGTGTTTTAAGAAAGTGATTTGATTTATATGATCCATACTTTTAAAGATCACTCAGCTACCATGTGGAGAAGAGATTGAAGGAGAGCAAGAGTGGAAGTAGAAATTAAGAAACTAATGTAAAAGGCTAAGTGAAAGTTGGTAACTTGAATAAAGTGATGGAGAAAAGTAGATGGAATTGAGATGGATTTTGGAAATAGATATAAAAGGATTTACTGATGATTATATGGAAGAGTAAATAATTAAGAATGACTCTCATGTTTTCTATATGAGAACTAGGTGGATGTTTATCAGTTACCATGATGGGGAAGTGGGGTATGGAGATTAGACTTGGGGGAAATTCAGAACTTTAGGACTTGTTAAATTTAAGGTGCCTGTAAGTCACTCAAAAGGCAGTGTCAAGGTACCATTTGAGTAGCTGAGTCTAGAACTCCCATGAATAGGCTGAGAGAGGGATAGTAATTCTGGAGTTATCAGCATATAGATGTATTTAGTGATTTGTGACTGGATAAATTAGGAGAGTCAACAGAAGGCCTAGGATCAAGCTTGGGGCATGCTGTATGCTAAGGGGAATGATCTGAAGAAAGAGGAGAGATTAATAATGTAAGAAGTGGGTCAGAGGTCTGATCACAAGACCAATAACTTTATTCTGTATTGCCCTAAGACTATGGTCCTTATTGGCTAATTTAGTAATTATTTCTATATAGAATGTAGTAATATTGAGACTTTATTTATATTATACAGTAATTGCTAGTACATATCTTTGAGTAGATGCAGATTCCTTGTAGGCAGCTATTAAACTTTCCTTATACTCCATTATGCCAGTTCAGTGCAAGATTTAAGGTAGATGCTCAATGTTTAAGTAATGTTTAAGACTTTCTTATAAAGGTCCTTGATAAAACCAACAATTCTGTCACACAAAGCTAAAGATCCTTTTTTTCTTGGGCCAAGTGATGCCTGGCTCATATTTTGAATGGAATGTGATATTTCATTAGTATTATTATCCTTTTAAATAATTATAATTATATTTTAAATGTTTTGCAGGCACTGAGTACAATAGGAAAGAAGAGAATATTGGCAATTCTCCAGCTTCACTGACAAAGAAAAAACAAACTAATATTCACGGCAGTGTGTTGACATTTCAGAACTGGCATTTAATTATTTCCATACCTTAGTATATTAAAGGTATACACACACTTGTGTAAATAAATCTGTATATAACAATTTTTAGTAGCTCAACTCTACTGACAGCTAGAATACAGAACTTTGCAAAGCCTAGACCTTTTGCAGTTTGAATAATAAAATAAATCACAGTAATCAATGATCCCCTGTAATCACATACATTTGACTGAAAGCAGTGATGATGACTCAGTCATCTAGCATGGTGCTGGGCCCAGCCTGACTGCATTTGATGTGGTCAGAGGCCAGTTCTCAAAGCTCCTAAAGCACAGCTGAAAGTGTAGGCTTAGATGGGGCTGATACATGGGAATAGACAGAGTCTCCAGGGAAATCAGCTCCCCAAGGAGCTGTGGGGTTTCTATGTTGGAAGTGGAGCACAGAGGAAATGAAAGCTCCTAGAAGCGTAGTAAAGGTAAGAAATAAAAACAGGCTCCCAGGAGCCTTTAACAGAAAGAACTTAGACTGTGGCAAAGAACAGTGTTAAAGATCTTGAAAACTCAACTCTAATTAATTAGACACCATTGAGATGTGTAAGTTCTTTAAGCCCTCAACCCTAGCTCCAGACACTAGAGAAGTCACTTTGTCTAGCAGAGTTATGGGCAGGTTGTAAGGTAAGAAGAACCAAGCTTCCCAGAGATGCACAGCAATCCAATCCCATCCAGTCCTGTCCCCACTCTCCCCACTTTCCTAGAGCTGGTGTTTTTTAAACCCGCTCTTTGGAAGCACAGGGTCCCACAATTGCTCCAGGCTCTGAAGGCATATTTTGCAAGGGAAGATTGAGTCTCCATGTGTTTAGTGAAATAACTGAATTTTTCCATACTTTAAATATATGTGAGGAAATTATTTCTGAATCTTTTTATCTTCTGTTTCTGTGATCATACACTCACTTTCTCCCTCTGGCAGTACTGGTGCACTGAGCACAACTAAGCACTGAGCCAGAAAGTTAACAGCTGAAGTACTGTCATATATAGGCAACAAACAGATTATGTCTGTTACAGTAACCCAGGTAAGGAGACCTGTTAAAGAGGGAGAGATATTTTTATTTCTATAATCCTCATTGCCTACCATCTTTTTAATCTATCTTAAAAGGTTATTTAATACCCTTCTATAGGAAATGTTTGGCCACAAACTGTCTTTTTGTGCTTTATAAACCATTTGCTTTAAATGTATCATTAAAATTTTACCACCAAATTAAGATTTCACTTTTCTTAAATACAGGGGTTTGTGACTTTGAAAGAAATTACTGGTGTGGGTTAGAGAAAAGTGGTAATAAGGCTCTAGTTACTTAAACAACATGGGATATATAATTTCATGTTTTTTTAAAGCAAAAGATATCAGTCTAAGGATTTTGTAGAATAAGCAAGTGATCTTCCTTTCTTCCAGTAAGCTTTCTGAAGAACCTATCTGATCACCTGATTCCCTTGCTTAAAACTTTGAAGTTCATACTCCTTAGTTGGGCCACATTGGGTTTACAGTGACCTGCCCTCTCACCCTAGACTTGTTTCCTACCTCTACCTCCTTTAAAAACCCATCCAGGCCTTTGTTGCTCCCACTTCCTGTTTAAAGACCCATCAACACCCTCCACACAGGAAACGTTCCCTCCTTTAAAAGTAAATTTAAAAATCACCTTTCCCTTTAGGCTTTACTATATCTTCCTCTCTGGCCTGTTGCACTCTGTCCACACTTTCACTAGAGTAATGATACTGTATTGTAATGATCAGTTTCTGCACATAGTTCCTCCTTGCAAGCCTTAGCACAATTCTTGACACACAGGAGGCACTCTAAACGGTTGCTGAATAAATGAGTCCTTGTGTGAAATACAGCTTTCCTCTGCTCTCAGCACTTTGAAAGTAGTCGGAAAACGTAAAGGAAATTTGACTAAAGTATAGACAGTTTAAATGGAACACAGCAATCACAAAAGGCAAAAGTTTAAGAATATAGAAAGCAGGACCCCAGCACAACTATGCAGCTGCTGTAATTTTGCTTGTTCACAACAGCCCAGAGCAGACAAAAATGTGGGGTTCCCTATTAAAGATGACTAAGAATTTGAAAAGATGACAGCAGGGCATTAAAACAACCTAGGGCCCTGTACAGCAGCATAGCTACCCCAATGACAGCAGGAGAATGGGGAGCCTGGGAAAAAGTTTGTATCACTTTTTTAGAGTAGGTTTAAAGTACAGAGGTGGGCAAAAGTAGGTTTGCAACTATAATACAATAATTAATAAATAATTCGAGAATAGTTTGTTTTGCATACTCATAACTGTAAACCTACTTTTGCCCACCCCGTATATAAAACTGTTCTAAAATTTATTTTCTCACACCCACCTTTCATACGACCCCTACAATTGTTTGTTTTAATTTATAGGTGAAAATTCTTTTAAAAAGCAAACTATTTTATTTTACTGTTTTGGGTAAAATACCACATACTACTCATTTGTTCCTAAGAAGTAATGCTATAATCCACACCCCACCAATTACCCCTGAAATGAAGAAATACATCATTGTTATACCTCCATGCAACACCAAAATTTGAGGGGTGGGGGGTGCTGGCTGGGCTTTCACAAGATTGTGTTAACATGAAACATCTTTATCACCCTTTCACTGACTTTTAAAATCTAGCATCATTCGTTCTCCATGCAAAAGCATCATTTCTCAAATCTGATTTTATTTCATTGCAATCTTAGTAAATTAGAAGTTGTATATTTAAGCCCAAATGAACTTAAGTTTTATCGTGAAGAAATGCTGTAGGTATACACTGATAAATGAAAATTTATAAAGGGTTTTTTAAAAAACACTACTACTTTGAAATAGGGAAGCTGATTTGCACATCTGCAGGTTCTCTAGCAGGGGGGGCTGTGCCAGGAGTGCCCCACCCCCAGGCACTTCCAGAGGTTTACCAGTTACAGGAGCTTGGCTCTCTCCAGGGGACTACACACCATTAGTGACTGACACTATTCCGTGCAGCAAGAAGTGGGGCTTCCCAAGAAGCCAGACCAGTGGACAAGTGCCATGTCCTAAACTTCCTTAGTCAGGGCCCCATCTCATACTCTCCAGTCTTAGGTGTTTCTGTTTTTTCCTATATATCTCAAAGGCAGAGAACCTAGGAATAGAGCAAAAGTCATGAAACAAAATCCTTGTATCACTCTCCTAATTTTCACAGCATAAACTTTTCACCACTTAGAGCCATTTGAATAGATCTGATTGTGTCAGAATTCTTAAACTAGTGAGCTCAGTTTTCTCATCTGCAAATGAGAGGATTATCATCGACTTCATAGGGACCCTGAAAAATGAGCCAGAGAACACAAGTGGTCATCTTGGTATCTTTTTGTCCAGGGCTCATGTGTTACTAAGAGGGCTGCTGAAAGTGGAAAACAGCTTTCAGAGCCACTTTGTGGAGAGAAACAATCACAAGTAGGATAGACTACAGAACACCAGCAGAGATTAATTTGTACGAGTTTGTCTGCAGATGACTGCACCTGCTGCTCCTGACTTGAGATTCTCACCTAAGAACCAATACGTAGAGGTCCACTCACAGAGCTAAAACACCTACAACTCAAAGAAAGGCACACACCAGAACAAATCTAACTGCAAAGAAACACAAACTAGTCCCTTATGTCCCTTGCAGGATACACACCAGTGTGCTGAAGGCATGCACAGTGAGAACTGTGCAGACTGAGCAGGGCTGGCATAGGGTACACTGGGCAGGCAGTGAGACGAAGAAACAGAAAGGATCACAGAAACCCAAACTGCAAACCCATGATTTGCAGGTTGAGTGAGAATATTTTTTCTTAACAATCTCCATGGATATTTCAACTTACCCAAATGTATGTAACTTTGGCCTTATACTACGCAGCATTGAACTGCTGCGTAATAGTAATTTTACGTATTATTATGTAACAGTAATTTTTTTGTTCTCAAAAAAATTCCCACTAAAGACCATTAATAGCATCTAGAGGTAATCAACAGTGGGAACCAGGGTTGATCCTCTGCCTTCAACTACGATTTCATGGCTGAGGTAGGAACAGTACAGGATAAATCTATAAAAAAGTACTCAATAGCAAGAAATCTGCTATCTGTTCACAGAGGTACTTCATATATTGGGTTGTCCAAAAAGTTCATTTGTTTTTTTTCCATTAAGATGGCTCTAGTGGTGCTTAGTTGTCTTTAACTTCAAAACAATTATTAGATTGTATTGTGATAGGTGTCATGATCAGCATACATTAAAAAAATTCAAAATTGGTGAATTTTTGTGCAGCCATTTTAATACTGAAGATGGAAGAAAATAAGCAACATTTTCCGCATATTATGCTTTATTTCAAGAAAGGTAAAAATACAACTGAAAGGCAAAAAAAAAAAGATTTGTACAGTATATGGAGAAGGTGCTGTGACTGTGTCAGAAGTGGTTTGCAAAGTTTTGTGCTGGAGATTTCTCACTGGACGATATTCCACTATTGGGTAGATCAATAGAAGTTGATAGATATCAAATTGAGACATTAATTCAGAACAATCAATGTTATACCACACTGGAGATAGCTGACCTAGTTAAAATATCCACATCAATAAAGTTATTGGTGAAAATGAAAAATGTGTCTTGTATGGAAAAAACGAAACAGACTTTTTAGCCAACCCAATACTTCCCCAAACCTGCACTTTGTCAATCAACTTCACTACACAGATGCTATGCTTCTAAGTCATGTGGCAACAGGTATCCAAAAAAATGAAAAAGGCAGTTCAGTTTTGTAAGAAACAATATATTTTATTTTTCTGACACCACAGCTCTGGTGAGTGGTTTTGTACCAAATTTAATGTAGGTTACACAAAACGTTTTACGCATGGGAGGAAAGAGGGGAAGAACCACAAAATTAAAAAAAAAAACTTGGGTAGCTTTTAGCATCTGTTTCATTCCCACATTCATAAAATTCATTTGGGAATTCCTAATAAAAGGAAAACAAAAAACAAGGTAGGCAGGGAAGGGTATATTGGGGAAGAAAAGACAGAAAAGACCCTCACGCATCCCAAAGACAGGCCTCTCCATCCAGAAGCCACGATGATGCCCAGCATGGAAGGTGAGTTTTTGTCATATTTCCCCAAAATAAAACCATGTATTGCAGCTTCCAAAGGGAAAAAGAGAGGAGGGAAGCAGAGGTCACCCATGGGGACACAAGGGAAGAAAACACATTTAACCAAGGAGGTGGGAAAGGACAGGGGAAGAGAAACCAGAGAAAAATGTGATGGTGGATTTGCAGACTTGGAGAGAGCGCTAAAGAGCACTTGAACTGAAAAACAAAATGTCCTAGACGTTATTTTTAAAAAGAAAAATTTCCCCCTCCCCCCACCCCTTGTTGAACTTAGTTCTTTTTTTTTTTTTTGTGCTTTTCGTTAATACTCTGCTCTGAGGTTGTAGTTTGGTTTTTTCTATACACTGGGGTTGAAAGAAAATAGTCCAAAGGTCTGAAGATGGATTCTCCACCTAAAGTAAACAGCCCAGCATTCCTGTTCTCTTGTCCCAAAGACTAAAGTCTCTGCTAAAATTCCTTTTACAATATAGTACAGTACACAAAATAATAAAGCCCAAAGCAAAAAACAAACCAAAAAAGAATCCTGGGAGAAGCCAGTCCAAAGGACGTAAACATACAGAGAATGGTGCAACACATGACAGATGGCAATTCTAAAGCACAGCTACAGATTCCCAAAAGTAGGTGCCATCATGGGATACCCAAGTCCACAAAAATAATTTTTTAAAAATAAATCTTAAAAAAAAACCACACCTGTTGATTAAATGAATCATTTGTTTTCAGGTAAATCCATACATTCTCGAGTTCCCCCCTCCCCCAAAGGAGCCCTCGGGTCTCTGTTCTCCTACTGCATGATCAACAGTCTCCTGGAACTCCCACAAAGCAGCCCTCAGGACCTGAAATCTCATCTTGATAAGAATCAGCACATCCAATCTTAGCAGCTTAAAACATCATGTTTCCTGGATTGGCAGGTCCTTGGCTAAATCCACCCATGCTCACATCAGTGGCCATGCCCCGGGGCCTCATCTGTGGGGGGATCATGATGTTCTGTTGGGGTCCCATCATGCCCTGCATGGACATCATCATGCCTGGAGAGCCCACAGGCCCAGGGTGGGTGTAGAGCCCAGCAGGTCCCCGATCCTTGCCAGGAATCATGCCCACTGCAGCAGCTGGATTGCTCATCAGGGTGGGCTGACCGGGCATTGTAGATTGTGCTGGTGACATCATCCGATGGTGAGGTCCTATCATGCCTTGCTGGAGAAAGGCTGGTGGTCTCATTGGGTTGTGTCCTGACATGGATGGAGCTGTGCCAAGAGGGATGTCCGGAGTTCCCACAGGCCCTGGACCTCCCATGCCAGGTAATGCTAGTCCCATTCTGGGGGCTTGTTCGCCCATCATCCCCTGCATATGTGAAAACCCAGGACCAGGGCCCTGGGGCTGTTTACGGCCTGGGACTTCCCCTCGAGGGAAATATTGCAGAGTCTGGCTAGGCTTCTCAGATGGAATAATGCGAGACAGATCAAATTCAGGGATTCCGGTGGCTCCAGGTCGAATGACCTCCTGCAGATCTGGGTCTGTAAACACTGAAGGCATGCTATTCCCCAGGACAGCAAAGGAGTCAGGACCCCCTGGGCCTCCAGGCTTACAAAGTGCTGCATCTGCTGAACTCTGGGGCAGATTGCTGGGGCGGCCAAGGGGACCTTCTCCTGGGAAACCCATACTTCCTGGGAAGTTGCCCTGCCCCCCACTGGCGCCATTGTGAGGGAATGGAACCTGCTGTGGAGGAGACTGTACTGGAGGGAAGCCCTGGGGAAAGCCCATTCGTCCTTGAGGTACCATTGGAGACTCCTGGGACCCATGCCCCATGATAGGATTGTGTGACATCAAGCCTGGCCCCATTGGGACCCCATGAGGAGGTATGTTGGGTCCCATGGCATTCGGAGAGGGCATCTGATTGGAGTGAGAAAGTGGCTGGGTCATTCCCATTGGGCTCAGGGTTGGCATCGGGACCACGGGGTTTGGACCTGAAATTCGAGGATTCTGTGTATTAATGCCCATTCCTAGAAAAATAAAAATATCAAAGGAATCAACTTAACGAAAAGCAACTCAGAAGAACTGTAATAAATCAAATTAACAAACAAATTATTGTGCATAAGATGTGCACGGTACTATACTAGGAATATATACAACACACTACCCCTGCCCTCGGTAAGATTATAACACATTTAGGGGCAAACAAAGCAATAGCTCAGCAAAACAATATATTATTGTCTTAAATTATATGACATAAAGTATGTGGAAGACAGCTAGGAAGAAAGTCTCCTGTGTGAAAAGTTACAAATAAATATACAAATGAGTATACAATATTCTTCATTTAAAGACATTTAATACATAAGCAAACAATTTGTCTAAATGATTTAAGTATGGTCCTTTTTTGAGAAGGAGAATTAAATAGTCCTGTAAATCCAAGAATCAGAAATAATAACAAGGAAACCAAACAGGCCTTCATCAATTGACATTTGGCATTATCATTTTATACTGCCTTACACAGAAAGCATTGAAATGTTAAAGAAATGGTAACTTTTAATGAAAAAGGAAAGCATGTAGGTTCTACCATATAGTCTGGGACATTTAAATATTTGGTCTTTCTATGCAGTTACCACTCAGTATATAAGGATGGTGTTTATGCTGTCTACACAGCATATCTAACCTGATTAATTAGGATTGCTGATAAATAAAGTGAGTTCCTAGCAATCACAATGGCTGAAAAGTCATGGTCCCTCTGCAGATCACCTTCACCACCTCAGATGATTTTCTTTAGTGTTTAGTGAGATTTGGAGGGCAGAAGGTAGAGAGGAGTGAAGGAGTACAGGAATACAGAATGAAGGAATTTTCTCTCTCTAGTTCTAAAGAAAGTGCTTCTCTAGGAAATAGGAGCTTTCTACTGTCTGTAATCCTGTGGCTGCTTGTGGTTTGAAGCTGCCCTTTCAGGAAAATAGAATTGAGAATTAAAGATATTTCAATCAACATGTTAAAATTAAACTGCTTTCAATATTGCTCCAGAAGGACCCCCCCCCAAAAAAAAACCCAGGTAACAGAAGTATCAGAACTTCTATAAGGAACTATAAGGAACCTGCTTTCTTATAAACACATATTGAATCAAGCAAATATAAAATTGTTATCTTCCTCTACTCAAGGCACTTTAATTCTATTGAAACTTAAATTCTTTTTCAACTTGTTGAACCTCCACCTATTGGGTCTACAGTCGTCAAGAAAAACATGCAATAGCCCTGGCTGGCATAGCTCAGTGGATTGAGCGTGGGCCTGCGAACCAGAGGATCGTGGTTCGATTCCCAGTCAGGGCACATGCCTGGGTTGCAGGCCAGTTCCCAGAAGGGGACACACCAGAGGCAACGGTACATTGATGTTTCTCTCCCTCTCTCCTTCCCTTCCCCTCTGAATATAAATAAATAAATATTTTTAAAAAAACATGCAGTAAGTTTCTCTTGTCTACCACATCCTGTCTTCCTGATTTCTTACCTGGCATGCTATTCATTGATGGCAAGTTGGGAGAACGAGCTGGAGGGGAGTCGTCATCTGAGCTGGCCACAGTCTTGATAGCATCATGATATAATGGGGTAGAACTGGGCATTGCAAACTTGGACATTCGAGACATCATAATGGACAGTGGGTTCTGGGACAGAGTTGGCTCTGGAGGCATAGTGTATGGTGTGCTAGAAGACAGACTTCCCGGGATATTCACAGAGGTGGACTGGCTGGCTGTAGGAGGTGGGGGGCCTCCTATAAGCAAAAGAAAACAAAAATGGGGAGGGAATTAGATTAGATTCCTCTTGAAGGCTAGTGGTTCTATAATTATGAACTAGCAAGGCCAGGAATGAGACAGAGAAACAGGACAGTGTTAATAGACCCAGGACACAAATCATCAATCTTCTAGTCAAGCTCAGTATGTGTGTTGAGGGAGACAGTGGTGTGGAGGTGACAGATCTGCAGAGGGGAAGACACACACACCAAGAGTGTGTTAAAAGTATTAGTTCAAGCTTGGGAACACATGGTTTACACACAACTATTTCACTGAAAAGAATGCAGAGTAAGTGGATTGTTCCCTTGTGAGCTGTAGTTTAGAATTCAACTTGGGGGTTAGCATGCTGTGAGGCCAGACCAGGGCTCTGACCTGAGGTACTAACCCATCACCCTACACATGTTCTTGATTAATTTATACAAGATATCTGAACTAAAAAGGTCCAAGGGGCTATTCCACTGTATGGATTTTGTGAAATGCAACACAAGAAACACTTTAGCTTGTAGGACAAATCTTCTATCTTATCCTGATTTTAGTCTTTCTCAAATGGAGATAGCTCAGACCTAGGATTTACAATTTACACCTCGGTACTCACATTCCACTGACGACCTCTGGTTCCATTCACAACCATTATCAGTGGTTCTCCGAGCAGGAAAACACCAATAAACTGTAGCTGATCTGTGAGAACAGCAGTCTAAGGAGGTTTGGTAATTGTTTCTGTGGTCAACATGCATTTATGAGAACCACTGAAGTCTCTCAGAAGCCTCCCTTCTTTTCTTGGGATTATATTCAGAATTTCTTGACACAAGGGCAGCCCTTTGAAGTGGGTGGGTCTAATATTTAAAGGCGACATATTTATCCAGTGCTGACATTTTACTTTGCCAAAATGTGTTCACTGTGCAAATGCAACATGCTTTGTGAAATTACACAGATTTCCCATTTCCCTTCTCCTGTAACAGTCCTATCTGGCAAATATATTCAGCACTAAGAGCCTGTTTTCTTTGCCACAATCAGGAACTTGTGCACAACCCCATGGAAGTACTGGTCATGCACCCTGCCAACAAGTATGTCCATCTCAGCGAAGGCCGCCTACCATGGTTGCCACAATCATGTGAGGACAACAGCTTTCTTAAAAGTAAATAAAGCAGGCTTTTACAATCTCTAGCTACAAGGTACAACTGTGAGGATGTGAGCATACTGACCTGACTCTACACTTCCCAGCATGGCTGGGGAGGCCATGGTTAGGGGTACTTTATGGTTTGGAGGGATCCCAGGACTCTGAAGGGGAGGTTTTGGAGAGGAGGTCCATCCAGGTGACGGGGCAGGAAGTGATGGAGACTTGAGGTGAACAGGTGAAGCAGCAGCAGACCCCAAGACAGGTGGGGACTTAATGGAAGCAGCAGCAGCTGGTCCCGCCAGCATGCCTGCCAGCTGTGATGGAGTTTGGGGGGACTTGAGGTTCCCAGAGGGTGAGCCCAACATTGGTGACTGAACTTGGCGCATTGTGGGCGATTTCAAAGGGTTAATGCCTGGGGAATGCACCTGGCTGCCCGCCACAGATATATCCAAAGGCTTCCGCCCCAGGCCACGCTGAACTGGAGCAGCTGCATTGAGGCTAGTGGGGTTACTGGAAGGGTTGAGAGGTAGTGGTGGCATATGACTGAGCCGGCTGTTAGTCCTTTGGTCAGGCCCAACTGATTCTCTGAGATTCCGCAAGCCACTGTTGCTGCCTGGACCCTGAGACATAGGGAGGAATGGCCTGGGGCCCATGCCATACTCTTGCTGAGGGTGCTCACCAAATGGCAGGGGTACCATCTTCTGCTGAGCAGGCAGCATGTCTGTGCCACCAGGGCGTAATTTCATCATCTCCTCAGGGCTCGCCCCAGCCTCTCTCATCTTCTGAGGTATCATCTGAGAGTTGGATCCCATGTTGATGTTTAGACTGACCTCTCCCTTCATCCCACTAGGAACCACCCCAAATTCAAGTTCCCGACCAGGGCCCATCTGTGGAGGCATTCCTTTTGGAAAATCACCCCTGGAAGGACTCAGAGGGCCCTCAACTGGTATTCGAGGAAAAATGGTATTATTCCCAGAATCAGTATGTCGCTGGGAGCCTGGGATCATCCTATTCATTTCCATGCTGGGCCTGATACCATCAATGTTCATCCCTGGAGGGAGACCCAGCTGTTTCTCTGCCAGCTGCTGTTGAAAGATCTCTTCAGACAATCCCTGGGGGTTTGGGAAGCGCTCCCCTCGGCCGGGACCACTGAAGATGCCCTGGCCAGGTGGGAAGTTTCGACCATCTGGGATTTTTGGCACATCATCTGGCCAGCTAACTCCAGAAAGACCTGGTCTAGATGCCGGGTTGGGGATATTTGGCCCCTCCATTTCAGAGTTCATCATTCCTGCAAAGCCAGGGAGGCGCATCTGGCTCCCTGGCATGTTGGGGTGGGGAGCTATGCCCCTCGGGGGCAGAGAATGTGGCATATTGATCCCATCAGCAAATGGTTCTGCACCCCCAGATCCCCAGCCTTCATTAGGGGTCATCTGGTATGGAGGGGGAGGCCCTCGGGCCACTCCTCGAGGCCCATGCTGATGGATCATCATGTCCTGGAGGGAGCACTGCTGCACAACCACTTGTTCCTGCTTTCTTCTCTTCTCTTCATAAAACTCCTGCTGCAATTTCAGCCAAGCTATCTGCTCAGGTGTCATATGATCCAAGTGGTCAGGTCCCATGGGCCCAGACTGAGAGTTCATGGAAGGTGGAACCATTTCATCTGGAGAAAAGGGCACATCTCTATGTCCTTGAGGGCCAAATGGAGCTCCCACATCTGTCTGGGGCCCAGGTCCCTTACCTAGGCTTTGGGATTGAGCCATCATGGCCTGTATTGGGCCTTCTGGTTTTTTCTGAGGTCCATCTAATACCCCAGTATTCTGCTGGGGTCCCCCACTTTGTCCTCCTGTGAATTCTTTCTCATCAGGGAAAAGCATTCGTTGGATATCTCTGAGTGTTTGTAAGGAGCGCTCCCGGTGCTCCAGCTGTTCCTGAGATAGTCCATCAGGGTTCTCTCCCAGTGTTGGGGGCTCTCCACTGGACACTGGTGGAGGCGGGGGGGCTTTGGAATCTGCTGATGAGCTATTGCTCCCCTGAGAGACAGGGGTCACTGCTCGGTTGTTGGGCGTCAAATTGGGCCCGGTACCATCTGTGGGCAGTGGAGTGGAGCTGGCAGGACTGCCTACAGAAGAAATCAGTTTGTTTTCTACCCCAGGACTATCCCGGTCAAGGGGCCGTGGGGGCGCAGCAGGCTTGGGTGCTGGTGCCGGAATGGGTGGAGTTGGCTGTAGTCTGGTATTCTGGGAAGAATTCTGGTCCTGGCTGGCTGGAGCTGAGGGTTGTTGTGTGAGAGGTTTCATGTCATTCCGAAGAGCAGATATCTGTGTGTTCTGAAAATAAACGAGATTTAAAGGGTAAAAATCATTGGTAAATTGAATAGAAAGGCAATTAAAAGAGCAAGACATGCTATAAAGGACTCATACCAGTCACACAAATCTACCCTGACACTTGCTGTAAAATTGCTTGCGTATAATCCCACTTTGGACATGGAGACATTGTTTTTCTTTCTTCCACTTTACTGTTAAATGGCACTGTTTTCCCCTGGCTGAAGATTAGGTTTCAATAACTTTTATGAACATGCCAGGGAGAGCCACTCTGCCAAAGTGAATATATCTGAGTATCTATTTCGAGGAACAGGTTTGATATCACACATCTACTATGTTTCTGATTCAGGGCAAGATTAGTTTCTTGGTATGTGGGTGGCTGTACTTAACACCATTTTCTTTCCCCAAAAGTATAACTTTGTATGCAGACATCACACTGTCAATCAAAAGGCCTGATGTTTTCAACTGAAAGAGAGAGTACTTGTTATAGCCCCATCCTCTAACACCCAGAAGCCACAGGCAAGGCCACCCCATTTCAGTGTCTCTTCTGGCAGAGTGATGACCAACGTACTCCTCTCCTTGACTTTCCAGGAAGCCTGACATCTCTGATTTCTGTTTTCAGTTTGTGATCACTGATTATAAATTTGATAAGAATTTATACATTAACCGTGGTAAGACAATCTGCAGGCAGGAAGTGTCTATGGAGAAATCTGAGGGGCTATTGCATGTTTTTCTTGATGACTGTAGGCTATCTAGCTCATGGTGTCTCTTTATCTGTTCTTTCCAATGGACAGCAGACTGCCCTTTTTAGAGGCTGGATGATTGCCTTTTTATTATTTAAGTAGCAATACATACTGAGTCCTGGGTGAAAGCATACTCACCTACAGTAGGTGACATGAATGCTGTTAATATTTGGAAGAAGGACATGTATGTTCTAGGACTAAACTCTGGCAATGCTTGAGGTACTAAGGAACAGAACTGACCAACCTACAAATACCACCTCAGAGATCTTTCACCAGCCTCCAGGGAGCCACATGATCCCTTTTTGTTCATTTGCTCCCACCTGTTGACTTAATCCAGTCTGTATTTCCAAAACCCAAAGGATCTTTCTTACTTCTCCACCTCCTCTTTGGAATGTTTATCTGTGTATCTCTGCCTAGGAACAGTTTTTGTTGCACAAACACAAAGACACATCTTTTTTAAAAAATTATTTTATTCTTGCTCAAGTAGTTGTCTGTATTTACTCAAAGACACATCTTTGAGTATTCACATTCTGTGACTGTGTATAAGTGTTTTTCACTTGCTGGTATCCACGCACATACATCTGCAGAGACTGGTGTGGGTCAGGATTAGCTCAATCTATAGGACTCTGTATGGTCGAAGGGTTTCCCACATCTCTGATTCTTTAAGGAGACTGTGGGGGTCACCTTCATTTCCTTCCAGTGCCATTTTAAGTTTGGTTTTGTCAGCCAAGTTTTCTTTGCTGGGGGTGGGCACTGATTTCAAATAAGGTGACTATGACACTATGACAGAAGAAATACTTTAGTACCATCCTTTCGTATACTTTTTATTTTGTATCCTCACCAGAGGACTTTTTTTTTCATCGCTTTTAGAAAGAAGGGAGAGAGAAAAGGAAAGAAACTGATGTGAGAGAGAATCATCAACTGGTTGCCTCTCAATCCCCTGACAGGGGATTGAACCTACAACCTGGGCATGTGTGCTGACTGGTAATGGACAATTCCCAACCAACTGAACCACAGTGGCCAGGGACAATACCATCCTTTTTATTTTAGATTTGGAGCAATAGTGATTTCACTATTCCCAATTTCCTGTTTAACTCCTTTTCTGATTTAATTTTATCATCAATGAAGGTGTAGGGAAAAACTGTATTAAAATCTATCATTAAGCCCTGATTGTTGTGGTTCAGTGGTTTGGGTGTCATCCCATAGACCAAAGGGTTGCTGGTTCAATTCCCAGTCAGGGCACATGCCTGGTTTTCAGGCCAGGTCCCTGATTTGGGGCACATGAGAGGCAACCACACAGTGACATTTCTCTCTACTTCTCTTTCTCCTTCACTTTCCCTCTCTCTAAAAATAAATAAATAAATACAATCTTTTTTAGAAAATCTGTCATTAAGTCAATAAAATGTTGAATGAATTACACTGCATCCTGTGCATCCTAAGACAATATAAAATTTTAATTTATACAAGTATAAATTTAAAAACATATATTCAGATAGATGCACACACATTTTAAATATTAGATATGTCCATCCTCTATCCTTGCATAGTAGAGATGCATGCAGAAAATGAAATTTCTTTTTCAACTCCAGGAAAGCCCAAACTCTGTTATGTTAACAGAGAGAAGCTTTGGTGATATACAACATATACAAAATGTCATCTATTTTATTTTGAATTATCACTTCAGTCATTAATTGCCATTTAACTTTTCCCATCTTCAAGAGCAATCCTAGTATTAGATGTTATGCTTCCTGAAAGCAGAGACTGTCTTGAACCTCAGTGTCCCCACAGCATTGAGTGTAATGCCTTCACAATGTCAGACACAAAAAATATCTTTTGGTTTAATTTGGAACACTACCTATATTAAAATAACCACTATATAGTTTTTCTAATGTAGTTGATGTTAAGTGCTTTAAGTTCCAGGCAGAAAACAGACTAACATTTGTTATAATTTTGAAAATATCAAGCAATTAAAAGTATTGAATACTTTTAATTACCCTTATTTTGAAATAAGAATCATTTTGAAAGTCACCAAGACTCTGATTCATTTATGACCTTATGCTTCTATGATTTTATGATTTATTGGCATGTACTCCACTATTGTAGTTTTAGTTGTTGCTTTTTTCTCTCCTTCAACTAACTCGAGTGTTTGTTTTTTTAATCCTGCTTTAATCACAGGGCCTGAATTTAGATTTTCCCAGAGATAGTTACATGAAGGAAATCCTAAGATATCTATCTAACTCCTTTTTTATTTTCTATCTTTTCCTTACTAGTAATTTATCAATATTACCAGCTGGCTAGTAGAAAAGGCCAGTACAGTCTAAAAGGTGTCAAACCACAATGCCAAAATTAGGTTAAATGCTCAGAATATAGTTTATAACATCAAGACTATGGATGACATGGATGACATTCTCCATCTCCCACCTTTAGTCAGAACCTTTAAACCATTATATCAATCCCAAAATGACATACCAGGGGGGCTGTGCTTCTCTCTGCCTTGCTGTTTGAGATGTTCTGGATGTGGAAAGAGACGATTGTTTCAACCTGGCCCTTCAACACCGCTTCCGCAGCTCTGCAAAGACAGAAATGCTTGTTTCTGTCTACAAACATAGGAGCTTGTTTCTAGTTCACTTAGTCTAATTCCAAAGCACTTTCACCCCATACTGAACTTGTATGAGGGAGGAAGGAGAAGTATAAAGAACCACCAGAAATGTTGAAGAAATCAACAGAAATAGGTTGTCATTATACAAGGGGGGACCCAAAAACACCTTGCAATTTATTTATTAAAAAGTATGTATTTATTCTACTTCAGTCACCTTCAAAGTACTCTCCATTTGATGCAATGCACCTCTTGAGACTTTCTTCCACTACTCAAAACAGTTTTTGGATTTGTCGATTTTGATCCCTTTTAGTGCTTCTGCAATTTTTTTTCACCTCAGCAAAATGTTTCCCTTTGAGGACTTTTTCGCTGGGGGAAACAAAAAAGTTGCTCAGGGCAAGGTGAGATCAGGTGAATAGGAAGGGTGGGGCACAGGGATCATGTCATGTTGGTCAAAAACTGCTCAACACTCAGTGCATGTGGGCAGGTTCGGCAGGTGTGCTCGTAAATTTCCCATCATGAAGTGGGCAAAGGTGTTAAAAGAGTCTTCAAAAAAAATTCACTGAAGCCTAATGCAGCCACTCACACCACCACCAGCTGGTGCACTGATACAGATAGGTTCCTAGAACACTCATCTAGTGGGGGGAACCCTGTACTACAAGGGGCATGACCTCTAGAAGATAATTTGTTTTGGGGGAGCCCCCATATGTCTACCATTTACCATTAAACTTCTTGAAATTAAAAGATAGCCATTAGCAAATCTAAAGAGGCATTAAAAAAACCCCAAGATTTTCTCCTTCAAACTAATACACTGTGGTGGGTATTTTATAGAGAATCCTCGTTCAAAATCCCAACCTGAGAAGGGTGAATATGAAATCTCATAACACCTAATGATACTAAGGCTGTCAAATTCACTTTGTACATTAATTTAAAATCTTAATCAAAAAGAAAGTCAGAAAACTGTATGTAGGCTAATTTCACATTTTTAATAAATAAGTAAAAATCCACTGACCCATTCATCCACCAGAAACACATGTGCCAATATGTTCAGAGTAGTTATCCTGATGAATTCGAGATATTTTTTCTTTTAAATATATTTTATTGGTTATACCATTACAGTTGTCCTATCACCCCCTTCATTCCCCTCCACCCTGCACACCCCTCCCCCACCATCCCCCCCACTTTAGTTTATGATCACGTGTCTCAAGTTCTTTAGATTCTATATTTCCCCTACTATTCTTGCACTCCTCCCCTATGTATTTTTTACCGACCGTCTATGCTACTTATTTTCTGTATCTTCTCCCCCCTTCTCCTCCTTCCACTCTCCTGTTGCTAACCCTCCATGTGGTCTTCATTTCTATGGTTCCACTCCCAAATCTAGCTGTCCTCTTGGTTTGCTTTTGTTTTAGGTATGGTTGTTAACAACTCGGAGTTTGCTGTCCTTTCACTGTTCATATTTTTTATCTTCTTTTCTTAGATAAGTCCCTTTAACATTTCATATAATAAGGGCTTGGTGACGATGAACTCCTTGAATTTGATCTTATCTGAGAAGCACTTTATCTGCCCTTCCATTATAAATGAAAGCTTTGCTGAATAGAGCAGTTTTGGATATAGGTCTTTGGATTTCATCACTTGCAATACTTCCTTCCAGCTCTTTCTTGCCTGTAAGGTCTCTTTTGAGAAATCCGCTGACAGTCTGTTGGGAACTCCTTTGTAAGTGACTTTCCCCCTATCTCTTGCTGCTTCTAGGATTCTCTCCTTCATTTTAATCTTGGCTAATGTAATTATGATGTGCCTTGGTGTGTTCCTTCTTGGGTCCAATTTCTTTGGGACTCAGAGATATTTTTCTTTTTAGTTACTTACATTTTTTAATTATTTACTTATGTCATTTAAAAAATAATATGAAAGTATAAAAAAGTATATAGCATAAACAATCCCTTTTGTGTTTAAAAAGGTATATATGTATGTTTGCATAAGCACAAAATATTGCTGGAAGGAAAGCCAAGGAAGTTATTGTGGCTGCCTCTATAGAGAGGGACTAGAGAGGTTTTGTATTTTATTTTACCTTCTTCTATGCTGTTAACTTAAGGGTGTGGGAGGGGGTGGGGACAAAAAGATCACTATGAACTTAGGTGCCCAAACGTGCAAGCCAACAGCAAGACACAACCATCAACTTACTTATTGGCCATCTCAGTAGAAAACACATACACCACTTTGGCTGGAATCTTCGGAGCAGATGTGGGCTCTGGGACAGTAGTCTGGCCATGGGATGGGGTAGAAGACCTGGGGGCCGTAGCATTTGACGGGGTCATAGAGTGTGGTGTGTGTTGTGAATCCTGGGACTTTATATGGTCAGCAGAATTACATTCTGAAAGAATGAAAAGGCTCATGTCATTGAAAGAATAAAACTCTCCTCTGCCAGCATATACAAATTCCTAACACAAACCCACCTTGAGAATTTTAAGGAGGAAGTACCTTGCTAAGAGGAAACCTCTTTTACTCATAAAAAATGGAAATAGGCTTCTCTGTAAATGACAAATTATAAAACATTCTTCCCCCATGTCCTCCTCTACCATACATCCTTCAGATAGTAGCATAAATGTCTCTTCCTCCTGGAAACCTCTTTGGAACCTCTTGGACTGGACCAGATACCCATGCTAGTTGAACCCAGAGCCCCTAATTTCTCTTATTTTAGCATTTTACAAATGTTATCAAGATTGTTTAATTGTCTGTCTAGGTGCACTCAAATCCTTCAGGAGAGCAACTGTATCTGTCTTCCTGGCCATGGCACCACCCTCACCCAGCAGTGCTGGCACTCCTAACAGGCTTCCTACAAACACCTGAGGGAGGAAGGAAAGACAGCAGGATATTCACCCAGGTTTTCATTTCTAATTTGGGTTTGAGAATCACACTTCCACCTCCTGAATACTAACTTCATGTCCTGGCCTGCAGTTAAAGATTTTTGGTCTTATACCAGGAGAAAAAAGGTCTAAAACCACAGCCACTGGTTCCATATTCTTGTTGGATTACTCCATTTTTGTGCTTATCTGATCTCTATCACATGTAGCCACTCACTCCTGTCCCACTGAAATTAGCTGTGACAAACTTAGACTAGTGCCAGGACTTCCCCTTGTGCCTACAACTCTGGCAAAGTGGCAACTAGACAGCACAAAACCCAAGTTTTGGAGGATTAATCTGATGGAAAAGAAAAGGAAAGGCTAGAAAAACTGCTCTAGTGTGAGCCACTTGCATTGACTAACTGGAGCACATCCATCAGAACACGGTTAGGGTCATGGAACATGTGACCATAACTCCCCAAAACCTGCACATCCTTCAGAGCAAGAATTCCTCAATTAGGTGGTTTCCAAACTATTCTTCAGTATAGGAAAATGGGCAGAAATAGTTCCATCTTAAACTACAAACTCCTAAATCTGACACCTACTCTCCTCACTTGGCTATTAAATGGTTCTCCAATATCCATCAATGTCAGAGGCCTTCCCTCAGGAATACCTACATCCCTCTGAGTCTCAAAGATCTTATAGACATACCTTTAATGTCAGAGTCATCGTTTGGAGTCCCAGGATCTCTCTGATCAAAGGAGTCGGCGGAAATACTTCGCTCCCTTTTCCCCTTGCCCTTGGCAACATTTCCAGCCCCATTCTTCAGCCCCATGCTCCCACCTGGGCCAGGGAGCACTTTAGGGGTATGGCCCCCACTCTTGGAGTCACAGGGGGATGGCTGGGATTGGCTGGCTGAGCCCCCCTGTTTACCCTGATTGGAGAATTTGGAATCCAGCTGGGGGTTTCCAGATGGGGACATCACTGTAGGAGGACGAACCATCACCTCCTGCTTTGACTTAGGGCTACTAAAAGAGACAAATAACAGAGGGAGATCAGATACTGAATATAGCTGGTCATCACAAATTAGGGAGAAGCAGAAGCATTGGGGTGTTTACTTGAAGCCTCAGTAACCACTCCATATTTCACCTTGGCAACTTGCTTGTTCTCTCCACCCCTGCTCCCATCTCAGAGAGGAGGACCAAACAGAATGGCCTGCCACATGGGGACCCATCTCTAGGGCTTCTGTCAATAAAGGACAATGGTACACAGAGTCTTACACTAAGACTAGTGCAGAGTAAACAAATAGGCATCATGAAGATTAAAAATACTACCCACCCCTGAACCCCCGGCAGCTGATGACATGGGGCAGCTGTAATGGGAGTCCAGCTTCCCTGCTGGAAAATACAAGCAGGTCCAGAAGAGCGTGGAAACCCTCTGTGACTGGCAGGTTAGGAAAACCCTCCAGATCTAACCCCCATCTCCCCAATAAGCAGCATCACACAGAACAGATACACTAACCTCTAGCCCCAGGGAACTAGGAAAAATTCTTGTAAAATGTCAGTTTAAGTGCTATGGACCAGAGGACAAAGCTTCGCAGTCCACGGGCCACTGTTTTAGTTCTGGGACCTCAGTTCTCCTCACTATTCCAGGCCTTAGTTCCCTCATTTACCAAGGTGAGCACATTGTACTCAGTAGTCTTTAAGGTCCTTTTGTTTGTGCTTTAGTGAAGAGAGAGTGGTAAGGAGAAGAGGTCAAGGGATGATGGACAAAAGAATAGCAAAGAAAAACTCTGAACATAAATGTTGCCTGTTTACTATCCTATTACTATTTACTTATCTATTTTCTCTTCCTTTCCCTATTTGGTTTCGTTTACTTCTAGTTCCATACATTGTTCTACCAGTGAGTGTTCACAATCCCCCTACGACATCCCCAAGTGGACACAGGCGCAGTCCTTGCCCTTCCTTACCTCTGAGTGTTTCCTGACGGAGAGTTCCTCACTTTCGGGTTACTGGAATGCATTGATTGAAATCCTGAGCCTGCAGTCACAAACAGGGACGGGCTCCCCGAGTTCGTCTCGGGCTACAGCAGAAATGGATACTGAGGGCACTGGCAGCGGCCCACTGCTTGCTGGGTGTGTCCCTTAGTGCTGGCCACCTGTATGCCTTTTTCCTCTTTGTTTTCCTCTGCTGTGGAAATGGGTCCTTTTCCCTCGCAGCTCCAGCATTCTCTGGGTGTGTGCCTCCTGCTGCCAAAGGAAAATCTCGCATCTCCAGGGCACACTGCATGAAAAGTCCACCCAAAAAGAATCGGGCAAAAACAGACACATAGAATAACCTTAGAACAGGATCAAGGTTAAAACACTAGCCAACTCAACAATATAGCAGCTAGATCATTCCTCAGCTTCCATCAGGGTTAAAGGACAGGGTGATGTTCATATTCTGGCCAAAAGGCTCTGGTACTAAGGCAGCTGAAGAATGGCTACGACTTTCTACCAAGCATACCAGCCTCCCATCATGTACCAGGCATTTGCAAGCAAATTCGAGAAAAACATTTTTATCTTAAGCCACATATTCTCTATTATACTTCTCTACTTCTGAATGCAAAACCCTCAAAAACTTGAGTTTTTACTTTTTCAAAACAATGCTTTGAAAACCACTGGGTTCTCCAAATTCATAGCAACTATCTGCTGCTTTACCTTTGATGACAAACAATGGCAATGGAAATGGAACAAACCCATCCCAACTTCAAACCATGAAACAAATTAATCTATGCTTATATTCTCAGGGCCTCAGGGTGGGGAGACATTAAAGGAGATACTTCTGAAATCAACTATAGAGCCAATACTAAAGATATCAATTATTCTCTCTGATTTCCATGATCTTTCTATTAAATTATGTCAAGTATGTGTCTTGTGTTCTCATTGCTTAATGACAGGGATTATAGGCATGGGTAAGCATGGGAATGATCCATTATGCTGAAGGTAAAAGAACATCTTTGTAGGCTATGATATTTTAGAGCCAATTTGCAAGGCTACTTTAAAGCATAAAGGTCAAGAAAATATTCCCAAACCTAGGCAGAGTACAAACGAGAAAGCCCTTCATTTAGGGAAAAGATGGTCTCTGTATAACCACTGTTCCTTTACCTACCCCCCACCTTCTGATATTTCACCAATAGCATATAGGACTAAAGAAAAAGGGTATTAAGTACAGGATAATGGCTAAAGAATCAAGGGAGTTAGAAGCAGCTCAGATGTTACAGCTTACATACACTTTGGGAGACTCAAGAACTGGACTAAATAAAATTGGGAAGATTAGTTATAGTTGAGGTTTTAGCACTGCATATGATTACCGTCAAGTGTGAAATGTCTACTTCTTCATTTAGAAATGTGCAGTAGTCCCAGCTATTTTACCTGAGACACTGTGAAAGGAACATATGGAAGTTCTGAGGCACACAATTACATTCTTTTCTTTTTACATGAATAAAATGCTATGAAATATTTCTATGCTGACCTTAGGGAGGAAGTATCTCCCAAAACATTTTGGTCTTAATTATATTTAAGGTTGTATTTTTATCCCCTACAACCTTCCACATTTCCTCCCCCTCAGATTAGATTATAAAACTGATTATGGCTGTCAAATTTGACATACACAATCATAAACCATTTTGTAACCTCTCACTAAATCGTTGATAAAATAGAGGTAGGAAATGCATCTTGAATGGAGAAAACTATCAGAAAACATTTACCTCAAGAAAAGAAAAGCTGTTACCACCTATACAGTCCCTTTCTTTAACTTCTTCTGGTACTTTCTGTCTGCATCATACATTCTAGCACTCAATCATATGTTGCATTGAATAGTTTTATGGGTATACTGTACAAACACTATGTTCTTTGAGGACAAAAGCTTGTTTTAAAGTTCTTTGATTTTTTAAAGTACATTTTATTGATTATGCTATAATTACAGCTATTGAATTTTTTTCTCCTCCCCTTTATTCCTCTCCACCCTGCCACATATTCTCTATTATACTTCACCACCCTGCACCACCCCCTTCCCCACCAGCAATCCCCCAACTAAGTTCATGCCCATGGGTTGTACATGTAAGTTCTTTGGCTTCTACATTTCCTATACTATTCTTAACCTCCCCCTGTCTATTTTGTACATACCACTTATGTTCCTTATTCTCTGTACCTTTACCCCCTTCCTCCCTAACACCCTGCTGATAACCATCCATGTGATCTCCATTTCTGTGTTTCTGTTCCAAAACACTTATTTTCAAAGTGACCTGGCTCTTTGCCCTAAGTCATCTCCCTACCATTACGTTATGGGTGAAGACCCACAGAAGGCTGAAACAAGCATGTGGGTTCACCTAAGTGATGGGAAAACACAGGTGTTTCAACCCCTAATCAATGGGAGTAGTTGAAATGTCACCACAACTTTAGCCTTCCTGACACTTAAAACAATTAAGCAAAAAATCTGCCAAGTATCACACAGTTCTAAAGAATAAAATTAGGCTGTTCAGCTCCTACATTTGCAGGTTGGTGCTCAACTGTTTACTTTTAAGGACTGGAAAAAAACCTTTCAAAAAATGGTTAATAGCCAGAGAAAGATTATTTTTCCCAACATAACTAAATCTCCTAACTCCTTAGATATATATACACGTGTCCCTCTCTTCTTCTTAAAAAATACTTAAAACACTTTGTATGTGTCAGTCATTCTTCCAAGCATTGTCCACATATATATACATATATTCACTCATTCACAATCACCCCAGAAGGCAGGAACCCCTGCTATTCCTAGTTCACAGATGAGAAGGCTCATTCTCTTGGTCTCCAAAACAGCACACTTTCCTAGGCTTCCACCTCCTACTTCAGTCCTTCTTTGCTTCCTTTGCTGGCCCCTTCTCTATGCAATGTCTACCGTTTAGAGTTCCCCAGGACTCTACCCTGGGTTCTCTTCTCTTCTCCTTCTGTCAGCTCTCGCCATGCCAACAACCCCCATTCTTATATCTCAGTCTGCAGACCTACACACACAACTGCAATCTGGCATCACCCTCAACATCTCAAAGTTAACAAGATCAAAGATTGAGTCTTCTTCTGTATCTAGCCTCCCTTCCAAAAACATTTCTCCCTTGATCTTTCACAGTTTAGTAAATGGCACCTTCATCCACCCACCTGTCAGTAATGTGGAGTTCATTCTTGACACCTTTCTCCCTTACTCCAACTAAATACTAAGTTTGAATATTTTTGCTGAATTACATCTCAGCCTCAGTGTTTGCTCTTCAGAGAGAAAGGATATCTGAAAGCCATTGATCTACATAAAATTCCCCATTACACTCTTTTCAGAGCATCCTGTGTTCTTTTACCTCCACAATATTTTCCATGTTTTGTAATTATGTCCTACATTCATGTCTCTCACTAGGCTCCATGAAGGCAAGGACCAAGACTGGTATGTTCATCCCTATAATCCTAGCATGTACCATAGTATCTGGCACATGGTGTTTGCTTAGTAAACATTTGTTAAATAAAAATGGAAAATTTTCCCCAAGATCATTTTTCTAAGCCAGCATGGTTTCTAGTGTTATCATCCATCAGGCTACTCACCAAACCCCCCAGGGTCACGATATTGCTGTGCTCATCCTGGAGAAGAGAAGTTGGAGAAGTCCAGGAACCCCTGGCTCAAAGATGGCCCTCCCCTGGATGAGAATAAAGTAAAGAAGAAAAATTCCTAAGTGGATTTAATTGTTACTGAATACCTAGAGAGAAGGACAAGTTCCCTATTTAATCTAGAATATGAGTTTCAGAGGAAGTTGTCATCACCCATGTAAACAGAGTGAGTACAAAGGATATATTACCCAATCAGTAAATATTTCAAGGCCCTGTGATCTTCCCTCCTTCCCAACTGTACATCGTATTTTCAAAGACTGGAGAAATAGTAAGTACAAGTAAAACTGACTTATACTTTTTAAATTTCTGGGCATTTAGTAGGAAAAAAACTATTTTTGCTTCTGCATATTCCTTAAAGAGAATTGAGAACTAACTGTAAAAGTGAGACTAAATTCCAGGCACGCTTTTGAATTCATAAAGTGAATACATTCACAGCTCCACCCTACTCTCAACTGTAACTCTACATGGTGAACATTCAGCAAGAAAATTTATTTTCATATACTTTTTGGGGAAGATAGAGCCGAACAACCGGGCCACATGATTTCCTTTGCTTGAATGCCTACTGTGTACAAAATGCTACCCTAAGTTGAGCTAGATAAGTCAATAAAAGACTGAAGTTCCAGTCAAGTGGAACAATGTTCAACAAGAGTCCTTGTTAATTAATTATATCACTGAGCCTCCCCCTTTGGCCAGAATTTATAGTTTTAAAATTGCAAGGAAGAAACAAGTTCCAGAGTATTCTCAGGCCAAATTATTTAGGAAACATTAAAAGAAGGTTCTACAAGGTTGCCCCAAAGTTGATAATAAATTTACAAATTAATCTAACCAATGCCAGAATCACCTCTATGATTCTAATTCAACTCTTCCAATGATTGTTTTTCCACTTTCCTGCTCTAAGAAGTCAAGTTTATTACAACTATATCATATTTAACAAATTTTTCTAGGCTATGACCATTGCTCTATAAAAGGCATAGCATCAAACTATAATGTGGAACTTAAAGGCCTCAGGATTCCATTCCTCACTCATTCTTAACTTCTGGCATGCCAACTACTAAAAGGCTTCCTCTCAGAAAAAGTACACAATAGAAAGAACCAATCTTTCCCCAACATGTGGTAAAAAAAAAAACTATACAATTGGCATGTACAGAAAATGTCGGTGCAAACATACTACTTTGTTTATTCTACTTTGTTCTCATACAGGGTAAAAGTGTACCTCTAAAAGTGTACATCTTGCTTAAAGCTAACAAACTTTAAGCAAACATATAAAAAATGGGTATCAAGCTAAAGCACTGACAAAATTTAAGCATTCAAAAATAAATTTCAACAACCATCATTTAGAGTAACAGTTCCTCCGAGTAAAATTTTAGCACAAATGCTCTTTTTAAAAAATAATATTCTCTTTGATGCCCAGCTACCCCCAAGAATGTTCTCCATGGCCCCACAGTCTTATTATATACATAACACTTCATAACACTGATAAAACTGTATCCCTCTGATATGCAGGCAGGGAACCCTGGAAAAAAAGTCCGTCATCTTAGCACCCCACAATCCCCAGTAGAAACTCAGTAAACACAACTAAATAAGTCAGGCTGACCTAAATGCAGGTGGATCCATGTAATGTAATGAGCTGGGGCTTGCACATTGCTACATTGCCTCAAAGTCACACCAACCAATTATGACTTGACAAACACCTCTTTAGCTCCTCACCATCTGCCTCTTCCTATGAGGTGCATTACTGCAGAAGGCCCTGGTCACAGAAAAGTAGAAGGTAACTGCACTGACAGTTCTGCCTGGCATTTCAGATGACCTCTGCCTTGGAAAATGCTATAATAATAAACACATGCACTTTTAACTTACAAGAGACTCTATAGAAAAATACACAAAAATACATCACACTCAGACTAAATCCCAGAAGTAACAGGCTTATCATCAGGCTCTTTACCTTTCGAGATGTCCAATTTGCTCTCTTCTACATTGGGATAAAGGAATGTTTCCAGGAATGATCTCCGCCTCCGACACAGATGAGAAGTTATAGGTCAAAGTGAAGTGACACCAGTTAGTTCCACATTTAGTCCTACAGGGATGAGAAGAATAGAAAATTTCATACCCCAATTCACATCAATTACAAAAAAAAACAAAAAAATACCCATTCCCCAAAGCACTGAGGACAAAACAATATTTGGAATGATTAGGAAGGTCCAGGTCAGGGGTGTCAAACTCATTTCCACTGGGAGCTACATCCTTCAAAGGCAATAATTTTAGGAGTGTAAAAATGTAACTACTCCTTAACTATTAAGGAGTTAAAATTACATTTGGCCCTTTGAAGGCAACCGCAAGGCTGATGTGGCCCCCAGTGAAATGAATTTGACACCCCTGGTCTAGGTCAAAATGGGAAAGGAAAGCAAAACCACTAAAATTCAAAATGCAAGCTGCAGCACTACAGCCCAAATCCAATCCTAATCAAGACCTGGGAAGTTTAGAAACAGCAAAATCCATCAGATACAAAGGCCTCATTCTTGTTGTTTTTGACTTTCTCCACAACCAAAAGCAGTCACCACTGGTTGCAAAGTGGCCTTTTATTTCATATCTTTTCTATGCCCTTTCTTTAGCCTGGAGGAGACACTGAGAAAATTAAAAAGCATAAACGCAGGTGGCCATAAGATATTTCGAAAATCAGTTGATCTAGAGTAGGAATTCTTCACCTGAGATCTACTACCTCAAGGTATCTGTGAAGAGACTTGGGGGTGGAGGGGAGCTGTAAACTTGCTGGGGAAAACTTTCATCTTCATAGTCACTAACCTCTAAGTAAAAATTAGCACTGCCTTTAATTGTGAACATAGGTGACAAATGGTGATGGTAGTATTAGCAATCCTGTGACTGTGACACGAAACCACAAAGACATTTTCACATCACATTACAGTTGTTGCACATATGGCCACACAGTATTTATATTCCTAACTACTTCGAAATTACAGTATCATTAGACCTGCTGCTACTTTTTGCTATTTACTGTTATAAAGAAGCATATAAATGACTGTATCACAACTGTTTCACATTTTAGGAACTGTTTTCATGTCATCTATAATTCTATTTTATGCATTTAAAAAGACATAATTATCAGAAGGGGTCCTTATGATTCATTAGATTGCTGAAGAGGTACAGGGGACATAGATGGTTAAGAACCCCTGGTCTACAGTAAATAAAGTTTCTAGATCCTAATATCATAGTCACCAAGGCAAGCAGACAAGTACATCATTCTGCCAATATTATTTCATGTTTAAAGAAAATTAAGCCACCAAGAGACCAAGTAACATGTCCAAGGTCACACAAATTTAGGGTTGGCATCAATCTCAGATTAGCACTCACAGCATGTATATTCCCACTCTTCTACAGGGACCCTTGCTTACATTCTTAAAATTGTTGTCACTATTTCTGTCTTGCCACTAAATGGGGAACAAACATCACCTCTCAAAACTAATAAAGAAGCAGAACAAGACAGATGTACAAGCTACTCCTTTTTGTCCCTTAATCAAGTGTGGTAATAATTGCTACAAATGCTGAATTTGGTCTGTTCCTGAGACAGGTTTTTGGAAGTGAGAAAAAGGTTGTGCCATGTAATAAACTCTCATTCTCAGAAGTGTTCAAAGCACATTGCCTATAGGCATTAACTTGCTAAACATTGCAATAAGTTACGAGTGATCTGGGCAGAGGTATAACCACATCATAAGTGGGAAAAGACAACTGGAGAATAAATGAGATTTGTTCAAACTGACACCAAAGCAAATGGGAGAACCAACTTCCTGATTATTCTAACTACTATAACAAGTCATCATGATCAAATACTTGGTTGATTATAATGCTTATAAAATCTCTGTACTTTCTTCCCCTACAAGCCAGAGAGTATTTTCTTTTGATTCAGAGGAGCAAACACTTCTGAAGGCTAGAGGGAAAATATCCCTTAAAATAAATTCCAATGTGCATAAGTACTTGTTTTTTTCACTTATACTAGTCATCTAAGAACCCAGGTGAGCAATCCCTACCTCGCTCAAAAGCCAAATTACATACAACTTGCCTTATATAAAAAGAACAGTAGGGAAATTGTTCCTTCATCTTTTAATCAATCACCTTCTTATCTGTCTACTATATCTTATGGAACTATTATCATCTTACATTCAAAACTGTTATTCCAAAGTAATATCCTAATGGTTTAATACCATTAGACCCCAGGTCCTAAAACTATGCAATGCCACCCCCGTTTCAATTTTGCATTAAATTTTCTCTTCTTGTCAAAACCACCAATTAATAGAATCCTCATTCCTCAAAGCATTCTTACACCATAGCTTGAGCCTTTCTCACTCTTAAAAAAGAGATCTTCATTTTTTAAAAAGATTTTAAAAGAGGAAAAAAAGAATAGGAGAGAAACATCGACATGCGATAGATACATCAGTAGGGCTGCCACTCACACCCCCCCCACTGGGACCTGGCAGGCAACCCAGGCAAGTGCCCGCCTGGCTGGTGGGCTACCTTCCAGTTCGAAGGCTGGCACTCAATCCACTGAGTCACATCAGCCAGGGCTAAAAGAGGTCTTTTCTTAAATTTGTACTCAGGACCATAACATTAGTCACACCAACATTAATTTCTTTGCTAAAACTTCCCACATTACTGGTTCCCAGTTGAAAAAGTCAATAGGACTATTACTTACATAATCTCCCTAAAAAATCAAAGGTTCTTAACCAACACATCAATCTTACCCATCAATATCCTTTCCCCCCCACCCTCTCTCAAGTATTTTAACAGTTATCCTTCCCACAAGAGTTCAAATCTCTGGCTCAAGAATGAACACTTAATTTTTGAACATATCAAATGTTAGCAAATACTCCACCACGTGCCATTGATCAAAGGGCAACTCTTCACACAGCCACTCAAGCATTTTCCCACTAAAACACTGGCAGGGCCTTATCCTTGTTTGCCTTAACCAAAGTCTAACCACCTCAGAGTCTCTCTCCACTAAGAGATAGTTATGTCCATTTCTCTACCTTGTCTAGTAACTTCTTAGACCCCAAATAGGCTGCAATTTAGGCTCTAAGTCACTCCTCTCCAACACAGACCAGGGCCCTTGGTCTGTGGACAGATTTCAGGTCTCATTCTTCAGGCTTAGGCGCCTTCACATAAGATCCCCAGAAACACTATTACAGGCCTCTGGCTCTTCCCTCTGAACATCATAACCTGCAGATGTTTCATTTAGGGTATCTCCATTTCACCAGGCTCACCCAACACTAACTAGTGATATGGTGTTAATAGTGTTTGCAACTTTCAAAGGTCACTGACTGGCGCTCCACTCTGGAATCACCCCATAATGACTCGGTGACCATCACTACCTCACCTGCTTGAGTCCTTTTACTACTCATGAAATCTTCTTGGCTTTCACTTTCCCCCACTCTTCAAAAAGTCACTGGCCTGCAAAGTCCCCTTTGCCTCTTTACCCATTTTCGGGGACTCACAGACCCCTCCAAACTCAACCCGAATTCCCATTTTTAGCTATCCATCTCGCCCCTCAAATGCCCCTTCATCCCAGGACTCTAGGACCGTCCCATCTCATTTAGCTTCTCCAAGCACTGCTCGAGACGTAACGTAAAAAAAAATCGAGGTGCCTCCGTCTGCCCCCACTGCTCAGGGCAGAGGACACCCCTCACATAGCCCCACAGGTTTCTCCAGACTCAACTCACTAAATCCGCAACCTCTACCCCCTCCTTTCCTCCCGTCCCCGCCCCCCAGTTCCACGGCTTTCAGCAGCCGTGGCTGCCCCTGCCGCCAAACCGGCTCAAAACACGCGGACGCGGGCCCTTCTCCCCCAACCCACCCATACCGCCCTGGCTCTGGTCCATCCCCTCCCCCTCCCCCCTGAGGTGCTACTTACCCCCAAGGCAGGAGTGGGGGAGGGGAGAGGCGCGAGTAGGGGAGGGGCTTCGGTCCCAGGCGGCTCTCAGCCCCGGGGGGCTGGGGCCTGGGCCAGCGGCAGCAGCAGCGCAGCGTCTCCCCCCGGTGGCGGTGGCGGCGGCGGCGGCGACTCCGTCCCACTCCCGCAGACACACATAGGCTCCATTGTCCGCCGGCACCTCCCCCTTTCCGGCTCCCCTCTCCCCGTACCGCCCCTTCCCCCTCCCTTCTGCCCTCCGCCTAGTCGCAAAGCGCCAAGAACTGTACTGCCAGACTCGCCTCAGATGCAAGCGGAGAAGTGCCCCCTCCCCCCAGCCTCGACGTCCCGCAAGGCAAAGGAAGGGGACTGCCCTTCTCCGCCTCAGCGCCCGGCCTAGCCGCCGGGAAGGGCCCACCCCCATCCAAGGGAATGTCAGTTGACCCCCTCCCAGAACGCGCCCGTTGGTACCAACCCGGCTGCTTCCTCCTCCCACTCCCCCGTCTGCCCAGAGAGGTACCGCCCTCGCCCCGCCTACTCAAATAGCCCCGCCTTCTAGACCCCCGTCCTTCCCTCCCAATATTTTACTATGGGACCGCCCACCGCCGGCACTACCTCCAGCTTCGCGTGGACACTCCCATCTGATTCCCTCCCCAATTAGTCATCAGGCCAGAAGAGACGCCTACTCCCCACCTTAAAGCGGCAGAGCCCTTTTTCTCAACTGAAGCTCCCCAAGGGCCGGCGCGGTGGGACGTACAGCCAGGGAGGGTCTCTTCTTCCCAAGTATACACTCACCCAGACAGTCCTCCCAATGCCTTCTGCAGCACTGGCGAGCAGCCTAAGAGGACTGGAAAAGGTGTGAAGGGGAAAAGGGCAGCGTGGAATTTGGCCATCTTTGAAACAGAAACGATTTGGGAGCACCCTCACACTTGCCTGCCTTCCCTGGTCCCGGCCTAGTCCTCGGTCTTCAAGGTTACCTCCTCACCTCTCCAGGATGCATCCCCATCCCCTCTGTTGTCCCCTGTTTTCCCCTCAATCTCTGCACTGCCTTTGCTTTGGCTGCCTTTTTCCCCTCCCAGGGGAGCAGGCTCCTCTCCAGGTTGCATTCTCTTCCACCCTTTTCAAAGCAGATTCTCTCAAGGGTCCTGCAGAAGCTGCTGCGGGGTCTCTCCCTCCATATTCGGTCCAGCCCAGGCTCGCTCATGCATTACTACCTAGTGCTCATAGGAGACCTTCTGCCCACATATCCTCAATCGCTGCACTACCGCTTTTTCATAGCGGTACCACTCCCCAGATCCTTCGGAATACCTCTGCTTTGGGGAGCTCAAAGCCGGGGCATCCTGGCACTGTCCTCCTGAAGTGAGAAGGTAACCCATTAGAGAGCCCCTTTCCTCAGCAGGAAACATGACAGCATCATGGTGAGCGCATGTTGCTGGATAAAACTGAATCTGTCTACTTCTGTTTTATCTTTGTGGCCCTTGTTGCTGTCTTGACCAGTGGTTATTACACACCTGTCTGCTCCACAGCCCTCCCCAAAACACACTGTTGTCACTCCTGTTTGTAGAGTCTTGATGTTAAGATGTTTCTGCAGCTATGTGCCCTGGCCCCACAGCTTTTCTGAAGCAGCTAAGTCAAGACTGTCTATGTTACAACGTACTACGTATTCTCCCCAAAGATAAATGGAGGCAACTTGGTCAAGAGAAGTAGATAAATTTTCTTCTGCTTTTGTTTCTATTGCCCATGGTTTTAACCAGGCTACTTATTTCCATATCAGTTTCTCTGTCTACAATAGGAAATCTTTCGTGGGGCAACCTTTTAAAAAATGGTGCTGGCTGTAAAGGATGGTAAAGGAGAACCCTGAGTGGTAAAAAGCTTTGGAAACCATTAAAAACTCTTGACTGGTCATGTAAGTATATATAACATGCTTCCCCAGCTTAGCATCCTATGAAAAACTTTTTCACAGCAAGGTGTTTTCTCTGTCTTCTATTATGAGTGAGGATATATATGTAGAAAAAAAAGACAATAGTAGGTAAAACAATATAAATCTAAGATCAATTGAAGGGTTCCAAATGGGAAATAGTTAAAATAAAATGCCTTTTTTGAGACAAATTTTGGCAGTTAAACATTTGATGTAATATAGGTAAAAGAAGGCAAGAAGAAAAAGGTATGGACAGATGAAAAGACAACCTAAGAAACACTTGAGACTGCTAATGTAGGTAGAAATGAGGAATTTCGTAGACTATCTATAAGAAAAAAATTACTACCAAAATAAGGTCTGGGCTGGGGCATTCCAGACCACCTTTATTCAGAAAGCTAAAAAAAAAAAGCTCATTATAACAATACACATGTAAAACATCTTAACCATTTTATTAGGCATTATACCCTCGTTCCACTGTATGTGTCAAAGTTCAAAATTATTTACTGAGACAGAAGAAAAATGTAAATGAATATTAAATGCAAAACTAGAGTAAAATGGCAATAATTTCAAGCATTTAAGCATGCTAAAAGTCATGAAATCTAATGATTAAGACTGCCACAGTAATGGTAATCCAGCTACATTGCACATGGGATTAAAAATGTGTTTTAAAATGATATATTCTATCAAATATTTATTTTACTAGAACTTGTAAAATCTGAATTGTCCAACTTCCGTGCATTTCCATCTCACTTGAGAAAGAATTCTATTTTGCTGTGTAGGGACCAAGCACTCTGGCTACACATAAATACTAATGGAGAATGAGAAAATCATTTTTTAAAGAGTCCCATAAATAAAAGTTTCAAACTGTTTCTGCTACTCTAGAAATTCTAAGATAAATCACTTTTTAATCCAAATGGTAAAGCTGTTTTAAAAAGGAAGATTTTTGACACTAAAGAGACCTGGGTTTGTTTTTGTTTATTTATTTTTTTTCTTTCTGAAATTTGCTTCTCTTAATGATAAGCACTCACTGTCGTGTAAGCATGGATGATACAGGACTGGCTTCTTAGTTCTTAAAACTATTCACAGCATCTGTTGCTTAAGTTTGCCTCCAGTCTTTTTTTTTTTTTTACCTGTAAACTTCACTTTTGAAATGCTTTGTTCCCTTAGCTCTTGATAAATTTACACCTCTCCCCAGCTTCTCTGAAACTGCTGCCCAACCACCACAGCTTTGACCTCACCTCTGTGTTTGGCATCCAGTTTGCTCTCATTGGCCACGTTGCCTTTTTGGAATCCTAGCCAACCCATCTTTCCAGCAATGGAAATTCCTAATGCTGTGCCCATTTCTTTGTTTTTCACTCCTGGGCTCCCAGACATTACTTAGATAAAAACACATGAACCAGCCCTGGCTGGTGTAGCTCAGTGGATTGAGCTCAGGCCTGTGACCCGCGTGATCACGGTTCGATTCCCAGTCAGGGCACATGCCTGAGTTGCAGGCCAGTTCCCAGCAGGGAACCACGAGAGGCAACCATACATTGATGTTTCTCTCCCTCTCTCCTTCCCTTCCCCTCTAAAGATAAATAAATAAAGTCTTTTTAAAAAAAGTTAAAAAAAACAACCATGAACCAAGAAAATTGGACATCAATCAAAATGCAAGCAATGAAACTTCAACTGAGCTTAGTACTTTTTACTTGGCAACCTTTCAGTGTATTTTCATTGCCTCCTATATCGTTTCCCACAACATTTACTCCAAATTTTATCCACTACTTCTACATTGGAAGACCAAACTTGTCATCTCATCCCACCTCTGAAGGGTTTTGCTCAGCTGTATCACTTGCATTAACTTACCCTTCACTTCAGTATGTTCAGTAAAATCTTTCTTATACCAATGCTCTCTTTTCCCCCTTCCTTTTTATTCCCAATTTATCCAGGGGGTAACCTACATTCCTTGCACTGCAATTCATTTTCCTACTCTGTAATAGCCCAACTATTCTACCAAAATTCTCTCTTCAACATGGCCAAACCTAATTGCCAAATCCATCCAATGAATATCCTTTTCTTTCTGAATCTCTTATAGTTTGAATTCCAAGATAATAATATTCTGCTTGTCTTCTTCCTCTCACCAATTTTATTGATATATAACTGACATATAATATTGTATAAACTTAAGGTATATAACATGATATGTATATATTGTAAAATTATTACCACATTGTTTAATTAACATCCATCATCTCATATAGATATAATTTTTTGTGTGTGATAAAAACTCTTAAGATCTACTTCCCTTAGCAACTTTCAGATATACAATACAGTATCATTGACTATAATTACCAAAATATACTTTATATCCCTGGACCCATGTATCTTATAACTGGAACTTTGTACCTTTTAAAAACCTTCATCCATTTACCCCCACACTGTACCTCCTGCCTCTGGTAACCACCAATCTGTTCTCCATTTCTTATGAGTTTGATATGTATACAAGGTCTGTCCAGAAAAAGTCAGCCATTGTTAACATAACCGAGAATGGTTTGCTCAACATCGATGTAACTGGGCAGCCAAGGAGAGTGGACTGGAATGTGCATTTGTGAACAATGACAACTTCACTGTACTAATCTGTGGAGGTGGTAGATGCCATTGAGTGAGGGTGTGTACTTTGTGGCCATTGCATTTAAAATGACTGAGGAAGTAGAGCAATGAATCTGCATCAAATTTTGTGTTAAATTTGAATATTCCTCCATGGAAACTATTTAAATGATTCAGAAGACTGTAGCTATGGGCAACTGGTGATTGGAAGCTTCATCACAACAACACACCCACTCATGCATGCATCACATCTCATGCAGAGTTTTTTGGTGAAACACCAAATCACCCAGGTGACTGATCAGCCCCACTACAGCCCAGATTTGGTACCCTGCAACTTCTGGCTTTTCCCCAAACTAAAATCACCTTAGAAATGAAGAGATTTGAGGCTGCCAATGACATTCAGAATATGATGAGGTAGTTGATAGTGATTGAAACTGTGCAAGTTCTCAAGGTACCTACTTTGAAGGGGACTGAGGCATCATTATCCTATGTACTATGTTTCTTGCACCTTGTATTTTCTTCAATAAATATCTGAAATACTTCATATTACTTGGCTAGATATCTTCTGGACAGACCATATATATATTTCACATTTAAGTGAGATCACACAGTATTTATCTTTCTCCATCTGACTTATTTCACTTAGCATAATGCCCTTAAGTTTCATACATGTTATTGCAAGTGGCAGGATTTCCTTTTTTATGGTGAATAATATTCAACCATATATACCCCACATTTTCTTTATCCACTCAACTGTTGTTGATGGACACTTACGTTGTTTGTATGCCTTGGCTATTGTAAATAATGCTGCAGTGAACAGGGAGTGCAGATATCTCTTTGAGATAGTGATTTCATTTTCTTCAGATAAGATACCTAGAGGTCTATTGTCTATTCATTTAATTCCTTCCTTTTGTCTCATAATTTTTTTTTTCCTTAGAGTCCTTGGTACTTTTATCTTTTCTCTCTTCAATTCTTCCTAGGATGTCTCTCACAAACTACTCATCACAGGTCAAGCTCAGGCCTCTCTTGAGCTTAAATACTGCATTCCTATCTACTCAGCTTACCAATCTAGAAGTCAACTTCACACATCAAAAAACAAAATCAGCCCTGGCTGGTGTAGCTCAGTGGATTGAGCGCGGGCCTGCAAACCAGACGATTGCGGTTCGATTCCCAGTCAGGGCACATGCCTGGGTTGCAGGCTGGTTCCCTGCAGCCCAACTCCCAGCAGGAGACGCACAAAAGGCAACCATACATTGATGTTTCTCTCTCTCTCTCCTTCCCCTCTAAAGATAAATAAATAAATACATTTAAAAAAACCAGAAAACAAAATCAGCATCTTTCAAAATTAAGATTTACGTCTAAATTCATTGTCTTTCACTTAGGCTCAAAACTTTGGAGTAATCCTGACTCAAAATCTCCATCTGTCTATGTATCTTCTCAGTCAACAGCGTCCACGAATTTATCCTTAAATCAATTTCTTATTTTCTACTCCCAAGTTGAGACTGCTCCCATTGAGGCTATTTGGAGTAATGGCCTCCAAATAGACATTCCTGTCTCCAGACTCTCCCCTCCTCAGTCAATTCTCCATGCTCTTTAAAGACAGATCTTCCTTAAAGACCTGCTTCTATATATATATATATATATATATATATATATATATATATATGAACTATATATAATAGTTCATGCAGTGCCAATCCATCTATAATTACTTTAGCCCTATTGACTCTTCTGGGCCCAACTAGGGCCTGTCTACCCTAAGATAGCAACAGTGTATTACAACAGAAAAAAATATTGACTATAGAGAATCACCCGGACTGGGGTTTGAGTAGTGAACTGTCTTTTACCAGACAAATAGCTTTGAACAAAAGAAAAAAGTTATTTGTCTTTTACACTTAGTAGATGTTCATATCTAATAATTTTAGGACATATGAAAACTTTTAATATCAACTACCTTTTATTATAGTTCCTAGTCTTATATAGCTTGAGAGTAGGACCTTATACCTCTTTGTGTTCTGCAGCCATTTAGTCATTGCTATATTTATTGAGCACCTACTATGTGCAGAACATTTGGGGAAGTACAAAACACAAGTCAGATATTCAATTTTGTCCTCAAAGTGTAATTACACCTACATGAAAGATGCATTCATTCATTCAAAAAAAGATTTTAGTTAAGTGCCTTATTTGCGTCAGTTATTGTGAAAAGTACTAACGATTCAAATAAACATAAGACATGTTCCCTGCTATTGGGATGTAGGATCTATCTAGTTAGGAATACTAACAAATAAACATTTATAATCGATTACAATTATAATAAGTGCTATGATATGGATAAATATCATGTGTTTGGACACAAGGAGGAGAGGTATCCATCTGATTCAGGTAGAAAAGTTGGGAATGCAGTAAGATCTGAGCAGAATCTTAGAGAATGCCTAAAAATCAGCCAGGCAAAGGTCTCAGCAATGTACAAAGGCTCACCTGTATGACAATGGATATAAATAACCACACTACAAGATAGAAAGTAATGAATAAGTGGTAGAAGAGAGGCAGAGAGCAAAATGGCAATTAGAGGAGATCTATCATTTAGGGGTTGGGTGAGGTAAGCAGAAACTGCTTCACAGAAGTGGTGGTATTTAAAGCAACCTGAAGGGGCCAATTGTCAGGTTGATTCAAAAGACATGCAGTACGGTCAGATGCCTCTTTGTCTTGAGATATGTCTGCACAGAGTAGCACCACATCTCATCTGCTGTGGTGATGGTAATGATGATTATGATGGTTTTTCTCATTGGAGTTAGCTCTTCCACTTTCCCAGAATGCTTACAAGGGAAGACTCACGATCCAACAGTCTTATCTGGGTGGAGAGGCTGTAAATCAGACTATCTGGCTTTGAATCCCAGCTCTGCCATAAGATGGCTGTGTGACCTTAGAAAAATTACTTAACCTCTCTAGAGTTCAGTTTTTCTTCCATTAAGTGGAGAAAGGATATTTTTCTTAGGTACCATAAGAAATAAATGAAAATGGGAGGGAGGGGGGAGGACGGGGGGTGGGATGGGATGGGAGTAATAGACAAAAAACTGTACTTGAAAAATAATTAAATTTAAAAAAAAGAAATAAATGAGTGACTGCATGTAGGAATAGTGCCTGGTACATAGTAAGTACCCAATAAATGTTGATCATTATTATTATTACATGTGGTGTCTCTAAATTATCTACAATTAAATTGACTTAGGAAGGATTTTAGGAACACTAAAAAGATCATCTCCTCAATACTTCGCTTATTTTCACACCAAATCTCACTTACGGGTATCTCTTCAAGTCTCCTAACATGCAAAGAACTTAAAGAAAAGTTCTGCTATTGCAAATTCATATCTCTGGATTTGTTATGTAAATTCCCCAAGCCCTTGGTAATGGTAGCACAATAAAGGGATGGCCCTCTTTTATTTGAATAATTTATCTGACTGGACCTCTATCCTCCTTAAACTCCTAACTGTACTGAGGAACTCTTGTGGGGAAGAAAGAAAAGGATAATTCTGAAGCTTGGAGAACCTTTCCCAGAAACTCAAGCTGGAAGTAAACACTCAGAGGACTTTCTGAGGGCAATATGTCCTCTGGGATTGAAGGAAGGGATGATTTTGAAGAGAGATGGCAAGAAAGGATGTGGAAAAGAAAAAAGAAAGGTCATTTGTGTCAGTTAACTAACAGTGCTGACCTTGATTTTGGGACTTTATCCACCATTCTTAATTTTGCTCCAGATCAGTCCTGATTTATATTAATGACTTTAAATTTTCATAATGACATTTACTATCTTAGTTATTGTTTATCAATCAAAAATTAATAAGCACCTAGAATATGTCTAGTGCTGAATTAAGTAGAGTGAGAACTTTTTTAGAAGCTGAAGAAATAGCCCTTGTAAAGAATCTTACAGGCCAGTTTATGGGGGAAAAGTTTAATAACAATTAATCCCTAAACGGTATTATAGGCATGATAGATGTGATACATACTCTGAATTTCCAGAATTTTTTTTTAAAAGGCAGTTAGTAGAGACTGGAGTAGCAAGCAATGACTTGGAGGATCAGAAGAATAGATTGGAGCAGTTCCAGAAGGGGAAGATGGCTCAAGAAGGGGAGACATAGAGTCAAGCCAGAGAATGAAAGAAGAACAGCCTATGTGTGGACAGAAAATTGTAATAGTAAAGGTGGTTATAGACAGTCATAATGACAGCTGCCATTTATTTATTATTTATCATGTGCATGTGCCAAGCACTATTCTAAGTACTACCTTAATATTATCTCATTTAATATGCATAATAGCCCGTGAGGTATAAACTGTTATTCCCATTTTACAATTGAGGGGCCAGATGTTTCAAGGAGTAAGTGACTGTCCTAAAGTTATGAAGCTAAATGGGAGTTTAGATTAAAACCCAAGTTAGTCTGAGGGGAAAGCTCTCACAGCCCCATAGAACAGCCTCTCATCAGTGTAGGTATTGGCATACAATGGGGAATTCAGTTGATAAAAGAAGGTAGTAATTCATTACACAGAATATAAGCACACAGAAGGATATACACTGCCACAATTTGTTGAACATCACTTATGAAACAGGCACTTTCCTTACAGTATCACCCTGACTATGATTCATAATTATATCCATTTTGCAGATGAGAAAACCAAAATGAAATTTAATGACTTGCCTAAGCTTCACGACTGTCAAATAGCACAGCTCAGATTTGAATGCTAGGCTGGTGGCAATGACTATGTTCTTGCTGCTATCCTGCTCTGTCTCTCTCTTTGAGCAGGGAAGAACTATAAAAATAACACCACTGCATTTGCATGGTAGTCTTCAAAGCATTTCATATTCACAGCCACATCTGATGTGACACATTTGGAAGATACCTCCATCATAATGAATAACAATAATAGTCATGTTAATCATTAAAACACTGATTTTTTCCCTATATACCTGGCACTGTGCTAAGGATTTTACATGGATTGTATGGTCAGCTTATAACAACTCTATAAGATAGGCTCTGTTGTTATTCTTACCTTGCACATGAGGAAACTGGCTCAGAGAGGTTAAGTAACTCGATGAACGAGGCTGGGTTCCAATAAATTACGCAACTAATTCAAGGTCATGACAATGAGTGTGATTCCTGGACTAGAGCACAGATCCCCTGATTTCACATCCATGCATACCCTTTTCACCTTATTATTCTGACAGTTCATCTACACCTATAGCAAGGAAGATTTAAAGAAAGAACTGCAAGCAGCAGGGGAAGTAGCTGGAGGACAGCAGATTTTTAGGTGTGAGATAATGCAGACCCAGGTGGGGAGCTAAGAGGTGGCAAATCCAGCTACTGAGGTAGGAAGGCTACAGCCACTCACTTTAAGGAAAAATAGCTTATGTTTGATTTCGAGCCATAAAATTGGTGGAAAGGGGGGCATTATAATAAAAATGGGGGTAGTTCAAAAATGACACTGGTCCACAGTGAGACAGCACTACACACCAACCTAGGAATGACTATAATAAAAAAGACAGACAAGATGTAAAGTACAGCATAGGAATATAGTCAATAATATTGTAAGAACTATGTATGGTGACCAGTGAGTACTAGAATTATCAAGAGGATCACTTCCAAAATTAAGTAATTATCTAACCATTAGAGTGTTTATCTGAAACAAATATAAAATTTAAAAGACAGAAAATAGCAAGTGTGACAATGGGCAGAAACTAATTTTCATACATTGTTAGTGAAAATATAGAATGGTGCAGACACTTTTAAAAACAGTTTAGTCATTTCTTAAAAAGTTGAACATAAGTTTACCATATGACCCAGCAATTCCATTTCTAAGTGAAATAAAATCATATGTTCATACAGACTTGTATGTGAACATTTATAGCAGCATTATTCCTAACAGCCAAAATGTAGAAAAATCCAAATGTCCATCAACTAATGAATGAATAAAATGTGGTACATCCATACAATGGAATATATTCCTAAAAAGGAATGATGATACATGCTATAACATGGATGCACCTCAAAATTGCTATGCTGAGTGAAGGAAGCCACATACAAAAGGCTACATGTTGTATAATTTCATTTACATGAAACATCCAGGGAAAGCAAATCTGTAGAGGCAGAAAGCAGAATGATTACTGGATATGGGGAATGGGAATAGATAGCAAATGTCTTTAGTGGGTATGGGGAATGGGAACAGATAGCAAACGTGCATGAGTGATCTTTTTGGGGTGAAGCAAATGTTCTAAAACTGGATTTTGGTGATGGTTGCTCAAGAATGTAAATTTAACCAAAAAAAAATGAATCACACACTCAAAATGGATGAACTTATAGTATGTAAATTATATATCAATAAAGCTATTTTTTTTAGAAAGGTGAAGCTGGTTTGCTAAGGAGGAGAGTTAAGTTTTAGAATGACAATTTGACACTAAAGTGGAGATGCCCAGCCAGGTGAAAGGGCAGGCTGGAGGTACAGAGGTGACAGTTGAAGCAATAAAAGTAATGAGCTCACAAAAGGAAGAAGCACACGAAAAGGAAGATATCAAGGGCAAAGCTTCTCCAGTTACTACCATTGCGGGCAAGAAGGAGGATTTGCCTGAGCTTATTAATCTGGCGTTCACACTGGTAGTGCTAAGTCCCACTAATATTAAAATTTCCTTGCGTACACTAAGCATACAGGCGCTGAGAGCAGAGGTATGTGCCCTACAGCACGGTAAACAGTAGGGTAAATCTATCTGGGGGAAAATTGGCTCTAAGTGACTAAAATACCCAAGGATAACTGGGATGGACTGAATCTGTTCCCTGTACTCTGAGGCTAAAAAGAGAACTGCACAAACACTTTCACCCAAATTAGAAATATTATCAGCATTTAAGGAGTGCGGTGTTTCAAGAGCAATGATATTTCACTTAGTCACTAACCACCAAGAAGGACGGGTATTATGCTGTACCACCCCCTCGAATCAGGCTCTTTGGCCCCAATATTGACTTCTGAATTTAGAGTCAGCAGAAACTCAGGTAAACTCTGCAGCTACTTTTCCATCTCAGAATGCAGCGGTTGCTCTTCCTCTAGATTCCTCTTCCATCCAGTTAGAACCTTGGGGGAGGGGCCCCTCCCAGGCTAGGGACTAAAGATCCCCTCCCTCCCCCAAGGCCTAACAATCCTTTTTATTTCTCTTTGTTTACCATTTCTGTTGTAAATGAAGCAAATTTAGACTACTCTCTTTGGTTGTGAAAATAAAGGATAAGAATATGGGGGCTCAAGATAGAAACAGTGGAGTGTAAAAAGGAGCCCAGGGACTAACAACACTGGCTTCCAGACCGCCCACCACCTACACCATGTGGGGGAGCGGAATGTCAGCTAAGTAGGGTCTCTTAATCCCAGGTCCATGATGGAGTCTAAGGCTAGAATTTGGATGGAGGAAAAAATATACTGTTATTTCACCAACTTCTAACAGGAATTTATCATTTTCTTCAGTTATGAACGAAGGCACTACTAGATTTCGGTATGAGCAGTCCATGACTTTTTCACCAATAGCATCACAGATATTTTCTTTCTTTTTTTTTTTTAGAGAGAGAGAGAGGAAGGGAGGAAGAGAAACATCAATGTGTGGTTGCCTCTCGCGTGGCCCCCACTCAGGACCTGGCCCACAACCCAGGCATGTGCCCTAGACTGGGAATCCAACGAGTGACCCTTTGGTTTGCAGCCCACGCTCAATCCACTGAGCCAGGGCACATCAAAGATATTTTCATATCACCTTACAATTGTGGCAGATGTCCCAAATATCACTTATATTCATCACTACAACAAAATTATAGTAGTTATTAAATCTGCTTTTTATTAATGTTCTAAGAGAGAAGCACATATATTACTGCCATAAATTGGATGCTTTTAATATTTTGATCCTATTTTTGTAATGCTACTTATTTTATTTTGTGGGTTTAAAATTATTATTCTGTCCTTAGGCTTCATCAGACTGCTGAAGGGGGTCCGTGTTACAAAAACGCTGAAGGGCTCCTAGGCTGGAAGAACAACTTTCTCCAGTTCCCATCCAGCACCACACAAAATGAACCTGCCTACAGTCCCGCAATCCCAACTTTGGAGCACGTTTCCTCTGGGTTTTTAAGATTCCCGTTAAAATGCAAATAACCCAAAAGCAGAACTCCGAGTGTTACCAGTTAACCCCTTAAAGGGGGTTGTTTAGCAGCTAGCTGAGCGCAACACCCCGCAATTGAATTAAACATTTATCGAGCTCCTGCCAAGGGTGAGGAATCAGCCTTGGGGGTAGAGAGCGAAATCCTCCCAGGTCTCAACCTTCTAGGGTACTTGAAATCTATCAGGAGAAAATTTTAAAAGTGCAGAAACATAGGGGAAAAGAGAAATGCTACAGAGAGAAGTGCAAAGAGCAAAGATCGTTCTGGGGGCAGGATGGCTGGGGAGGAAAGGGACTCTTTCAGGCGTGTATTTTAGGACTGACTGTGTAGTCTGTGCCAGGTCCTTAGACCGCAACCTTAGCCAAGTTCAGTGTCTAGGGTTAGGTTAAATAGGTAAACCACGAAGTGAGCTACAGCCCTTGAGTTCTCCATTAAGTATAAAGAACCGAGGAAGCACTGAGGGAGTGACTTAGTGCTGGTGGGGGAGGGGAAGAGTCTGGAAAGACTGGGTTATGATGAATGTGGCGCGGAGGAAGTGACATAGGAGCTGAGCCTAGTAGAGTAAGTTAGAGAGGGAGAGGGAGAGGCAAGAGAGAGGGAGGGGGAGGGGGGAAGAGAGAGAGAGAGATGAGGAAGGGAGGAGGGGGAGGGGCACCGCATTCCTGGCAGAGGTGTGTGTGAAGGGCCTGTTCTGAGATTGCATTTCAGCGGGAGCTTGGGGTTAGTGGAGGAATCGGGCAGGAGATAAGACTGGAATTGTAAAGTGGGGGCTGTACTGTGTGAAAGGACCTTGTATTTAATGCTCAGGAGTTTGCATCCTATCCCTTTGGAACAATTGGAAAAGGCTTTATGAAGGAGGAGATACTTAAACTGGGCCTTAAAGCATGAATACATTTCAGCAGGTGGAGATGAGGCAGGGAGGGGAGTATATTGAGGCTCAAGGAACAGCATTGTCAGGCACAGGGGCTGAAAGCAGCTTAGTAAGAACCGCACTGGGGCCGTGCGTGGGTACAGTGTGCGGCTGTGGGCGCACCTGGGGGAGCCAGAGGTCGGGACAACGTCATAACCTCTTAAATTCTGGGCCCTGAAGCAGACCCGCTAAGCAGGTCTGGTACCCTGAGGCACCTCACCTGATTACCAAATTCCCCACGTGATCTTGATGGGAAACAAAGTTGGTTTCTGGCTTATAGAAGGAGAGAAGGCTGAAGAACAAGGTGGGTTTTGAGCTCAGGGTAAGAATTTGCACTTGATTCGAAATGCAGTGGGAGCTCCTGAGAATGACCCCAGATGAAGAGTGATATTTATCAAAGCCCTGCTTAAGAAAGATGGACGGGACAGCAGTTTAAGGTGGGAGGTGTGGCTAGCCCCTAGGTAAGGGCTATTACAGTAGCCCAGGTAAACTTTGTCATGTGGGCATGAATTATGGTAAAGGCAGGGGGAGGTGGAGGGAAGGGACAAATGTAAAGGCATTTGGAGGACAGGATCTACATGGCTCACTGGGCAATTGAAGTGGGTGGGGGTACTGAGTCAAGATGACTCTGGGAAGTGAGGCACCATTGTGAGGCTGGGGATGTGTTTGGATGTAAAATGCACTCAGAGTCAGAGGCCAAGAATAGTGATGATTTCTATTTTGAGGGAGTGCTTATTGTGGTTTGTGGGACACAGAATGAGGCATAGGTGGCACACCAGGATTGGGAGGAGAGAGCAGAGGAAGGCTGTGAGCCTTTGCCTTTATCACCATATTTTTGAGGATATCCTAACAAAGTGATGATGGGAGCTCAGAGCTGCAAACCCAGGCAAATCCGTTCTCTTCTTGAGAGCTCCCATTTCTTCACTGGAAAAGCAGGTGATAATAAAATTTATCACCCATTCATCTCCTTGGAGTGCTGCAGAGAGCATCCAATATACATATACAAATAAGTTTAAGGCATTCGGTGAGGACAAAGTACGCTAGAAATGCTGAAGAGTAATAAATTCAGCCACCTACTTTGCCACAATAGTAAACAAGGTGTCTTTTTTAAAACGGCAGATGTAGTTAACCAGACACTAACTTTGAGGCTCTCTATATAGTCTCTAAAAACAGGTAATTCTAAACTCTTAATTTTCAAGAATACCCTCATTAGAGAGACCTCCATCAAACCAAGGCCTGGACTAAACAGAAGTTAATCAACATGAAAATTACTTAATCATTCACCCTTCATTCTTAGTATCAATGTATGACTAATATCAGATCCAAACTACAGACAGTCCCCCACACCCCCCTATGCCCCACATCCCCCTATGCTGTACTCTTTCGCACCTGTGAATTTCCTCTTTTGGGAGAATGGTTGCATATAAAATACTCCTATCCTAGATGTAGAACCTACACAGGAAAGAAGGCTGTCAGACAGAAAAATGAAGACAAAAAATAGCACTCCTATAATGACAAAGATTGAAATCCATTTAAAGAAACACATCTCTACTTACACATTGCATGCATAGCAAATCTCTTAACAAATCCTACCACAGTTTCTGCTCCCCTAAAGAAAAGATCTGATCGTTAATAACTCCCTTCCTCTGTGACAAAATTCAATTTTCACACCTGGTAAATAACTCCACAGTGAACCAAGTTCGGGTTGGGGTGAGCAGTTAACAGAAGGTCAGGGCTGTGCATCATGTAACAGCTCTTCTGGGAACTCCTTTCAGAGATTTGCTCTTTTTACACCAGTTGATACTATTTTGGCTAGAAATCCTCCAACCTCCTAAGTTATAGCCTCTGAATGTCTCTGAAACCAGGAGTGCTTATGAAAGAGCACACAGTTCACAGCTCACATATATGTGAGACCTGGCCCTCACCCTTTATGTTTTCTTTGGTAGTAAGGTTACCTACTATTTGTGTGCTTTTAGGAGATAAGCTTGTACTGCATTCCTGGCAAACTGACCATGAGAAAAGGCAATGCTACTGAAATTGACAATTACAAAGGAGTAATACACTGAAGGAATAAAAACATATCAATTCAAAAATCCAGCCAGAATCTGTGTACCATACACACCAAATCAGGAACAACAAAGTGGACATCCACAAGGACCCAACAGTGAAACATAAACAGAATTGTGCACACAAGCGCCATTTAAGAGAACTGAAGTGTTGGTCAGGAATGTATCCCAGGACACATAAGAATTTAGTAATGATGATGTCACAGGGAAGTAGAGCATGAAAGAGTTAGTCAAGAAGTTATATGGAACCATAAATGACCCCGAATAGCTGCAGTAAACTTGGGAAAGAAGAGCAGAGTAAGAGGGGTTACAATACCTGATATCAAAATGTATTACAAGGCCACTGTAATCAAAACAGCCTGGTACTGGCATAAGAACAGACACATGGACCAATGGAACAGACTAGAAAGCCCCAAAATAAACTCAAATCTCTATGGTCAATTAATATTCGACAAAGGGGACAGCAGCATAAAATAGAACAAAGATAGCCTCTTCAACAAATGGTGTTGGGAAAGCTGGACAGCTACATGCAAAAAAATGAAACATGAGCACCAACCTACACCATACACAAAAATAAATTCAAGGTGGATAAAAGATTTAAATATAAGTCATGATACCATAGAAGTCCTGCAGGAAGACATAGGCAGGAAAATCTCAAACATTTCACACAGCAATATTTTCACTGATATGTCCCCTAGAGCAAGGAACATAAAGGAAAGAATAAACAAATGAGATCTCATCAAAATAAAAAGCTTCTGCACAGCTAAAGAAAACAGCATTAAAATGAAAAGAGAACCATATATATGGAAAGACATATTTGCCAATGATACCTCAAACAAGGGTTTGAGCTCCAAAGTATATAAAGAAATCAAACGACTCCACTCTAAGACAAGCAACCCAGTTAAAAAATGGGCAAGGACTTGAATAGACACTCTCCAAGGAGGACATACATAGGGTCCAGAGACATATGAAAAGATGCTCAGTATTGCTAGCTATCAGAGAGAGGCAAATTAAAACCATGTTGAGATACCACTTTACACCAGTCAGAATGGCCATCATAAACAAAGCAACAAACAAGTGTTAGAGAGGTTGTAGAGAGAAGGAAACCCTAGTGCACTGTTGGTGGGATTACAGACTGGTACAACCATTATGGAAAACAGTATGAAATTTTCTCAGAAAACTAAAAATGGAACTGCCTTTTGACTTGGCAATTCTACTGCCAGGATTATATACTAGGAACCCTGAAACACCAACCCAAAAAAACCTGTGCACCCCAATGTTCATAGCAGCACAATTTACAATAGCCATGTGCTGGAAGCAACCTGGCTATCAGTAAATGCCCATCAGTAAATGAATGGATTAAAAAACTATGGTACATTTACATGATGGAATTCTATACAGCAGAAAGAAAGAAGGAGTTTCTACCTTCTTTCCTTCCAGTCTACCATGCTACTGCATGGATGGGACTGGAGAAAGTTATGCTAAGTGAAATAAGCCAGGCAGTGAAAGACAAATACCATATGATATCACCATTAACAGGAACCTAATCAACAAAATGAACAAGGAAGCAAAGTATAGCCAAAGACATTGAACTTGAGAACAGGCTGACAGTGATCAGAGGGAAGGTGAGAGGGGATAATGGGAAAAAAGGGTGAAGGGTTCACAGGAACAATTATAAAGGACATATGGACAATAACAAGCAGAGGTGGAAATGGGAGAGAGAGGTGGGAAGGGCTGGGGTGGTGGAAAGGCAGAAAACCGTACTTGAACAGCAATAAAAAAAGAATGTTGGAATTATTGTTCTACAGTTTGGACAAAACTTAAAATCCTCATCTCACATCATATAAGAAAAAAACTGCACAGAGATTAAAGACATAAATATAAAAATCATTTTTAACTTTAGAGGAAAATATAGATGAATATTTATCTGACCTTGGGGACAGGGACACATATTCTTAGATTAAAACCAAAGGATGGGGGGGGGGTTGGGCTGGGATGGGAGTAAGAGACAGAAACCTGTACTTGAACAACAATTAAATAAAAATAATAATAAAACCAAAGGATAAAAATAAATAGTTCAAGAGATTTGACTACAAAAAATTTAAAATTATGTAAAAAAAGTTATAAAACCAAAAGGCCAGCAATCAAATGGAAACAAAATATTTCCAACAAATCTTCTCAACAAATATAACTGAAAGAAGTTCATGTTCTTCATACTTAAGGAGCTCATGCAAAGCAATATGAAAAACATAAATACCTGAGTTGAAATTTAACATTTCACATGCAAAAAATTAATAGGGAAAAATCACTTGAACTTATGGAAACATTTCTTCTAACTAGTCATCAAAGTAATAATAAGTAAACTGTAAATTTTTTATGAAGTCCTGGCACATGGTAAACAATCGGTAAATATTTGTTGACTTGTTCAAATTAACAAAAAATAAGAGAATCCCAATGTTGAATGTGTGGTCAAATGATCACACATATGACTTTTCTTTTTTAAGGATTTTACTTATTTATCTTTAGAGGGGAAGGGAAGGAGAAAGGGAGAGAGATAGCAATGTATGGTTGCCTCTCATGCGTCCCCTGCTGGGAACTGGCCTGCAACCCAGGCATGTGCCCTGACTGGGAATCAAACCACGATCCTTTGGTTCGCAGGCCCACACTCAATCCAATGAGCCACACCAGCCAGGGCCATACATATGACTTATAAGATTACATACTAAAGCAGGGGTCAGCAAACTTTCTGTGAAGGGCAGTAAATATTTCGGAGTCTGTGACCCATGTAGTCTCTATTGCAACTACTCAGCTCTCCCATTGTAGGGTGAGAGCTGCCAGAACTACATTATTTATGGAAACTGAAGTGTGAACTTCGTGTAATTATAGTATGTCATAAAATATTCTTGATTTTTTCCCAACCATTTAAACATGTAAAAACAATTTTTAACTCCTGGGCTGTATAAAAACAAACCACAGAACAGATTTGGCCCCTGTGTTACAATATGCCCTGTCCTAGAGCTACACATTTCTGGAAATTAATTTGTCTCTATATGTCAAGAGGCTTTTAAAAAGTTACACACAGGCTGTCAATATTAAAATAATCAGGTACTAATACTTCTTTAAAAAAATTAAAATTATACAATCTTGCCCTGTTCAGTGTGGCTCCGTCAGTTGAAACTGACTTTTAGTCCCATGAAACTAAAAGTCATTAGTTCAGTTCCTGGTGAGGGCACATGCCTGTGTTGCGGGTTCAGTACCGGGCACCTACGAGAGGCAACTGATCGACGTTTCTCTCCCTCTCTTTCTCCCTTATCCCCGCTCTAAAAATAAATAAAATATTTTTAAAGTGCATACTCTTTTCCTTAATTGTCCTAGTAATTCCCTTTCTAGAAATGATTTATAAAAGGCAATGTGAAAGTCAGAGAAAAATTTATAAAAAGCAATATCTAGATATCCAGCAGAATGGGATACCAATACCCTGGTACATGCATGCAGTGAAATGTCATGTAGCCATAAATCTTTTACAAAATATACTTTGTTATGTGCAAAAAGTGCTGACGATGTTAAGTTATGTGAAAAAAGCAGGATACAAAATGTGTACATCTTAATTTTGCAAACATGCATGTACAGATAGATAATTTATATGGATAGAAACAAACATACATATGTATACAGAAAAGACTGAAGGAAATGTATCAAACTGTGACTAGTGCCCTAGATGATGGGTTCATGCATGATTCAATTTTTATTTTTTGTTTTAATTCTTGACACAGAGTAGTTATTTTTTTTGTAATTAGGAAAATACACTAACATTATATTTAAATAAAAATAAACTGGAAAAAATCCAGAATCTGAAGTTCACACATAATAGAGGAGAAAAAGAAAAGAAAAGAAAAACCTTTCAAATGCAACCTAGATGTAAAATCTTAACAAAATCCACTATGAAAAACAGACCTGGGCAATTGAAAATCGCCAGAGTATAAAATTCATGCAAAATCACCAGAGGAAGAAAAAAAAATCTGATCAAAAGCAGCTGAGACCTGGAATCTATGACTGATCCTATACTGAACATACTCAGAAAAAGAAGCATGAGATTAAAGGGCTGCCTTGGATCCTCGTGTACTGTGTGGCTGGGGGACTCAGATGGCTTCTTATTACTCCCCTCCCAACACTCTCACCGTTCCATAACAATAAACCGAGCAAAAATCTTTGTCTTAGCTTTAAGAGGACAGAATTCTACATGCTTGCTTTTTTTTCTTTTTAAAAGATTTTATTTATTTACCTTTAAGAAAGAGGAAGGGAGGAAGAAAGAGAGAGAAACATCAATGTGTGAGAGACACATCGATAGGTTGCCTCTCACACGCCCGCCACTGGGCACATGGCCTGCAACCCAGGTATATGCCCTGACTGGGAATCGAACCAGCAAGCTTTTCATTCATAGGCCTGCACTCAGTCCACTGAGCCACAATAGGCAACACCTTTTGTTCTCATTTTTGAAGAGTAATGGGTTTTTTTCTTCCAAGTGTAACATAGCCATTTACACCTAGATGTACCTTTTGCTCAAGAGAGATAATTTAGATAGGGCAGTTTAAGGAAATGGAAGGTTCCCTCAGGCAAACTTCATTTTTTTCACAGTTCGGTCTACAATATACACAATTATGTATGACTATTTTGGGGGGAGTTTGTGTGCCAGTTGATATGCTATACTTTTATTTCAGTTGGTTCATTTAATTCTAATAAGAGGCCACTAAGGAGGACTTTTCCCAACATTACCTAAGCAATTGTCATTCGAATCAGGATATAGCAGATAAGGTCTAGAAGGGTCAAATAATATGCCTAGGGTCATTAGGTAGTAATGGGCAGAATGAGGTTTCAAATCTTCCAAGTTTGTGGCATCAGTAGCTGAAATACTTCCAAAGTCAGATTTTAAGAAGAGGCAGGGGAGAGCACAGTGTTACCAGCAAACACACCTGAATGCAAGCTTCAGGATCATATAGTATGAGTTGATTTTTCCTTATTCAGTTTTCTCACCTATAAAAATGGAGATAATACAACTGATATCTCAGAACTTTTGGGAGTTCAGAGATAATATAAGGAAAATACCCAATACATAGTAAGTCCTCAATAAATGGTTGCTATTAGGAAAACACAACTACTAATAATTTTTTTTTTTTTTGCTACATCAAACTTTTGAAGTTCTCTTCCAGGAAAACAAAGAATTAAAGTCGGGAAATTACTTGGGTAACTTGGGAAAAGTCTTTCCCTACCTTCATTTCCCAGAGAGCTTTATTTCTTTGCTTTTTTCATTAAGATAAAAGAGGCATGTTTGTGAAAACAGAATTGGAAATGGGGATATTTTATGGCATGTTTATGCTTTAAAAATCAAGTCTAAATTCTTTAAGACCACAAGCCAGTGTGCACAGCACTTTCCCAGAAGGGGAGGAGCAATAAATATATTCCTATAGGAAGATTCAGTCTCACAGAGCCCATGAGATGAGCCGAAGGAGAATCTTCTACCCACAAAGAGGAAGGTGGTAACGTCCTTCATTTCCTTTGTGGTTTTAACATAAACCACAACTCCTCCCTGTTAGTCATGTCTTTTCTTTACATACATTCAGATGTGTATTAACTTTCTTCCACCTAATGTCACTCCTCCATTCTCTGCCATATGGAAAAATAAATGCTTCTCTTCCTCCAAGGAAAGCTTGTCTAGCACACAGGAGTGGTTTTGAGCTCCTCTCACAACTCACCTATTCTATCCATAGCTGTCTGCATGAGAGTCTGTTTTCAGAGATGTCTGGAATGCTCCAGAACTCTTCCGATGCCTGGGCCTATGGCTTGGGTGCAGAGAAGATGAATAAATATACTGTAGACCACTGGGCAAAAGAGGAAAAGCTTTCTGTCCCAAAATGGATGAGAATATCAGGGTTTCCAGTTGGACATAAATGGAGGAAATATAATGTCTTGTTTTGTTTTCACTTTTTTTTTAAACAGGGGAGAGTGAATGAAAGGAGAAGTAAGTTCAGTGCTCAAGCCAAGGAAAGTCAGAAAATCCTCTCAAAGTGGTAGGTTCAGGAAGGTGGACAGACTGCTATCTCCTAACTGCTGCTGTGGTTCCTGAGTTAATATTTGCTAGACTTAGCATTCCTGTGAGTGCCGTTTGGATAATGAGCCCCACTCATTAGGGGAACAGGAGTTCCCCATCTCAGGCTAGGGACGGTATTTCAACCATATCACACACAGCCCTCATTACTTATAAGGAAATGATCTGACTGAGGAAAGCAGTACAAACCATAAACACACTTACTTACAAAGGCAAAGTTGTTAGGGGTACCCCTCAACTTCACTGATACGGTGTGCTATTCTTAGCTGCTGATGTCCAAGTCTAGAACAGCATTTTCCAGAATGGATCTGAGAGCCCCTTCAGGTGTTCATGGGCTCTGATATCAGAGGAACACTCTCAGATTTAACTTTCTCACTGGAAGAGGTAGAATAGCAATCTTTCTAAGAAAGAATTTGTTAAGCACCATCTATGTCAAGTAGTGTATCTATTCCATATTGTAGAAAAATGAAATCCTTTGCCTTTGAGAAGTTTACAATCTATTAGGGACCCAATATGCCCCAAATCATAATTCTAACTCTAGACTCATTTGATCTATCCTCCCATTATCTTTTAGATTAAATGATAACAACAACAAAAACAATAACATTGAAACCTAGGGAGGATGAATGACTATCCTTTGTCATTCAATTAGTAAATTAGCAGAGAAATAGAAGCCAAGCTTCCTAATTCCAAACCTGGGTACCTTTCCCTTATGCTTTACTTATACTTCAAAAGGAATCACTAGAACAAAAAACTAACTACACAAGATAATATGATAAAACCATGTATAGAAAAATATTATGGAATGCAAATTAAAGGAACAAAAAGTCTGAACTAAATCCATAAAGGTTTCTTTGGAGGAGGATCTGATGGATGTGATGGAAACGAACTGTCAGAAATTTAGCCACCATTTGCGAATGCCTAATATGTACAAAGAACATGGCATAGAGAGGATGAAGCCCAATAAGACTAATGTCACCTGGTGCCTGCCCTAAAACACAGCAGTACTAACTAAATTTATTTATGTCAAAAGGAGAATAACTAAAGTTCACACATACAGTTATTTGCCAGAGAAGGAGACAGGCAGATTCTTGGAAATACTGTAATGGCAAGGAAAAGCTGGCTAGGAGCCATGAGTATATATACCTTGAGATAGAGAACTCAAATTGTATTAAAGTTTCATAGAGGTAGAAGGTTTTCTACAGTTAAGCTGGGTAAAAGGAAAACAATCAATTAACTTATATTTCAAATATATCTGGAGTTTCTCCTTATAGACATAATGTTGATTAATCATATGGATTGGGGCCAGATTCTTTTAGAGATTGATATCATGAAGACATTTTTAAAAAGAAAGAAAGAAAACACACATACAAAATATAATCAGTGAAAAACTTTGGGAGCACTGCTCCAAAGGTCATACTAATTAGTAAAATGCCAAAGAAAAAAAGGGGCATTAGAGATCAAATGGAAAGATTGAGGTGCGAAGAAATGAAGCAAAATTCACTTTCCCACTAAGAAAAGAAAAAGGGTTGAGCCTCAAACTAAACCCACTTTGTTCCAGCCCTAGTGCTTATATTTTCTAGGCCAAAAGTTGGAACACAGACTATAAGTTCATTTATACATGTAATAAAACAGAATATTTAAAATAAGGACAAAAGGTTACTGTGGTTCTAGATGATGCTTCCATAACATTCTACTTCATTGGTCCTATTGTTTGCCAAAGGCACTTTTCAGAAAAGAATCACACTCAGAGTCATGAGAGCCTTCCACAGTCATAAAAGAAGTATCAGAGTCTATTTCCATCAAAGGTGAGACTGTGGTGAAAAGAAAAGCCACAGGCACTCTAGGCAAGTCTTTGATAAACAAAATGAGATGATAAATAACTTAAGACTATCAGTCCCCAGGGCACCAGGTTTTCTACAAAGCCTACCATGTTCAGGGCTCGATAAATTCTAAATATGAATAACAGTAAGCTGATGATGACCTTGGCTAATTCACTCCTTGCATATCATAAGGTACTTACATTGCGACAACTTTAATTTGGTTTATTTGTTACTTATATAAATGTAAACCCAATTACCTTAATATCATGATTATGTTCTTTATGGTTATTTAAGAACTCTCCGCCCCCACCCCACAAAAAAAGAAATCCCAAATATTAGTGTAATAGCACCAGGAAGCTTTGTGGATTTTCTTGCACTAGAATAGTCATCTAAGCTCTGGTTGACGTAGCTCAGTTGGTTGGAACATTGACCCATATACCAAAAGGTTGGGGATTCAATTCTTAGGCACATACCTAATTTGCAGGTTCAATCCCCAGTCAGGGTGCATAAGGGAGGCAACGAATCAATGTTTCTCTTTCACATCAATGTTTCTCTTTCTCCTTTCCTCTCTCCCTAAAAATCAATAAACATACTTTTAGAAATTAAAAAAGTCATCCAAGATATTCAAGTCCTCTCCATGCAAAATAATGTAATGATAAAGTCCTTTATATAAACTTCTCCCTTTTGATGGTACTAAATTTGTGAATTCATCTTCACTTTCTTTTTAAAATATATTTTATTGATTATGCTATTACAGTTGCCCATTCCCCCCCTTCATTCCCTTCCACCCTGCACACTCTCCCACCCACATTCCCCACCTTTAGCTCATGTCCATGTGTCATAAGTTCTATAGCTTCAACATTTCCCATACTATTCTTGCCCTCCCCGTGTCTATTTTCTACCTACCATCTGTGCTACTTATTCTGTGTACCTTTTCCCCCACTCTCCTCCTCCCACTCCCTTGTTGCTAACCCTTCATGTGATCTCCATTTCTGTGGTTCTGTTCCTGTTGTAGTTGTTTAATTTGTTGTTGTTTTTGTTTTAGGTGTGGTTGTTAATATTTGTGAGTTTGCTATCATTTTACTGTTCATATTGTTCATATTTTTTATCTTTTTTTCTTAGATAAGTCCCTTTAACATTTCACACAATAAGGGCTTGGTAATGATGAACTCCTTGAACTTGACCTTATCTGAGAAGCACTTTATCTGCCCTTCTATTCTAAATGAAAGCTTTGCTGGATAGAGCAATCTTGGCTGTAGGTCTTTGGATTTCATGACTTGGAATACTTCTTTCCAGCTCCTTCTTGCCTGTAAGGTCTCTTTTGAGAAATCAGCTGACAGTCTGATGGGAATTCCTTTGTAGGTTACTGTCTCTTTATCTCATGCTGCTTCTAGGATTCTCTCCTTCATTTTAATCTTCATTTTAATGTAATTATGATGTGCCTTGGTGTGTTCTTCCTTGGGTCCAACTTCTTTGGGACTCTCTGAGCTTCCTGGACTTCCTGGAAGTCTATTTCCTTTGCTAAATTGGGGAAGTTCTCCTTTATTATTTGTTCAAATAAGTTTTCCACTTGCTGCTCTTCCTCTTCCCCTTCTGGTACCCCTATAATTCGGATGTTGGAATGTTTAAAGATATCCTGGAGGTTCCTAAGCCTTTCCTCGTTTTTTTTTTTTTTTTGAATTCTTGTTTTTTCATTCTTTTCTGCTTGGTTGTTTCTTCCTTCTGGTCCACTCCATTGATGTGAGTTCCAGTTTTTTTTCCATCACTATTGGTTCCCTGTGCATTTGCTTCATTTCACTTAGTGTAGCCTTCAATTTTTCATCTAATTTGTGACCAAATTCAACCAATTCTGTGAGCATCCTGATCACCAGTGATTTGAACTGTGCATCTGATAGGTTGGCTATCTGTTCATCATTTAGCTGTATTTGCTGTGGAGCTTGGATCTGTTCTTCCATTTGGGCCTTTTCTTTTGTCTTGTCATACCTGTTACATATGAGGGGTGGAGCCTTAGGTGTTCAACAAGGTGGGCCAACCCAGTTGTTGAGTTGTGATGCTGTACACGGGGGCAGTGTCCAAGAGGGAACAATGGCTCTTACTCCACTCTCTGTCAGATCTCAGTTCCCTCTGCTGCTTCCCCCAAGCAAACTGGGCCCTTCTGGTGCTAATTCCCATGTGGGTGAGCTTGTATGTGTTCTGGGTCTCTCCAATGAACTCTTCTGTGAGGCTGGGAGCCTCTCCCTGAGTCTCAACCCCCACAGGTGTTTTCAATCAGTGTTTTTAAAAAATATTGTATTTATTTATCTTTAGAGGGGAAGGGAAGGAGAGAGGAAGAGAAACATCAATGTATGGTTCCTTCTCGTGCATCCCCTGCTGGGAACTGGCCCCTGCCGGGAACTGGCCTGCAACCCAGGCATGTGCCCTGACTGGGAATCGAACCGCGATCGTCTGGTTCGCAGGCCGGCACTCAATCCACTGAGCTACACCAGCCAGGGCTCAATCAGTGTTTTGAGGCTTTATTTCAATGCACTGGAACCCTGGGTTGAGCAGTCTATCTCACTTCCCAATTTTACCTGCTTTATCTGTGCATGAATGTGGGACCACGGGGTAAGCCACCTTGCACGCAGTGCCTCTCTTCACAGTCACCGCCTCACTGGTCTGCCTGTTGCCACCCTGAGCCTGAGGTCTCACAGCTGCTGCCTACACGCCCAGGGTCTGCCCACTGCCTTCTTGCCCGCCCAAGGTTCCTTTTGCACTTGGTCCTACTGTGGCTTTTTGTGCCGCGACCTCTCTCCATCTGGCTGCCTGACTCTGCACCACTTACTGGTCTTGATGAATGTGTCTATTTTATCTCCTTCATTGTCTTTCATACAGCTCAATTTTCTGTCAGTTCTGGTGCTATTTTGTTTCTAAATTGTTGTTGTCCTTATTTTGGTTGTGCAAGGAGGCACAGTGTGTCTACCTATGCCTCCATCTTGGCCGGATTCCATCCTCACTTTCTCACCTAAGTCCTCTAGTGACAGAGACCAGTGGTAAGTTAAGTTGCTCACAGTTACTGGAACCCATCTCCTCTGCCTCATGCTGGTATTAAATAAAGAGCAGTATAGAAACATCATCCTGCGTTAGAACAGAAAAACCCAAGAAGACTCAGGATTCATACTTAGTGATGTCATTATTTTTGTAAGTCAAGCAGCATGTCTCATTCATTAGTAACATATTTTAAATTTCAATCTATCGTCACAATGTTTAGAACTAGTTTTATAGAAAATAGACTTATAGAGCTTTGTACTTTTGGTTTCTGTGTATTGCATTTCTCATTCTCACTTCCTGTCTTTGCCTAGACTAGAAAGTGAACTAATTCACCTTTATGACTCAGTGTGTAGTATGGTGTTTTATCAAGAAATAATACCTTTTAAAATGTACATATTTCCATATGCATAGAATATCTCCAGAAAGATAGACAAAAAATTGGTTATTTCTGAAGTGACTGAAGAATGGGGCAAGGTGGAAGGGAACCTTTTCATTTATATCTGTTTGTGAATTTTATACTTTAAGTTGAAAATTTGTTTTAAGAGTAAACAAATATCCTTGTTGAGCTTCTTAATCCCTAAATATATTACAGCAGTGACCAAGATTAAATAGCAGTTGATTTCTAATATTTTATAGACATTGGATCAATTCTAATCCAGCCTGCCCCTTATTCCTTCACAATGTGCTATGTGCTATATTGTCTTTTTAAATACCCAGCAAAGTTAATTTGAAAAATAAATTCTGGAGAACTTTATGTCACTGTCCAAAATAACTAGCCATTACTGGGGTATAAAAAAACCATAGCTGGGAACCACTAAATTACAGATTCTGAGAATGTACTACTTATACTTTAAAAATTTGCAGGGTCCAATAATACATAAATGAGCATAAATCCTATCTAGTTTACTTAATTCCCTTGGGCTCATTAGATCCAATTACCAGTTATTTTCATATGGGCAAAAGTTGTTAAATTATAACATAAGGTTGCAGCATTACATAGATAAATATGATGAATGGTTAAGGGATCTGTTGCAAAATTTTAATACAGCATTTTGAAATGAGAGGAAAGAAAATCTGTTCCCCTATCCCTTCCCAAAATACATATTTCTTGTACTTGTACTACCTAGAAAGTTAATTTCAGAATTTTAAACACTAAAAAAGAGAAAGCATGATGTAATTGAAAACACAAAGACTGAAGAATCACACAAAGCTGAGTTTGAATCACTCAAGTCAGTTGACTGACAATTCATTTAGCTCTTATTTTTAAACACCTGCTACATGGCTGGCACTTTGCTAGGTGCTGGGCATTGGGCACATTGAGCAGTAAAGGAGGCACATATGAGTTAATCATATGGTGGAGAAGATGGACAATAATTATAATAAAGTATATGTGAGGGAAAATGACAAGGAGCTATATCAGGGAGCTAACTTGGTCAAGAGGTCAGAGGTGGCCTTCTAGAGGAGTGATGTTGAAGGTGAGACCTGAAGGGATGACCTTGAAGTTAGCCTGGTGAAGCCCTTTCCTCATCTTCAGGTTTTTGTCTATAAAACAAGGGTTACAATAGCTATCTCAGAGGTTTCTATAAAGATTTGATGAGTTTTGCTATTTAAAGCATTTAGCACAGCACCTGGCACATAGTAAATACTCAATAAAAGATAGCTATTATTATTTGTTCTTTTTGCACACTCTCCTCTGGGTTATATATGAGGCAGTCCTCAAAAGTATAAAACTTACAAAATGACCCTCTGACCAAATACTTTTGTTTTTTAAATTTAAATTATCCTGCACATGCTGGATAGGGATGGAGGAGTGAAAGGGATGCGTGGACCTAGTACTCATCCTCTTGGCAAGAATGCCCTTAGCTCAGGGCTGCACAGTCACCATGACCATGGAGGCAGATCCCCAAATGTTCTTTTTTATTTTTATTCTTATTTTTTTATTGTTATTCAACTACAGTTGTCTCCATTTTACACCACCCCTGCAGTGATCCCCACCTCCCACCCTTATTCATACCCTCATCTGGCTTTGACCATGTGTCCTTTATACATATTCCTTGACAACCCTTCCCCCTGTCCCCCCATTATCCCCTTCCACCTCCCTCTGGTTACCGTCAGTTCTTAATTTCAATGTCTCTGGTTATATTTTGCTTGCTTGTTTGTTTTGTTCATTAGGTTCCACTTATATCATAGGTTAACATGTTATACAAATCGGATTTAATGTCCTGGCCCCACAAAGGCTGATGGGTCTCCCTGTTTAATCAGATACAAAACAAATGGCATACAGCAGCAGAGGAGTACAAATACGCTTTAATTACAATATTGTAACACCAATTAGAGATATATCTAATCGAGGACTCAGCACTTCCTGCTTGGATATTACTCCCATGTTGGGATAATTACTGCTAATTAAGCTTGGAACTAATTAGGCTAAATTATCTCATTTATACCAACAAAGATGACTTCTAGGAGTTCATAAGAAAAAGAGGGGTAATTTTATCATTCCTGAACTCTTTGGGGTTTCATATTGGAAATAAAACACCATCACCTGCCATTAAGGTGTGCAGATAGTTTGTTCTTCTGTAATTCTGGTCCCAGATGGCAGTAGATTCTTCATTTGTCTACACAGATTCTCCTACACAGTGAAACAAGTAGTGTAAAAACAATGTCCACTCAAATCATAATGTCCTTCCACAAATGACAATCAGTCTCATGAAGAGGCAGCCACTAAGAGCAGTGACAGCAGTAGAAGATAGAAAGTGCTCTACCAACAGCCTTGTCCAGAGTCTCTCTTCCCTTGCACTTAACAGTTACCATATTTTGCCATGTATAACGCACACCCATGTTTTTGGCCCAAAGTTTCAGGAAAAAATTATGTTTAAATTTTTTCATTCCATGTTTAATTTATTTATATGTAAGTACTTGTTTTTTTATATCAAAGGGTATTATTTTACATATGGATATCGTTACTGCTTTCTAAAGTTACCCTTTTAATGCATAAGCATAAATAAAAAATTAACAACATTTATATAGATACAGAATTAGTACTACCCATGTATAATGCTCATCCTTTCTTTTCCCTCAAAAAATTGGGCAAAAAGTGCACATTATCATAGCAAAATGCAGTAATCTACCTCAATATTCTTACCAGTGTTCACAGCATAGAGTAAGGCCTGGGGTAGAGGGTCAGACAGATCTGATTTGGGGTAAATTATTTATTCTACCTAAGCCTCACTTTTCCATATCTAGCTTAGGGATGATAATAATGCCATATAATGTTTCTGTAGGATCGATAGGTTAACACATATGGAATGCTGGTAGTACTTGGCACACAGTTGCCATCATTAAGTTATAGGAATACTCACTCTAAACCTACATCTTACCTGTCCTGCTACTCTTTTCTGGCATAGTGCACTGGTTGCAGAAAAAAAGCACATGACAGGTAGTGAGGAAACCTAGTTATTTTCAGGTTTATCTCTAACTAGCTGTGTAAGCAAGTCACTTTTTCTTCCATGTTGACTTTTTATATGCATTTTCTGACTTAACCTTCACAACAATACTTTCCATTTTAGAAATTAGGTAATTGAGAACTAAATAAATAATTTTTAAAAAACAAAAACAAAAAACCCTCACTGTTATTAAATGACAAGGTCAAGAATTAAACCTGGGTCCACTCCAGAGTCTCCTCACTGTTGTAATCAATATAATCGCTGTCACATGGAAGTACGTTTCCCCCGCCCTGTCCCATTTGTAACAGAAGGAACCGGGGAAGATGTCTCTAAGGTTCCTTCTGTCTCTGAGAACCTGTGGTTCTATTCTACAGGGTGAGCCTCTCAACCTTATTCTTAGCCAGCAATACTCATCTATTAAAAAGTCTTTATTAAGTGTCTAATTCATGCTCCACTCTAAGGAGAATAAGATGCTCCCACACCCCAACACAAGAACCCTGAGGAACTTACATTAATTAGACTATGTGCTTTAGAATTCTCATATTGTGACAAATATTTGCCCCTATCAGAATTATGTATTTTAACTCTTTTCACGACTTCTATCTGTGGAAAATCTTCTCTTACACAATCTTCTCTGGATTCTAACATTTGAGATTTATTTATTTATTTCTGTGAAAAAAGTTCTAGGGATTCTCTGGCTTCCTTTAATTCTCAAAGTCTAAAAAGAGACTCAAATATGTGGATACACACACATAAAACTATTCTTTGCTGGGTATTCCATTGAGGGAAACCAAAACCAGTAAACAAAGCCCAAGCTTCTATTCTTAAATACTACAGAGAATTGAACCTTCAACCTGTGGACATTTTCTTCTAGGGAAATTTTAAAGGGATCAGACTGTAATATTGGCCAGTCACCTATGGTCATCTCAGGTGAAGAGTTGCCTCAGCCACCTGAGCTGCAGCCTATCCCAGAAGTGATTTCTATTGATTACGGAAGAGGCTAGAATAGAAAAACATTGGCCACCTGGCTCTTAGGAAATTTTGCAGCAAAAGTCTAGGCTAAACCTGGCCCATAGTCTATACTCCCCTAGAAGATCAATTCCAGGAGGAACAGAATTGTTTTATATGGCTTTTCATCTCCACTACCCAGAACAGGGTCAGACATGTAGTAGATGTTCAATAAATGTATGTGGAGCAAATGTGCACGAGTTTGGGGCAAAATCAAGGAGCTTATACACATCTTCAGAATCTGGAAGTCTAGGAAAGTACATCTTCCCTGACCTTTAGTAAATGCTTCCTGTACTATCTCATCAGGGGGTTACCCTCAGAAGTTGGGGGCTGTTCTTTGACTTCTCTTTCTGGAGAACTGCCCACAGCTACACTCTGTGGTGAATGCAGTTCCTATCATTCTGGGATTTCTCTGTGGAGGAAAATGGGAGTAGGGTGCAGGGAAGGGGTGTTTTTTCCCTGTTGAAGGAGGATCCAGGGACCTCAATGTCAACCTGGGGAGGGGCTGATAAACCCTGACCAAATGCCCAGATCAGTTAATCTCCTCTCTATCCAAGGGTTTGGCTTTGGTAGAAAAGAGGATCTTTGTCTGCAGCAAACTTGATATAGAATGAAAACACTGAACCACCATTGCCTGTGTCTGAAATAACAGCCCAGGGGCAGTATCAAATTTATCCCTCACCTGCAAGGTGGGAGCATCGGGTGGGAGCATCAGCATCAGCATCTTTCTTACCAAAGATGGTTGGTAAGAAAGCACAAAGAGAAGGAAGGAACAATGAATTTGGAATCAGAAAACGCAGGTCTCAGGCCAGGCAGCCTTACTTTCTTCCTATGTGAAATGGAGTTAGTAAGAGCAATCGTCTGCACCTTAGAGTTATAAGGACCGAAAGATATCATGAATGCCACAACTGATTGCACACTACAAATGTCATAGAACACTGAGCATTGCCCACTAATTAATTGTCTCTAATTGTGATGAGACATGCCTAGGCATGTTTGTGACCCATTGTGTCATCAGGGTCATCTGGATAGTCCCCATGGGGTACAGCCTGGTGCATGGAAGAGTCTGTAACCTGCACAGGCAGGTTACCTGAGACCAAGTTTGAGTCTGTCTTTGCCAGAGATTGGTTCCAGCTGCTCATCAGGCAGGATAGAACAAGAGCTTTAGCCCTCAGCAGTGGTAACACACAGATAGCATTCCTGGCCTCCATCTCTTACTTTGCTTGGAAGGATTTTTATGGGTGAAGACCTTTGGGAGCTACAGGTTCCTTCCTTATTTTCTACTGGTCACAAGGATTGGTTAGTTACCATTGCTAAGAGTATGGGCAACGCTGGCAAGAGGACTCAGGGAAAGTCCCTTGGTAACAGGTAATCCTAGTTTGACTTATTAGAAGAGCACGCTTTTAAGGAATCTTGAATGAGAGCAGGAACCTACCTCTTAGCATAAACCACAAAACATAATTTAATTTAATTAACTTAATTAATGATTAATCAGTGATTAATTTTAAAAGATGAAAAATTAATATATTAATGAATAAATAAATGTTTTGGTAAAATAAAGAAACCTTTTATAAGAGGAAGCCTCATGCCATTCTCCTGATTCTCATTCTGTCTTTTGTGTAAATATAAAGTTTTAATTAATCATTTTTGGTGCTACTAGAGCATGTGAGACAAATAGGGGAGAGCTTCTGTGACTAGCATGGTGAGGAAAGCATTCTGAATTCCCAAATCACAGCATGGTAGGTCTAAGGGAGAATTTGGATAAGGCAGCCACCCACTTCAATTGATAGATGAAAAAACTGTGGCCCAGAAAGGTTACATGATGTGACCCATAAAACTATTCCCCTCTAAAGACAGCCATGTTGGGATATTTGCCTGAGACAACATACAGCTTTTCTAATCTGAGGCAGAATAAAATAAAAAATGTTTGCTTTATAAGTGGAAAAATGTCTACAACACTGAAAAAAAAAAAGGCCTCCCATGTAAAGGTATGAGAAATGGCCTGGTGAATATGGAATTCTGAGCAATCCAAGGCTGGGATCTACAAAGGACAGAAAGGAAGTTGCCTGAGACAGAGGTATCGGGGAGTCTGTGTCCTGTCCATTCCTCTTCCCTCATTTGGCCAAATGGGGCTGATTTTTTAGGACTGTTTACATCCATCCAGTCCCCTTTAGGGAATATGCCTGTCCCTGAAACTATTATCTAAAGTATCATATTCTAAACGAATATGATCACACATGGAGACTGAAGGCCTAGGATCTCCCTAGTAAGCACCTCACCTAAAGGCTCAACTTTAAAATGGGTCAGCCTAAAAAGTCCTTAAAGCTAATCTTCCCTGGTGACGTGAAAGTGGTTCTTCTTTGAAGCCAGGGATCTGACTCATATTCTCCTCTGCATTCAAGCTTTTGCTCATTCATTTATTCATTTGTTCAACTGACACTGGGTTCCTATTCTGAGTCACACATTGGGGAAATCTTAGAGAGAGAGTGCCCCTGCAATGAAGGAGTAATTTATACTTTTGAATAATGACCCATACCTCTACCCTCTCATGACTAGATTATCTATCACTCTATTCATCTGAGAAATGTTTTCCTTTATTAGAGAGGCGAAGGAGAAAATTCATAACTGGTTGGTTTAATGCAGCTGATTTTCTTCATGCAAAAGTCACATGTCACCCAACTAGAGCTAAAGTGTAGAAGGTAAGTTGGCAGGCAGGTAAGAAAATAGGAAGGACAGAACCACAGAGAGAGAAAGGCTTCCATAGCTTCTGTACAGCAAAGCAAATGTTAAATATGAAAAGATCTTGTTCATTCATTCATTCCACATTTATGCATTGAACATCTGCCAACTGCCAGGTACTATACTAGTAGCAGGGTTATAAGGTTACTTAAGGGAACAACAACCTTACTCTCAAGGATTTCAATCTAGAGGAGAAAACATGAACATATACAAAATTACAATAAAATAAAATAAGTCCTCAAACAAGTGTGTACATAGTGCTAGATAGAGAAAGAAAATGCTTAATTTGGAGACATTTTTAAAGTGGATTTAACAGATCTTAATTACTATTTGATGTACAATGTAAGGGAGAAAAAGAATTCAAGGAGTACAAGTTTCTAGCTTAGGGGATTATATAAAAGTCTGGTCTTATTTAACCAGGAAAGGGAAGAGAAGAAGAGATTCTGTCTTTTTAGATGAAAGTGAATCTGTTTTGTCTTGCTCAAGCTGCCCATAAAGATCAAGGTTGAGGAGTCCAATGAGTAGTTGAAAATGTGTCTGGAATTCAGGTAAAAATCAGTCCAGGGATGTTGTACCTGGGAGAGTGGCTGTTGGGTAGGCAAAGGGATAAGGATGAAGAAGAATGAAAGGTAGAGAGCATAAATATATAAAAATGTGAAAACATGCTCTCCCTTAAAAAGATGATAATGTAATGCTCCCATATGCTGCACTTGGTAGAAACTATTTTCACCTCTTCACAAATGGCTTCATATTGTCAAACGCAGAAGGTACTTTCCAGCCTACATCTGTCTGATTCTTTATGGGATTTGTGCAGTTGATTCCTTAGTGGCTCTTGCAGAGCTTTCCCTGACAGGGCTCCTGTGGTAACTAACACCTTTCTACTTCTCATGCTTCTTACTTTTCCTCAGTTTTCTTCTACCTTTTCATTAAATACAGAGGATCCCCTGACTTCTATCCCAAAACTTCCCTTTTCATTCAACACATTGTCCCTGAGTGATTTTCCATATTTTCAACTGCCGCTTACAAACAATAACTCAAGCCAACATCTCTAGCCCAGGCATCCTGTTGAACACAAAAATTGGCATATAGAAAGTAGACAATAAATTTTTGTTGGCTGAACAATACTGAGCTGGATTTTTCCCAATCATAAGCTCTGGTAAGCATTACCATCAAGATGTCCCACAGAGTCTTTAGATTTAACACAAAGAAAACAAATCTCCTGTGGCTGATCCTCTTTTTATAACATCTCACCCCCTTTTCTTAATTCAGAAAATAGCACCTTTATTTAATTTTTATTGTTGTTTAAGTACAGTTGTTTTTATTTTCCCACCACCACTATCCCCCAAACCACCCACCCCCACCTCCCACAGTCAATCCTAACCCCCTTTGGCTTTGTCCATGGGTCGTTTATATATGTTCCTTAACAACCCTTTTCCTTCTTTCTCCTGTTATCCTCCTACCCCATCCCTTCTGGTTACTCTCAGTTCTTTATTTCAATGTCTGTGGTTATATTTTGCTTGCTTGTTTGTTTTGTTGATTAGGTTTCATTTATAGCTGAGAACATATGGTATTTGTCTTTCACTGCCTGGCTTATTTCACTTAGCACAATGCTCTCCAGTTCCATACATGCTATTGCAAAGGGTAGGAGATCCTTCTTTCTTTCTGCTGCATAGTATTCCTTTGGATAAATGTACCATAGCTTTTTGATCCACTCATTTACTGATAGGCACTTAGGTTGCTTCCAGCACCTGGCTACTGTAAATTGTGCTGCTATGAACACTGGGGTGCATGGGTTCTTTTGAGCTGGTGTTTCAGGATTCTTAGGGTATAATGCCCGCAGTGGAATTGCCAGGTCAAATGACAGTTCCATTTTTAGTTTTTCTGAGGGAATTCCATACTGTTTTCCACAGTGGCTGCATCAGTCTGCATTCCCACCAACAGTGTACTAGAGTTCCCCTTTCTCCACAATCTCACTAGCACTCATTGTTTGTTGATTTATGATGGATATTCTGACCAGAGTGAAGTGGTATCTCACTGTGATTTTAATTTGCATCTTTCCAATGGCTAGTGATGCTGAGTATTTTTTCATGTTTCCATGGCCCTCTGTCTGTTCAAGTCCTTTGCCCATTTTTTAACTGGATTGTTTGTCTTACTGGATTGGAGTCATGTGGAGTGTTTATACATTTTGGAGAACAAACCCTTGTCTGAGGAATCATTGGCAAGTATATTTTCCCATATGGTTGGTCCCCTTTTCATTTTGCTGGTGTTTTATTTAGCTGTGCAGAAGCTTTTTAATTTAATGAAGTTTCATTTGTGTATTCTTTCCATTATGTCCCTTGTTTTAGGGTACATAAAGGTGAAAATATTGCTGCATGGAATATCTTATTTTCCTGCCTATGTTCTCTTCTAGGACTTTATGGTATTGCAACATATATTTAAGACTTTTATCCATCTTGAGTTTATTTTTGTGTTTGGTGTAAGTTGGTGGTCAAGTTTAATTTTTTTTTTTTTTGCATGTAGTTGTCAAGATCTCCCAACACTGTTTGTTGAAGAGGCTACTTTTACTCCATTTTATGCTTCTGTCCCCTCTGTCTAATATTAATCAACTGTAGAGACATGGGTTTATTTCTGGGCTCTCTATTCTGTTCCACTGCTATATGTGTCTGTTCTTAGGTCAGTACCAGATTGTTTTGATTACTGTGCCTTGTAACATAGTTTGATGTTAGGTATTGTGATACCTCCTACTTTGTTCTTCCTTCTCAAAATTGCTGCAGCTATTCAGGATCATTTATGGTTCCACATAAATTTTTGAAATGTTTGTCCTATATCTGTGAAATATGTCACTGGTATTTTAAAAGGGATTGTGTCGAATCTATAAATTGCTTTGGGTAGTATGGACATTTTGATGATATTAATTCTTCCAATCCATGAACATGGTATATGATCCTGCTTATTTGTGTCTTCCTTAATTTCTTTCTTCAGTGTTGTATAGTTTTCTAAATATAGGTCTTTTACTTCCTTGGTTATGTTTATTCCTAGGTACTTTATTTTTCTCATTACTATAGCTAATAGGATTTTCTTCCTGATTTATGTTTTTGATACTTCATTATTGTTGTACAAAAATGTCTTTGATATCTGAATATTGACTTTGTATCCCACCACTTTGCCAAATTGACTTATTAGTTCAAGTAGATTTTTGGTGGAGTCTATACAGTTTTGTATGTATACTATCATGTCATCTGCAAACAGTGACAATTTTACTTCATCATTTCCAATTTGGAAGCCTTTCATTTCCCTTTTCTGTCTGATCACTGTGGCTAGGACTTCCAATACTATGTTGAATATAAGTGGTGAGAGTGAACATCCTTGCCTTGTTCCTGATCTTAGTGGGAAAGCTTTTAGTTTTTGCCAGTTGACTATGATGTTGGCTGTAAGTTTTCCATATATGTCCTTTATTATGTTGAGGTATGGTCCCTCTACTCACACTTTGCTGAGTACTATTATCATAAATGGGTAATGTACCTTATCAAATGCTTTTTCTGCACCTATTAATGTCATCATCTGATTTTTGTGTTTCCTTTGGTTTATGTGATATGTTATGTTTATTGTACCATCCTTGCATACCTAGGATGAATCCTACTTGATCACGGTGTGTGATCTTTTTCATATATTGTTGGATGCAATTTGCCAATATTTTGTTGAGGATTTTAGTGTCTATCTTCATCAGTGATATTGGCCTATAGTTTTGTTTCATTGTTGTGTCTTTGTCTTGTTTGGGGATTAGGATGATGCTGACCTCATAAAAAGAGCTTAGGAGTCTTTCCTCTTCTTGTAGTTTTTGGAATAGTCTGAGAAGAATAGGGGTTAGCTCTTTCTTAAATGTTTTGTAAAATTCTCTTGTGAAACAGTGCAGTCCAGGGCTTTTGCATACCAGGAGTTTTTTTATTACTGCTTTGATTTCACCATCTGTTATTTGTCTGTTCAGGCTTTCTGCATCTTCTTCATTGAGTTTCAGAAGATTTCATTTTCTAGAAATTTTCCATTTCTCCCATGTTGTCAAATTTCTTGACTTATAGTTCTTCGCACTAATTTCTTACAATCCTTTTCATTTCTGTGGTATCAGTTGTAATTTCCCCTCTTTCCTTTCTGACTTTATTTATTTGGGTCCTCTTTCTTTTTCTCTGGATGAGTCTGGTTAAAGGCTTGTCTATTTTGTTTATCTTTTCAAAGAACCAGATCCTGAATTTATTGATCCTTAGAACTGTGCTTTTAGTCTCTAGGTCACTTAATTCTGCTCTGATCTTGTTTATTTCTTCCTTCTAATCACTCTAGGCTTTTTTGCTGTGTTACCCCATTTCTTGTAGATGTGCTGTTAAGTTGTTTATTTGAAATGTTTCTAACTTTTTCAGGTAAGTCTGTATTGCTATGAACTTCCCTGTCAGGACTGCCTTTGCTGTGTCCCATAGGTTTTGGGTTGTTGGGTGTTCATTTCCATTTGTTTCCAGATACTTTCTAATTTCTTCATTATTAACCTATTCATTGTTTCATAGCATGCTATACATTCTCCATGAGTTTGACATTTTTTGAATTTTTTCCTTGAGGTTGGTTTCAAGTTTTAAGCCCTTGTGGTTTGAGAAAATGCTTGATATAATTTTAATTTTCTTGAATTTGTTGAGGTTTGTTTTGTGTCTTATCATGTGGTCTATCTTTGAAAATGTTCCATGTGCATTTAAAAAGAATGTATATTTTGTTGCTTTGGGATGAAATATTCTATACCTATCAGTTAAGTCCAGTGGATCTAATGCATCATTCAGTTCCACAGTACCCTTGTTGATAATTTGTTTGGAAGATCTAGACATTGTTGACAGTGGGGTGTTAAAATCCCCTAGTATAAGTGTGTTGCTGTCTATATCTTTCTTGAAATCCTCTAAGATTTTCCTTATATATTTGGGTGCTTCTATGTTAGGTGCATATATATTTACAATGTTTATGTCTTCTTAATGAATTCTTCCCTTGAGTATTAAGAAGTGTCCTTCTGTGTCTCTTTTTACAGTCTTTGTTTTGAAGTCTATTTTGACTTCAAATAAGTCGAAATATAAGTATTGCTAGCCCAGCTTTTTTTTTCTGTCCATTTGCTTGGAATATTTTTTCTAATCCTTCACTTTCAGTCTCTGTGGGTCTTTTGTCCTGAGGTAGGTTGGTCTCTTGTAGGCAGCCATATGTGCAGGTCATGTTTTCTCATCCATTCAGCTATATGATGTCTTTTGATTGGAACATTTAATCCATTTACATTGAAGTTATTATTGATAGGCTCTTATTCATTGAGAGAATGGCACCTTTAAAACCCAGGTCCCAAAGGCAGAAACCAGAGTCACTCTAGATTCTTCCCTCCCTCACTCCCACATTATCCTACAGATTCTATCTCCAAAATGTTTTAAATATACCCCTTCCTCCTCATCCTTATTGCCAATGACCCTCACCACCTCTGTTAATATCTTTGACTGCAGTCTTGCCCTATTTCAAAGTACTGTCAAAATCTTACAAGATAAAGTTCAAATTCCTTATCATGGGACAGTTCCTTTCTTTTCTGTCCTTTGCTCATTTCCTTCTACTCTCTCCAAAAATAATTATTTTCAAGAAAACAATTAGTTACTAAGAAGGCTTACTTTCAAGTGGCTCCCTGACCTTGCACATAATGTTTCCTTTTATTGGGTGTCCTTCCTCCACTTGCTTACCTTTCCCATTTGTTCACCCAGAAGACTCCTAACCTGTAAAAGAGTTTTCTAAGAGTTTTCTTTTTCCACTGATTCCTCCAGCTGCCTCGTGGTCACCTTCCCTCTTCTAGACTTCTATTAATAATTTTACTACTTTATATTGGACTGATTATTCATTGGTATCCTACAAAGTATGCTTCCTGAAAGGAGGACATTTATCTGGGCATTCCTAGCACCTGGCGCAATGGTAAGTACTCAGGGGATGACTGAATAAATAAATCAATGAATGAGAATGGTGGGAGAAACAGGACAGACATATAGAAGAGAAGACATAAGAGACAGACATAAGAGAAGCCATGGGGAAAATGTAAGCAAATATACAATGACACATATAAAGAAAGGCACCTTGTCTTGGCATGTCCTCTGCTAGGACCTAGACAGAAGGTAGCCTTTCTTCAAAGATGTCTAATTATTTCAATTCCTGTGTCTTTTAGGATCTGTGGAAAAGAGGGAATCAAGTAAGAGTTCTCCTGGGTAGGTGCATAGAAATCATAAACTATTAACCTTTGTTCAGATTGGATACAAGTGTTATGACCTAGAAACTGGTTTGCTTTACTTTTTTTTTCACAACAAACTTTCTGGTTCAGCACTGCCCAGGTATGAAATTTAATGAGAGAAGGCACTCAGTTAGTTAGAAGTTGGACCAAATTGTGATCTTTCCAGCTCTGAAGTTTTATAGTTCCATGAAGTCTGGCATTTTAGGTAGTATTGATCAACAAAGTATTTGTTAGGAAGAGTTTGCTCTATTAGGTATTTAAGCCCCTCAAGGCTGTGGAACATGTCTTTTATAAAATAATTTGACCTTGGTTTTTCCCTAAAGCTCTCCAAATCCTATGATAGAACTGTATTAGGAGAAGAGACATGACTAGAGCTTTCTTGGGATGCATAGATAGCTTAAATATCTAAAAAGATAAGGTGCTGGCTACAGAGGTAGGTGAGCAAATCTAAAGCTTGATATGCAAGGGCTTCCCTAAGAAAAGAAATTTCATGCTTGTCAAGGAGAGTTGTATGGGGTTTGTTCATGTTTGTGTACGCCAGTAAGTTGCTGAGCATGGTGCCTGCATTTGAAAGTGCAATTATCCGAGGTCAAAAGGAACATAAAATTTGAAATAGATAGCTACCAGTTGAGTGGAAAAGCAGTCAATCGTACCTGCTAGGTAACTAGCAATGCTACCCTCAAAGTAGATAAGGAGATCTCTGAATTAGAAGGAGGGAGAGATTGGTTCCTGAGGTTGGTGGCAGTCTGAAGACAAGAACAGACTTAGGTTTCATTATGCAGGAACACTATTAGCTTTTACTTCTTAGGGTCTCATTATTTCCTCACATACTTTTTCTCAACAAAGTTAGGCATTATTCCCCATTGAGGATCAGTTACATGCCAACTTGATGCTTTAAATATATATTGAATTTTTAACCATTAATAGTTAAGCATATCTACTCTTTATTTTTTTTAAAGCTTTTATTTATTTCTCTTTAGAGAGAAGGCAAGGGAGGGAGAAAGAGAGAGAGACAGCCCTGGCTGGTGTGGTGCAGTGGACTGAGCATGGGCCTGTGAAGCAGAGGGTCGCTGGTTCCATTCCCAGTCGGGACACATGCCTGGGTTTCAGGCCTGGTCCCTGGTGGGGGACACATGGGAGGCAAACACACATTGATGTTTCTCTCCCACTCTTTCTCTTTCCCTTCCCCTCTCTCTAAAAACAAATAAATAAAATCTTTTTTAAAAAGAATGTTAAAAAGAAAGAGAGAGAGCAAGAAATATCAATGTGTGGTTGCCTCTCATATGCCCCACACTGGGGATCTGGCCCACGACCCAGGCATGTGCCCTGACTGGGAATGGAACCAGCGACCCTTTAGTTCACAGACCAGCACTCAATCCACTGAGCCACACAATCCAGGGCTCTGCTCTTTATGTTTTTAAAGGAAGCATTTACTTCTGGCTTTTACTTGACTCAAAAATAAATAAATGGTTTACATTTTGGTTTTCCCTTCTAAATTTCTCTTAGGTAGGTATAATACCAAGTATGTGTAAAAACCCAATTAGAATAGTTTTGAAATAAGTTATTTGTGATTATGAAAAGCAAGCCAGAGTAAAATTCTCTTTTTAAGCTTACTGATGATATTACTATTATAATAGCATCACAATAAGGAGATTTTAAGAAACCTTTTCTGAAGAACTTAACTTGATTTTCTAGCATGTGTACAGTCCATGAATTCACTCTTACAAGAAATCATTTAAAAAGCCAATGGATCTGTAAAATCCGTGTGTGTGTGTGTGTGTGTGTGTGTGTGTGTGTGTGAATAAGGAATTGCTTTCTTTAGGAAACAAGAGAGGAGAAAAATAATACAATATCATTTCATCAAGTGAAATAAAACTGATAACAGATGATTTAAATATTGTAGAGAACTTCCTGCCTCTCATTAGAAAAGGTTCTTGTCCCCCTTAGACTTCCTATCTATCCAGACTCTATTTCCTACAGGGTCTGACTCAACCTTTTTTCTCTAGCTGCCATACAAGATTAGTTAATAAAAAGTTTCTGATAAAATAACTCTATGGATCTAAAATCATTTCAATGATTAGCTTCCCCTGGCATTCCCCCCTCTGTACCTCCAATGTGTGACATCTTAAACATGAAGAAATATACACAGGAATAACCCCCACCACAAAAGACAAAAGACAGTGAAGATCTAGCTTCACGGCCCTTCCCTTTCATAATCCCCTTCCACAGTCCTGTACCTAAGTAATTTTAAATACCCTTTTCTTCAGGTAAGCCTCCCAAAGTGAATAAGCCTTGGACTCCATGAAACTTGGGCCCACCTCTGCCTGCATACATGTTTTGTTCTCAACTACCCAGCTAACTAACCTGTTTCCCAGTAAGGACCTAAAGGGCATTTTATCTGACACACTTGCTCTATCCACAGACACATGTAGAGGGATAGAGCAACCACTTTCTGGCACACTTCCTGCTTTAAATGTATCCTATTGTCTCTAGAAATGCTTTTATACTACCCAGATCCTTTTTGTCTTGATGATAAATTTTAAAATATATTACCCCATAACTTTACAACTTTAAAAAATAAACTGGACCTTTGATTGTAGGTTCTCAATGAGGATTAATCAAAGAGATAAGAATTTTTTAAAAACAGTAGTTTAAGATCCAGCATCTTGAGAGTTGAAAGTGTTGTCTTGGCTATCTAGGAAAGGGCTGGCAGCTGCTAAGAAAATGAGGTAGAAGGGTATAGAGTGGGAAAGTAGAGAATTACACATTGATTGGGCACCTACTGTGTACCAAGACCTGTTTAGTATTTTACACCTATATTGTATATAACTTTGCAAAACAAAAATACCCATTCTAAATACCCTGGCAGTTTGTTTTAAAAAAAACTGTTTCATGCCCTGGCTTGGTAGCTCAGGTATCTCAGTTGGTTAGAATGTCCCAATATACCAAGGTTGAGAGTTCAATCCCCCATCAAGGTACATACGAGAATCAACCAATGAATGCATTATTTATGCATTCATCATTTATGCATTCAAGAATCAACCAATGAATGCAACAAATCAATGTTTCTATCTTTCTCAAATTAATAAATAAAATATTTTTAAAAATCCAATATTCATGCTTTAAATACATGTAAAGAGGAAATAAGGCCAACCTCATAGAATTTGAGCTGGTCTGGGGAATTAATTCAAATTCTGAATCACAGAATAATCTGGTTCTCAAGTCTTCTAGGGCTCTTGTTACTTAAGAGAAGCAGCCATGGAAGGGTGTGCTCTCCAGCTTCCTGCACATCTTAACTATGACATATAGTGAGGGCTCACTAGCAGCACTGGCCAGGCAGCAAAAGGATGCCAAATAAAACAATAAACAAGCTGTAAGTTCTGCGTCAGGCATATTTTCTTTCTTTTTTCTTAAAATTCTTACTGAATTTATTGAGGTGACATTGGTTCATAAAATTATATACGCATCAGGTGTATAGTTCTATAATACATCTTTTCTATATTGTATTGTGTGCTCATCACCCAAGGTCAAGTCTCCTTTTGTCACCATTTATTCACCTTTTACTCTCTTCTATGTCCCCCACCTCCCTTTCCCTCTGGTAATTACCATACTGTTGTCTGTGTCTATGAGTTTTGTTTTTTTCGTTTTGCTTAATCCCTTCACCTTTTTTTACCCAGCCCTCCCCTCTGGCAGCTGTCAGTCTGTTCTCTATCTATGAGTCTATTTCTATTTTGTTCTGTTGCTTGTTTTATTCATTAGATTCCACATGTAAGTGAAATCATATAGTATTTGTCTTTCTCTAACCGGCTTATTTCACTTAGCATTATGCTCTTCAGGTCCATTCATGCTATGGCAAAAGATAAGATTTACTTCTTTTTATGGCTCAGTAGTATTCCATTGTGTAAATATACCATTGCTTTTTTATCCACTCATCTTAGGCTGCTTCTTAATCTTGACTATTGTAAATAATGCTGCAATCAACATAGGGGAGCGTATATTCTTTTGTATTAGTGTTTCGGGTTTCTTCTGATTAATTCCCAGAAGTGGAATTGCTGAGTCATAAAAGAGTTCCTTTTTTTTTATGAGGTAAATCCATACTGCATTCCCACCAGCAGTGCCCAAGGGTTTCCTTTTCTCCAAATGCTCTTTGCATATACTTGTTTATTGATTTATTGATGATAGCCATTCTGACAGGTATGAGGTGATAGCTCATTGTAGTTTTAATTTGCATTTCTCTGATGATTAGTGACATAGAGCCTATTTTCATACTTCTATTGGTCATTGTATGTCCTCTCTGGAGAAGAGTCTATTCAGGTTCCTTGCCCATTTCTTACTTGAATTGTTTGTTTTGTTGTTGGTGAGTTGTATCAGGCATATTTTCTTCTGAGATGCATGGTGTTAGTAGCCCTGCAAGAGGAATATAAGCCTACTCTATTACTCATGTGTTCACAGTTATACTGTGGAAAGAACAGTGGAAGTCCATTGAAGAGCTGTATGGGCTCAAGTAAATAATCTCATTTCTTTGGGCTTAATTTTCTCATGTATGAAATTACCAAGTTGAAATAGACAATGACTAACAGTCTTTCATTTCTTGATGTTCTATCATATAATCATTGTCAGGTATACTGGATCTTAATTTCTTCCTCTAGTTATTAAAAGAATAACTAGTTTGGTCTTATCATAGCTAAAGGGTTATGAGAAAGCATGGCAATATGGGACTCAAAGAAATCAATGGCACTGCTGTCCTATAGAACTTGAAAAGATGGAAATGTTCTCTATCTGTACTGTCCAATATGGTAGCCATTAGCTACATGTGGCTACTAAGTACCTGAAATGAGGCCAGTGTGAGTGAAGAACTGAATTTTTAATTTTATTTAATTATAATTAACTTAAATGTAAACAACCACATGTGGATATTGGCTACCATCTTAGACGGTACATATTAGGTAGGCCAGATATCAACTTCATTTAAACCAGAACTTTAAGTATAAAAATAAAAGTAAATTAAGGAGTGGTTCAAGAATTGTTTCAATAGAATAATTAAGGGAGGCATATTTTTAATTTTATTAATTAAAAATAGAGCACTATTATTGTCTTAGACTTTCTAAAAAAGATGGATTCTATTGTTGTAATGATGCCTTACAATTATATATAACTTTATGCTTTCCAAAGTTCTTTCATGGCTACAATTTGATCTTCACAACAACCCATGATATAGAAGACAAGTAATAGTACTCATTTTACAGATGGGGAAATTGAGACCCAAATGACCCAAATGCTTGCCTAAAGTTTCAGACTTAAAACAGTAATAAAGTAGTAAATTAATCACTCCAGACTTATTTCTCCAGTTCCTTTCACACACAGTACAACCGCCAATCCTTCCTCTTGCGTAACTTCATCTGGGAATGGTTACAAATCATACAATACTACTAAATACCAGAGGAATATAAAAGATGAGGAAAAGCAAGATATTCAATAATCCACCACCTAGATAAACCCTGGAAGACTCAAAAGTTATATGTGTCTATTATGAAAAAAAGAAAAGAGTGAAAAAAGAAAAAAAGGAGTAAAACTGATTATAATTAAATTAAGTCCCACTACAAACCAGGTATATTACAAATAGTACTTGATGGACCAATGCTATGAGACAGCATTCTCTGCAGCATTTTAATGTTGAGAAATTTACTAGTCTGAGATTACACACCTATCAAGTGACACAGCTAGATTCTGTTCTAGAGCTCCTGGCTGTTTTCAAAAGTCACATTCACAGTTCAAAGTAAGAAAATGGCCCTGGCTGGTGTAACTTAGTGGATTGAGCACGGGCCTGTGAATCAGACGACCACAGTTCGATTCTCAGTCAGGGCATGTGCCTTGGTTGCAGGCCAGTTCCCGGCAGGGGACACACCAGAGGCAACCGTACATTGATATTTCTCTCCCTCTCTCCTTCCCTTCCCCTCTAAAGATAAATAAATAAAATCTTAAAAAAAAAAAGAAAGAAAATGATTCCCACCTACTTCCCACCCTCCCACAAGCACCCCACCCCCTATATACTTCATCACAGAGAATACAGAAAAGTGGTTAAGCATGTAGGCTTTGGAGTTACTCAGACTTTATTGGAACTTTAGATCTGACCTTGTTCAAGGTATTTAATCTTTCTAAGTCTCAGTTTCCTTAACTGCTTTACAAGGTTTTGGAGGTGGATTAAATGAGATAATGTGTGAAAACTCAGTACAGAGCCTGGCACAAGTGCTTAGTGCATGATAGTTATTAATATTTTCTATTTTACTAAGGTAATACAGACTCTGTGGGCCATTCTAAAATAGGAATTCAAAAACTACTTCAGACAAGGTAGCATTTTTGCTAAAGTCTACCAAGTAGACAATCTCTGAAGGACAAAAGACACTTGGACATTTCAGGTAAGTTGAATCAGTGATTGAGGCAAAAGCAGTGAAGTGATGCCTTTCTTGTCCTGCCTTTTCATCTCACATAAGATGGATGTCAAACCTGGCCCTCTCGAATTCTAATCCCACCTATCAAAGTTCTTGTTGCCTATCTCTATGTGAATGTGATACTTGCATAAAAAGCCAACATTCCTCAAAGAGAACCCATTCACTTGTTTATTCGTTCACTCATTCATTCATCATTCAACAACTATTTACAAAGCACTTGGTATCTGCTTGGCTTTGACCTAATAATCAAGATACAGCAATGAACAAGTCACAATCTTTCTTTTAATTTTTTAAAAGATTCTATTTATTTACTTTTTAGAGAGATCAGAAGGGAGGAAGAAAGAGAGGGAAAGATCAGTGTTCAAGAGATACACCAATTGGTTGCCTCTCTCATGCCCCCAACTGGGGAATCTGGCCTGCAACCCAGTCATGTGCCCTATCTGGGAATCGAACAGGCAACCTTTTAGTCCACAGGCTGGTGCTCAATCCACTGAGCCACAACAGGGCTGAAATTTATTTATTGATTAATTTTATAGAGAAAAAGGGACAGAGAGATATATATAGAGAAAAATATTAGTATGTTGTTTGACTTATTTATACATTCATTGGTTGATTCTTCTATGTGCCCTGATAGGGGATTGAACCCCCAGACTTGGCATATTGGGAGGACACTAATCAACTGAGCTACCTGGCCAGGGAATAAGACACACTCTTAAAGCTTACTTTTGGCAGAGGGAGACAGACACAAAGTAAACAAGTACATAGAATTTCAGATTATGATAAGTGCCATAAAGAATAAAAAGTGGGATGATAGATAAAAAGTGGTTTTTGGCTAAAGGTATGGTAATTGATTGGTAGAAAGGGCCTCTCTGAGGGGATGACATATAAACTGCAACCTGACTGACAAGAAAGGGTCAGTTATGTTAGGACAGAGGATACAGCAAATGCAAAGGTCCTGAAGTAGAAATGAAGTTGGTACATTTGAAGAAAAGAAGGCCATTAGGGCTAAAACTGAAGCACTAGAGAGTGCTAAGAGTTGAGGTTAGAGTGGATCAGGGGCCAGATCATGTAGAGTGTGTGCTAGACCATGGTAAAGACTTTGGATTTTATTCTAAATGCAGAGGAATGACATTTAGAGGAAAGCAAGGAAACAATGAAATTTTATTTCTTTTAAAAAGATTATTACTAATCCTGCATCCCCTTGCCCAAACACAGAAGTGTAAGAACACAAGTGCACATACCCAGTCTCTTCAGAGCATCATCATTTTGCCAGTTTTCTGTCATGTGAGTCTCTCCCCATCCCCATTTAATCTGTTGCCAAATACTATCCTATGCCTCATCTAGTGTTTCTGAAGTTCATTCCTTCCTCTGCATTTCCACTACCATCACCCTAATTGAAGTTCTCTGCATTTTCTACAGGAAGTCCTTCCATAGCTCTCTTACTTGCCTGACCCTTCCAACACACATACCACTGCCAAATAAATCTACCAAAAGCAAACTTCTGCTTATGTCACTTTTTTACTCAAAACTTGCAATGGCTCCTCACTGCACAAGAAATTAAATTGTAATTCTCTAACCCAGTGTTTAAGGTTCTTCATGTATCCTGAACTGCCATTCTCTTCATTCTTACCTACATTCATTTTATGCTTTGGCCAAATAGTCTCCTTGCTCTTCTCAGAACATGCATTGTGTTTATTCATGTTGTTTCCTGGGCCTAAATCAATGCTTCCACCAATTACATCTGTTGAGATCCTATACTTTTCAATCCCCAGAGTTGAATGATACCCTCTTCATGATGATTTCTATGTTCTTTCTGATTAGATGTGAAACTCCCACAGGTTTTTGTCTGAACCTGTTTGAAACATTTATTATATTGTTCTTTGTGTTCCAGTTATCTGTGTAAAATGTTGTAGGGTTAATGGAGACAGTCTGGCTTCCTCACCCAGGTGTCTGGGTAAATAAGGAGAGCAGTGTTCCCATAGCTTTGAAACTGGGTCCGATAAACTGTTTCCACAACATAAAGTAGGCTTGCATGTGCAGAATTATGTTATGTTATGTAATGTTCTGTCACTTTCCTTGCTTTGTTCCCCTCCAGTACTTAAACAAGTAGGGGCTTCTCACTAGAGAGACATGCAGATACACAAGGATCCAGGTGCCACAATGGGTGCCACGCTGGGGAGCAAGGGCCATGATGGAGAGACATGCAGCTTGCAGCATGTGTGGCTCACTCACCCATGAATAAAGGTGTGCCAGACATCCCAATGGCTCTGTGAATATTATTCCATCTGTGTAATTACCATGGACCTGCCCAGCCGTGAAGGGTCACAACACAATTGGCATAATTGGCAGGATTCGTTGATGAACACTATGGAACCAGCACCCTGGGAGTGGGGCTTGGAATGGCTGATCACCAGCAGGCAGTATTCGGTGGCTGGGCTCCTGGAAGCTTGGCCTCCCACCCCATGACTGGCCCTATGCCAGTCCTATGCATGGACACAGTGGCAAAAGCCCTGTGAGTGGTGGGGAAGACCCTAGAAAAGCCCAGTTCCCTGGGTAGCTGTGGGGACCATGGGCTGGATATTTCTTTCAGATTTGTGAGCTGAGATGGAGACTAGCTTCATGAGGCAGTGAAGTTCAGAGAGCACAGAGAGTGAGTAGAAGCCCTGAAGGCTGAAGAAGAGGAGACTGCACTTCCCAACCACAGCAAAGTTATGCAAAAACTGAGGTAGAGGAGGAAAAAAAGCCTTGAAGGCTTGAATCTATGCTCTGGTAAAAAGCCTCTGAGTGGCTGAGCCTCGGCAATCCCCTGCACCATTCACAGTAAGCAATTCAGGGGAAAAGAGGTGGGGGGGGGAAGAACTGAATTCCCTGAAGGCAGCAGCCTATGGCTCCCAGAGGAAGTTTGGGTCTGGGAATCCCCCTCCCTCCCTGCCCCACACAGATGTGAAACACAGTTGCTGAGAGTGACCAGCCAGAGGGCTGACCTGGGCAGGGTGCTCTGGCAGTGGCAACACCAGCACCCAGAAAGCTGTGTTTGCAGCACGCTGATCAGAATAGGTGGGGACCCTTATGGGCAAGCAGCATGTGCTACTGTGCCTGTGGGTCAAGGCCAAGTGTTTGGGGCCCAGCTTTTTGCAGTGTTCCGGGAGGCGGGGTGGCCATGCAAGCTGTTAGGGCTGGCGGCACAACCCTTAAGGCTGCAAGAAAACAGGCTGGAGCTGGCACTAGACAGAGAAGCAGGCACTGGCACCTGGAAAGCTCACTAATAGGAAGTGGGCCGGAGAGCCAGGGTGGCGGCAGTAGCAGGCAAGCTTGAAGCCTGTCAGACTCCAGAAGATGACAGTGGTACCTAGAGCCACAAAGACAGCAGTCACCATAGTTTCAGAAACAGCCACCCGGCAACCCAAGGGGATGTAGTGGCAACACCAACAACTGGTGCCGACCTGAGACATGTGCACTGGTGCTGTTTAAATCATCTGTCCAAACCCCAGGGATGTGACCCCAAAAGGCCCATTCTATGCGTCTAAAGGGCCATTGGGTTGTGTGAACCTCCCAAGAAGAGGGAGGAAATATCCTGCTAGACCCTGTGAGCTAGATGGGCATGTGACACAGAAGGTTTTGGGTGGGGTCTGTAGCAGTAATCAACCCTTGGGTTTCTAGACCCAACTGTGGAAGGGAGCAGAGGTATGGTACTCCCTGATTGAAAAGCAGTTGGCTGCAGTATATGCTGCTGTTGGCCACAGAGCAGTTAGGATTGCCCCCATGACAGTTAGGATTGTGTATCCCATTGCAGGGTGGGTTCGGGACTAGATGGACAACCCTCATAATGGGACGACTCAGATGCCCACATTAGCTAAGTGGTGGGCTTATCTGCAACAAAGGAGTACTCTGTCCACTAGCACCTTGTAGGCTGAGCTACAGGAAGCATTAGGTCCAGTTATTTATGTAGATTAGAAATCTATTGCTCTTGTCCCTACAGAAGAGATGGAAGCTAGCTCCCTCCATGAAGGGCAGGAACCAATTCCCTCAGATGCATGGCACACTGATGGGTCCAGCCGGGGCCAGCCTGCTGTGTGGACCACTGTAGCAATTCAACCAGAGACAGACACAATCTGGTTTGACACTGACATGGGGCAGAGCATCCAGTGGGCTGAACTCTGAGCCATATGGCTTATAGCAGTCAATGAAATCCCGCTCCTATTTGCACAGATAGTGGGGTGGTGTATTGGGTGCTAATATTATGGATCTCTACATGACATACAAATAAATGGGTGGTTATGCATAGACCATTGTGGGGACAGGCTTTGTGGCAAGATTTACAGGAGTTAGGCCACCAGAAACAAATCACTGTATATCATGTTACTGGACATGCTCCTCTTGCTTCCCTTGGGAATGGTGAGGGTGATACTCTAGCTAAGGTGCAGTGGGTAGAAACAGTACCTGCCAGTCCCTCAGGAAAGGAAGTAGCCCAGTGGATACACCATCACCTCTTATGTACTGTTCAAAAAACCATGTGGTCCACCATCAAAACCTGGGGGTTACCTGTTACATTGGCAGAGGCACAAGAAGCTTGCGATACCTGTGTTATCTGCCCATGAGTGCATCCCTGAAAGCCTGTGGGAACTTCTGGACAGGTAGTGCAGGGATGGGTACTGCTGACCTGGTGGCAAGTAGATATAATCAGGTCCCTACCTAGTTCCAAGGGATATAAATATGTTATTACAGGTGTGTACATGGCCACAGTCTTCTAGCTGCTTATCCCACATAGCACCCAGATCAGAAAGCAGTGATTGCTGCACTGGAGCAGTTTTGTGCTGCTTATGGATGACCCCTAATCATTGAAAGTGATCAGGGGATGCATTTTACAGGGACCTTGGTAGAACAATATGGAGGTACAACCTCCATATGGGATGGCTTGGGGTGGCTCAGAGATAAGACCGTGGAGCTGGCTGGACCATCTCCCCTTTGCATTGACAACGTGAAAGGACAAGCCCAGGAAGGCTGGACTCCAACAGGTCTGTGTCAGACTCAGATTTTAGAGCATTTATGGGAGGTATGGGATGATGCATGGGCTGCAGTTCCTACTGGAGCCCTCTGAGTGTTTGGCTCACATGGGTGGCCTTACCTGCCTGGAAACTGGACCAGCTGCTATACCCAAGGGGTGGCCTGATTGCCTGTGTTTTGGCTGTGTGCTGTTGAAGCTTGTACTGCTGTTGTGGCAGCACTTGGGTTTTGCTTGCTTGTTGCTGTAGCCTATACTGCTATTGTGGGTTATGGGTACCAAGCTCTGCCCTCCTTGCCAAGGGAACCTTGCAGAAGATATCCTCATGTAAATTATAAGGTGAGGAACCCAGAAGGGGTGGATTGTAGGGTAAGTGGAGGCAGTCTGGCTTCCTCACCCAGGTGTCTAGGTAAATAAGGAAAGCAATGTTCCCATAGCCTTGGAGGGGCCTGATAAGTAGTATTCTCATAGCCTTGAGACTGGGTCCAATAGACTGTTCTCATAACATGAAGTGGGCTGGAATGTGCAGAATTATGTTATGTTATATAATGTTCTGTCATTTTTCTGGCTTTGTTCCTTGTAGTACTTAAACAACTAGGGCCTTCTCACTAGAGAGACATGCAGAGAGATACACAAGGGGACAGGTGCCACATTGGGTGCCATGCTGGGGAGCAAGGGGCTTGATGTGTGACATGCAGGGAGACTTGCAGCTTGCCATGTGTGTGGCTCACCAACCCATGAATAACAATGTGCCAGAAATCCCAATGGCTCTGTGAATATTCCATCTGTGCAATTACCATGGACCTGCCTGGCTATGAAGGGTCACAACACAAATGTCTTACTCTCTACTAAATTATTAGCTCCTTGAGGGTGATGACTGAATCTTATTCATTTTTTATTCTTGTTAGTCCGTAGCAGAGAACACAGCATGCAGAAGGTGATTAATAAATATTTGTTGAATGAATAAATGAACACACAGATAATTAGACCTAAAATTCATCTTTAGGTGGTGTTGCTCAATAAGATGATTTTTGAAAATTGTAAATAATCATAAGAGGGATTACTCTTCCCTCTTAAAAATTGTATAATTTCAAATTATATAATTTTCAATTATATATTTTGAAATTATGTAATTTAAAAATTATAAATAATCATAAGAGGGATTAAAGGGGTCTAGCCCTTTAATCTTCACCATGGCATTTAAGAGCTCCCAGGAAACACAAAGAAGCATGAAAATAGGTTTCTACTGTTTTACATGGAATGAATGTCAGAAAAAGTCACTTGAGAGTTGCTGAAAATCATGTACTGTGTTAACAGTGCCTTAGGACATAGATTCCAAGTCTGTGGCTTCCCACTACTCACAGTCCTTCAATCCCCAAGATAGGTTTATGGGAAATAATGTAGAACCATTTCCCTTAACAATTAATTTTGAGTTGAGCAGTTACTTTTCAGAAAAAAAGAAAAAAGCTCCAGTTAATTTCCTAATTCTTCACTATACTATATTAGCAGTCCAGAAAGACTATAATAATGTGTTGGGGTTTACCTCAATCAATTGGGTTTGTGAGTTCATTTATCTTCAGTGACTTTGCTTTGGAAGAAAGGTACTGAATGAATGTCCTCATGCAGCAAAGTCTTCTATTTATGCAGAAAATGGGTATAACATTTGCTTGGTAGGCAAGGCAACCTTTCCTCACTCACTATCCTTTGCTTCATAAACTCACCTTGACTCTCTTTACTAGATGTCCCTGTTGTTATGTAAATTATCCATATTGTTAGTACATTGTTTAGTTTAAACCACCTGCTGTTAATTTTGTCTGAGAATCATGAAGTGCCCATGAAGTAATGCACCTTGTTTGTATTACATCTTAATAGTTAAAAAGACTCCTCTTGGAAGAATAAGGGATCCTCCAAAGATCAATCCCTTAGCAAGAGAGAAACATGACCATGGATACTTCCTCAGTGTGTGGCTTACCTCACTCTGGTCTGTACCACCCCATGAATCCATCCCATGCCAGCATGCCTCGTTGCCTACCAACAAGCCGCATACCAGTTGTGGTCTAAGTAGCAGAGGTAGTTCCCTGTATCATTTGTGTTTTTCTTATCCTTTCTTTTTTCACCTTACAATGGTAATTTATTCTGAAATATGAAATCCTCATAGCATGACCTGAAGAAAGGATTGAAAGCAAGGTTTTGCACTCTGTTTTCTAGTGCACATGAGAAAGAGAGAGAGAGAGAGAGAGAGCAAGTTTACTACCAAGAGTTTAGGTAACTAGCTTTAACTGGCTTCTAAAAATCTCTCTTTTCTCTGGACTTAGATCCTGGCCTTCAGACCAACTACTGTTTCACTGCCAAGAGGGTCCAGGAAAGACTCTTCTTTTTCACTCTTTTTGTCTGTTTCTAAGAGAGGTGAATGAGAAGGTGGGGGTGTGAGCCTTATCCTTAGTGAGGAGTATGGTATGCATTTTCTTGGTCATGGTTCTCTGGGAGAAAAGGAAGAGAGTTGCACTTCTATTATGACTTGGCTCTTTGAAATCAGCAGTGGTCTCCTATAGCTCTGGAAAATGGAGTAAAAATACCATCTTTGGATTTCATTGAAGTAAATCACAAGGGGTGCAGCCACAGTAGAGGAGAAGGAAAATTAAAACTGTGGTACAAACCTTGGTTCTGCTTCTAACCAACAGGTAATCCTGGGCAAGCTACTTCACCTGCCTGGGGCCCAGTCTGCCTAACTGTGAAATGGGAATAATAATATCTGGTATGTAAAGGTTTTGACCAAGTTAAATGGGACATCATGTTCTGACATTCTTATAAACAAGCTAGAGAAATACAGGGGCATGACAAGAATTTGGTGAATTAGTAACCAAACAAGTATGCTCTGGCCAGTGTGGCTCAGTTGGTTGGAGTGTTATCCCTTAACCAAAGGGTTAACACTCAGGTGTTACCTGAGTCGGGTGACATGCCCAGTGAGGGCACATACCTAGGTTTTGGGTTCAATCCCCAGTCTGGACACAGATGATTCTGGCCCCAGGCATGTATAGGAGGCAACCAATCAATGCTTCCTTTTTGCATCAATGTTTCTCTCTCTCCCTTTCTCTCTATTGAAAAGCAATGAAAAAATGTCCTTGGGCCCTGACTGGTGTGGCTCAGTTGGTCGGACATTATTCTACAAAGTGAAAACTAGGGGGTTCATTGACAGGTCAGGGCACATGTCTCAATTGCAAGATCAGCCCCAGGTTGGAGTGTGTACAAGAAGCAACTGATTGATGTTTCTCTCCTTCTTTTTCTCCCTCCCTTAATCTCTATCTAAAAATAAATAAAAAAATTTAGAAAGTCTTTGGGTGAGGATATTAAATAAATGAATGAATAAACAAATAAAAAAAGATTTCCTCTGAAATCTTTTGGCCCTGTCTTTAGCCCTGTCCTGCTTAATTTGTATAGCAATGATTTAATTAAAGCTATAGAAAACATTTTTTTAAAAATCGCACTTTTGGATGTTACAAAATTGGAAGAGAGGATCATCAAATGGGAAAAAAACAAAGTAAAAAATCCTCAAAGTGTTATTTCTAACAAAATGAATCTTAAATTCCATGTTACCTACAAAATATCACATTTCTAACATAAAAGAAACAGCTGTGGCCTCTTTGGCTAAGTGGATCGAGTGCCAGCCTGTGAACCAAATGGTTGTTGGTTCAATTCCCAGTCAGGGCACATGCCTGGGTGCAGGCCAGGTCCCAAGTGGGATGCATGCAAAAGGCAACCACACACTGACATTTCTCTCCCTCTCTCTCTCCCTTACCCCTGTCTAAAAATAAATAAATAAATAATCTTTAAAAAATAAAGAGAAAAAAAGAAAAAAGAGAGGAGAGTGGGATGGAGTTTATACTTCCGTAATGAGTCACTGCAAAGATAAGTTTTACTCACAGGTTCTGCCAAAAAAAAAAGTATAGGGCCTAAAAAAAGAGAAATAATAGCTGTTTATTTTATATACAGTGAAATTAACAGTTCTGAATGCCTCTCTTTAAAAGGAATACAGACAGATTTCCAGCCAAGATGGAGGCTTGGGTGGAAATACTATACCTCCTCCCACAACCAAATTTAAGGACAACAAAGATTTAGAAACAAAACACAACCAAAACAGACAGAAAACTGAACTGTATGGAAGTCTGACAACAATGAACCATTCATCCAGACTGGTAAGAGGGGAGGAGTCGGTGGCTGGTGAAGAGGGGTCGTGGCAGGGAAAAGCAGTGGCTGCCAGACCAACCCAGGTGCACATGCAGCAGTTGGCAGATCCCAGGCATGGGGTGGCAACGGGCAGACCTAGTGGGGGCTCAAGGCGGCTGGCTGACCAGTCCCACATTCACACACAGATAATCCAGGTGAAAAAAAGGACAGTGAGACAGACCGAACAACACAGGGCCCCAGCATGGGGAAATAAAGCCTAAAAGCACTGATTGGAAAACCTCTCAGGGGTTGAGGTGCCGGGAGAGGCTCCCAGCCTCACAAGAGAGTTTGTTGGAGAGACCCACAGGGTCCTAGAATGTGCACAAGCCCAACCACCTGAGAACCAGCACCAGAAGGGCCCAATTTGCTTGTGGGAAGCGGCAGAGGGGACTGAAATCCAAGAGAGAGTGGAACAAATGCCATTTCTCCTCTGAGCCAACCCCCAGTCACAACCCAGCGACTGGGTTGACTCGCCCCAGTGAACACCTAAGCCTCCGCCCCTCATATGTAATGGGTGTGAACAGACCAAAACATTATGGCTCAAGCAGAAGAACAACTCAAAGCCCCAGAGCCAATACTTCTAAGTGACAAAGAGATAGCCAATCTATCGAATGCACAGTTCAAAACACTGGTTGATGACCAGGATGCTCAGAGAACTGGTTGATTTTGGCCACAAATTAGATGGAAAATTGAAGGCTACACCAAGTGAAATGAAGCAAAATGCACAGGGAACCAATAATGATGGAAAGGAAACTGGGACTCAAATCAATGGAGTGGACCAGGAGGAAGAAAGAAACATCCAACCAGAAAAGAATGAAGAAATAAGAACTTAAAAAAATGAGAAGAGGCTTAGGAACTTCCAGGACATCTTTAAACGTTCCAACATCCGAATTATAGGGGTACCAGAAGGGGGAAAGAAACAGCAACAAGTGGAAAACTTATTTGAACAAATAATAAAGGAGAACTTCCCCAGTCTGGCAAAGGAAATAGACTTCCAGGAAATCCAGGAAGCTCAGAGTCTGCCAAAGAAGGTGGACCCAAGGAGGAACACACCAAGGCACATCATAATTACATTAGCCGAGATTAAAATGAAGGAGAGAACTCTAGAAGCAGCAAGAGATAAGGAGACAGTCGCCTACAAAGGAGTGCCCATCAGACTGTCAGCTGATTTCTCAACAGAGACCTTACAGGCAAGAAGGGGCTGGAAAGAAGTATTCCAAGTCATGAAATCCAAAGACCTACAGCCAAGATTGCTCTATCCAGCAAAGCTTTCATTTAGAATGGAAGGACAGATAAAGTGCTTGTCAGATGAGGTCAAGTTCGAGGAGTTCATCGTCACCAAGCCCTTATTGTGTGAAATGTTAAAGGGACTTATCTAAGAAAAAGAAGATAAAAAATATGAAGAGTGAAAGGAGAGCAAACTCACAGTTATTAACAACCACACCTAAAACAAGAACAAACTAAGCAGACAGCTAGATCAGAAGCAGAACCATACAAATGGAGATCACATGGAGGGTAAGCAACAGGAGAGTAGGAGGAGGAGAAGGGGGAAGAAGGTACAGAGAATAAGTAGCATAGACGGTAGGTAGAAAATAGACAGGGGGAGGGCAAGAATAGTATGGGAAATGTAGAAACTAAAGAGCTTGTGACACATGGACATGAACTAAAGGGGGGCAGTGGCGGGAGGGTGTGTGTAGAGTGGAGGGGAATGAAGAGGGGAAATGGGGCAACTGTAATGGTATAATCAGTAAAATATATTTTAAAAAATAAATTAATTTTTACAAAAGGTGCATACTACAGTTACTCTCATCTTCCAAATTCAGACACTGAGATACAGACAGTTCACTTAAGGATACGCAGTAATGACAGAATAAAGAGTTAAACCTATGTTGTCTTGATTTACAAAGTCTACAAAACTGACTTTATGTGACTATACTGACCCCTTCCTCAGGGAATGACTGGCTTTTGCTTATTTCCCCAGGAATTCTTATTCTCTCTGGCATACAATTCACCATGCTGCCTGTCCTAAGCCTTCTCTTCCCCTGGAAGAAGTCATTTTGTCTGCCATAACACCATATATTGTAGCCTTTAAAACATTATTATGCTAACAACTGGAGAAACCCTTATACTCTATTCAATTAATAGTTGGTGATTTAGCTGACCAAGTTAGTTAAAGCAAGAATCATACAAAATGATGGAATCATTCCTTAATCCATTATTTCTTTTTTTCCCAATTTTTTTAATTTAATTATTTCTCAAGTACATTTTTCTGTCTATTACTTCCATTCCATCCAAACCCCTGTGCTTCCACCCTCCCTCCCATTTCCACCCTTCTCAGTTGTTGTCCATGTATTCTTTATATATGTTCCTTTAAAATCCCTCCCCTTTCTCCTGAAATCCCCTCCCCTCTCCTCTCTGGTCACTGTCAGCCTGTTCTCTGTTTCAGTGTGTTGGTTATATTTTGCTTGCTTGTTTGTTTTGTTGTTTAGATTCCTGTTAAAGGTGAGATCATATGGGATTTGTCCTTCAACACCTGGCTTATTTCACTCAGCATAATGCTTTCCAGTTCAATCCATGATGTTGCAAAGGGTAGGAGCTCCTTCTTTCTTTAGCTGCATAGAATTCCATTGTGTATATGTACTATACTTTTTTGATCCATTCATTTACTGATAGGCACCTAGGTTGCTTCCAATTCTTGGCTATTGTAAATTGTGCTGCTATGAACATTGGGGTGCATAGGTTCTTTGGGATTGGTGTTTTAGGGTTCTTAGGATGCAATCCTAGCACTGGAATTGCTGGGTCAAAAGGCAAGTCCAATTTTAGTTTTCTGAGAAAATTCCATACTGTTTTCCATAATGGTTGTACCAGTCTGCAATCCCACCAACAGTGGGCCACACTGTTTCCCCACACCCTCTCCAACATTTTTGTTTATTGCTTTGTTTATGATAGCCATTCTCACCAGGGTAAAGTGGTATCTCATTGTGGTTTTAATTTGCATCTCTCAGATAGCAAGCGATATTGAGCATCTCTTCATGTGTCTCTGGATCCTCTGTATGTCCTCCTTACAGAAGTGTCTGTTCAAGTCCTTTCGCCATTTTTTAATTGGTTTAGTTCTCTTCTTAGAGTGAAGTCGTGTGAGTTCTTTGTATATTTTGGAGATTAAAACTTTGTTTGAGGTATCATTGGCAAATATGTTTTCCCATACACTTGGTTATCTTTTTATTTTAATGCTGTTTTTTTTTTTAGCTGAGCAGAAGCTTTTTATTTTGATGAGATCCCATTTGTTTATTCTTTCCTTTATATTCCTTGCTCCAGGGGACATATCAGTAAAAATGTTGCTGCGTGAATTATCTGATATTTTCCTGCCAATGTTCTCCTCTAGGACTTTAATGGTTTCCGGGCTTATATTTAAGTCTTTTATCCACCTTGAGTTTATTTTGGTGTATGGTGTAAGTTGGTGCTCGAGTTTCATTTTTTTGCATGTGGCTGTCCAGTTCTCCCAACACCATTTGTTGAAGAGGCTATCTTTACTCCATTTTATGTTACTGCCTCCTTTGTTGAATATTAATTGACTGTAGAGATTTGGGTTTATTTCTGGGTTCTCTATTCTGTTCCATTGGTCTGTGTGCCTGTTTTTATGCCACTACCAGGCTGTTTTGATTACAGTGGCCTTCTAATACAGTTTGATATCAGGTATTGTGATCCCTCCTACTTTGCTCTTCTTTCTTAACATTGCAGCTGCTATTCTGGGTCTTTTGTGGTTCCATATAAATTTTTGAAGTGTTTGTTCTATGTCTGTGAGATATGCCATAGGTACTTTAATAGGGATTGCATTGAATCTGTAAATTGCTTTGGGTAGTATGGACATTTTGACGATGTTAATTCTTCCAATCCATGAACATGGTATATGTTTCCATTTGTTTGTGTCTTCCTTGATTTCTGTGTTGTGTAGTTTTCTGCATACAGGTCTTTTACCTCCTTGGTTAGATTTATTCCCAGATATTTTATTTTTCTTTTTGCTATATCGAATGGGATTTTTTTTCTTGATTTCTGCTTCTGCTGATTCATTGTTAGCATACAAAAATGCCTTTGACTACGGGATATTGACTTTGTAGCCCCCTGTTTTGCCAAATTCATTTATTAGTTAGAGCAGTTGTGGGGTAGAGTCTATAGGATATTCTATGTACACTATCATGTCATCTGCAAAATATAAGTTTTGTTTCCTCCTTTCCAATTTGAATGCCTTTTATTTCCTTTTCTTGCCTCATCGATGAGGCTAAAACTTCCAATACTATATTAAATAGAAGGGGTGAAAGTGGACAACCTTGTCTTGTTCCCGATCTTAGTGGAAAAGCTTTTAGTTTTTGCCCATTGAGTATGATGTTGGCTGTAGGTCTTTCATATATGGCCTTTATTATATTGAGGAATGCTCCCTCTATTCCCACTTTGCTGAGTGTTTTTATCATAAATGAGTGTTGTAGCTTCTCAAAAGCTTTTTCCCCATCTATTGATATGACCATGTGGTTTTTCTCTTTGCTTTTGTTTATGTGGTGTATTACATTTATTGATTTGTGGATATTTTTCCCCCAGATATTTATTTATTTATTTAATTTATTTTTATTTAACTTTTGTTCAATTACAGTTTTCTTTCTTGTATTCCCAGCCCTGCCCCCCCAGTGCTCCCCACCCCCCTCCCATCTCCGCCCCCCATCTTAGTTATTGTCCGTGTGTCCTTCATACTTATTCATGTGAGTCCATTCCCTTTTACTCTGTGCTTCTCTCCCCTCTACCCTCTGGACTCTGTCAGCACGTTCTGTATTTCAGTGTCTTTGGTTACACTTTGCTTGCGTGTTTGTTTTGTTCTTTAGATGCCTGCTAAAGGTGATATCATATGGTATTTGTCTTTCACTGCCTGGCTTATTTCCCTCAGCATAATGCTTTCCAGTTCCATCCATGATGTTGCAAAGGGTAGGAGCTCCTTCTTCCTTTCTGCAGCATAGAATTGCATTGTGTAAATGTACCATCGTTTTTTGATCCAGTCATCGACCGATGGGCATTTAGGTTGCTTCCAACTCTTGGCTATTGTAAATTGTGCTGCTATGAACATCGGGGTGCATAGGTTCTTTTGGATTGGTGCTTCAGGGTTCTTAGGATATACTCCTAGCAGTGGAATTGCTGGGTCAAAAGGCACGTCCATTTTTAGTTTTCTTAGAAAATTCCATACTGCTTTCCATAGTGGTTGTACCAGTCTGCAATCCCACCAACAGTGAACTAGGGTCCCCTTTTCCCCACAACCTCTCCAGCACTTGTTGTTTGTTTCTTTGTTTATGATAGCCATTCTGACTGGTGTTAAGTGGTATCTCATTGTGGTTTTGATTTGCATCTCTCTGATAGCTAGTGATATTGAGCATCTTTTCATGTGTCTCTGGATCCTCTGTATGTCCTCCTTGGAGAAGTGTCTGTTCAAGTCCTTTGCCCATTTTTTAATTGGGTTGCTTGTCTTCTTTGAGTGGAGTCGTGTGAGTTCTTTGTATATTTTGGAGATTAAACCTTTGTCTGAGGTATCATTGGCAAATATGTTTTCCCAAGCTGTTGCTTCTCTTTTTATCTTGATACTGTTTTCCTTAGCCATGCAGAAGCTTTTAATTTTGATGAGATCCCATTTGTTTATTCTTTCCTTTATGTCCCTTGCTCTAGGGGACGTATCAGTAAAAATATTGCTGCGTGGAATATCTGAGATTTTCTTGCCAATGCTCTCCTCTAGGGTTTTAATGGTTTCACGGCTTATATTTAAGTCTTTTATCCACCTTGAATTTATTTTGGTGTATGGTGTAAGTTGGTGCTCGAGTTTCATTTTTTTGCATGTGGCTGTCCAGTTCTCCCAACACCATTTGTTGAAGAGGCTATCTTTACTCCATTTTATGTTATTGCCCCCTTTGCTGAATATTAATTGACTGTAGAGAGTTGGGTTTATTTCTGGGCTCTCTGTTCTATTCCATTGGTCTATGTGCCTGCTTTTATGCCAGTACCAGGCTGTTCTGATTACAGTGGCCTTGTAATACAGTGTGATATCAGGTACTGTAATCCCTTCTACTTTGTTCTTCTTTCTCAAAATTGCAGCTGCTATTCGGGGTCTTTTGTGGTTCCATATAAATTTTTGAATTGTTTGCTCTATGTCTGTGAAATATGCCATTGGCAGTTTAATAGTTATTGCATTAAATCTGTAAATTGCTTTGGGTAGTATGGACATCTTGATGATGTTAATTCTTCCAATCCATGAACACGGTATATGTTTCCATTTGTTTGTGTCTTCCTTGATTTCTGTCTTTAGTGTTGTGTAGTTTTCTGCATACAAGTCTTTAACCTCCTTGGTTAGGTTTATTCCCAGATATTTTATTTTTCTTTTTGCTATATCGAATGGGATTTTTTTCTTGATTTCTGCTTCTGCTGTTTCATTGTTAGCATACAAAAATGCCTTTGACTTCGGGATATTGACTTTGTAACCCCCTGTTTTGCCAAATTCATTTATTAGTTCCAGCAGTTTTTTGGTAGAGTCTATAGGATTTTCCATGTACACTATCATGTCATCGGCAAACAATGACAGTTTTCTTGCCTCCTTTCCAATTTGGATGCCTTTTATTTCCTTTTCTTGTCTGATTGCTGTGGCTAGAACTTCCAATACTATATTCAATAGAAGTGGTGAAAGTGGACAACCTTGTCTTGTTCCCGATCTTAGTGGAAAAGCTTTTAGTTTTTGCCCATTGAGTATGATGTTGGCTGTAGGTCTTTCATATATGGCCTTTATTATATTGAGGAATGCTCTCTTTATTCCCACTTTGCTGAGTACCTTTATCATAAATGGGTGTTGTACCTTATCAAAAGCTTTTTCTGCATCTATGGATATGATCATGTGGTTTTTGTGTTTGCTTTTGTTTATGTGGTGTATTACACTTACTGATTTGCGGATATTGAACCATCCTTGCATCCCTGGGATGAATCCCACTTGGTCATGGTGTATGATCTTTTTGACATATTGTTGGATGCGATTTGCCAATATTTTATTGAGGATTTTAGCGTCTATGTTCATCAGCAATATTGGCCTGAAGTTTTCTTTCTTTGTTGTGTCTCTCTCTGGTTTTGGAATTAGGATGATGCTGGCTTCATAAAAAGAGTTTGGGAGTTTCCCGTCATTTTCGATTTTCTGGAATAGTCTGTGAAGAATAGGGGTTAGCTCTTCCTTAAAAGCTTTGTAGAATTCTCCTGTGAAACCATCTGGTCCAGGGCTTTTGTGTGATGGGAGTTTTTTGATTACTACTTCAGTTTCATCTGCTGTTATTGGTCTGTTCAGGCTTTCTACTTCTTCTTCATTGAGTTTTGGAATATTATATTTGTCTAGAAATTTGTCCATTTCACCTAGGTTTTCAAATTTATTGGCATGCAGTTCTTCATAGTAATTCCTTACAATCCCTTCTATTTCTGTGTATCAGTTGTAATCTCTCCTCTTTCATTTCTGATTGTGTTTATTTGGGTCCTCTCTCTTCTTTTATTAATGAGCCTACTTAAAGGCTTGTCTATTTTGTTTATCTTTTCAAAAAACCAACTCTTGGATTCATTGATCCTTAGAATTGTGCTTTTAGTCTCTATGTCATTTAATTCTGCTCTGATATTGGTTATTTCCTTCCTTGTACTTGCTCTGGGCTGTCTTTGTTGTTGTTCTTCGAGTTCTTGCAGGCATCGGGTTAGGTTGTTTCTTTGAAATGTTTCTATCTTCTTTAGGTAAGCCTGTATTGCTATGAACTTCCCTCTCAGGACTGCCTTGGCCATGTCCCATTCGTTTTGGGTTGTTGTGAGTTCATTTTCATTTTTTTCCAGAAACTTTTTGATTTCTTCCCTAATTTCAATCTTGACCCATTCGTTGTTTAATAGCATACCATTCAGTCTCCATGATTTTGGATGTTTTGGGTGTTTTCCTGTGGGGTTGGTTTCTAATTTCAGTCCCTTGTGGTCAGAGAAAATGCTTGGTATGATTTTTATTTTCTTGAATTTGTTGAGGCTCGTTTTGTGTCCTATCATGTGGTCTATCTTCAAAAATGTTCTATGTGTATTTGAAAAGAATGTGTATTTAGCTTCTTTGGGATGAAGGGCTCTATATATATCAGTGAAGTCCATTTCATTAGGGTGTTGTTTAGTGCAGCTATATCTTTGTTGATATATTGTTTGGAAGATCTGTCCATTTTTGACAGTGGGGTGTTAAAATCCCCTACTATAATTGTGTTGCTGTCAATATCTTTCTTGAAGTCTTCTAGAATTTTTCTTATATATTTGGGTGCTGCTATGTTGGGTGCATATATATTTATGATGTTAATGTCTTCTTGGTGGATTCTTCCCTTGAATCTTAATCCATTATTTCAACTTAAAACATCCCTCAACTTTTTTTATATAGGGCCAAGGCCTTGTTATTTGAATCAGCCTCCATTAGAGTTCTGCGTCCTATTTGTTGCATGAGCCATACCTCTGAGGTTTTCATAGAGATTTTGTTTTAGTTTATTTAGAGTAAAACAATATCTTAAAAACATTTTGTGAGGCAGATTTTTATAGGTTTAACAATGTTTTATAGTTGGCTCTCCCATGTCTCAGTTGATAGCACATTTTTTACTAACTCACCTTTAATGTGCCTTTTCCAAATATTCAACTTAGATCTTGTAGATGCAGCTTATCTCTTTTGTACTCACATTTCATTACTGTAAATTTAATTAAATTGGGTAAGTACAGTGATAGGAAGAACTAACACAAATAGGTTCGGGAACACATTGACTTTTGATGAGCAGACAACTCTACTGGTGAGAGTAGTAGAGGGCAGGCATCCTAGAATAGCGTAATACTAGCTGTGATCACTCAGCATGTCACAGGCCTTATGTCTTCACATTTACTGAAGGAATGGAGACTACCAATTAATCAGTAAGTATTGGTCACTTAAGAGAGACCCTGCTCAGTATAGCTTCTGTTCCATGTCTGGCCTAGAAGATAAATGCCTTAAAGCTTTTATTACTCTAGTTAGTCCCAGACCTAGCATAGTGTTCTATATGTAGTGGGCCCTCAGTAAACATTGACTAACTAGCTAACTGACCATATCAACAAAAACAAAATTCAGGTTCACTACTGCATGACTTCTGGTGGGGGGGCGGGTGGAGGGTTCTTAGCAACAATCCTCTGTCTAGAAGAGTTGGATTAGGAAGAGTGAAAAAGAACTAGCAAATGAATTTCTAATATTGCTGCAAAGTAAAGTATTTATATTTTTAGTCAAATGTAAGGCAGCCATAAAGAAGTGCATTTTGTGTTATATGTAATTAACCTGAGTAATTCACTAACACAAAATAACAGTGAGACAATATGCTTGATACAATTTTATAAAAGATTAGACATATTCTTACATGGGGAAAAATCCACAATTACAACCACAATATCTGACGATAAAAAGTCTTTGTAATGATTATGTTTAAGGCCAGCCAGGTCAAGAAAGAGTTTCCCTTACTGATAATAACCTTGCAGCATTGAGTTTATTATATGCTTCTTGTGAGAAAGTAAGGCATCTTCAATTGAGCATCTGAAGAAGAAAGAATTCAGATCTGAAGGATATTAAATTTCACAATGATATTCTGTGGTGGGTGACTGGTTTGGGAGATGGGGGTAAAGTCTTGGTGATGGCATAAATATCCTCTTTGCTAAAATAAAGCAAGCAAAAACATTTAAGTGTTTGTAAATGTTTGAACTAAATATACTGAGTGAGCAGAGATGGAAAATTACAGAAAGTTTACATGACCATAGGAAATCGTCATGTAAATGGTCATATATAGAGAGAGAAAGAGAGAGAGAGAGAAGAATAGAGCTAACTCTCCATGGGATCTGGTGTGAACCTTCTCATTAATTTTTAATATTGAGTGTCTGGAAGCCAGTTCTGATGAATAATTCTAAAGGACTCCCCTATTCCTCAAGAGGTTATGAAGTCTTTGTCTAGAAAAGGAAGAATGAAATTAGCATTGTATTGAGTATTTATTGTGTGTAGTTATTATGCTGTGTGTTTAATATATGTTAGTGTATTACTTTTCATATAAGTTGCAATTGATTTAAAATATTTTATTTATTTATCTTTAGAGGGGAAGAGAAGGAGAGAGGGAGAGAAATATCAGTGTATGGTTGCCTCTCATGCATCCGCTGCTGGGAACTGGCCTGCAACCCAGGCATGTGCCCTGACTGGGAATCAAACTGCCATCGTTTGGTTTGCAGGCCCATGCTCAATCCACTGAGCTATACCAGCCAGGGCTGCAATTGATTTTTGTAAGACCCATGTTACTTTATGTACCATTATGAAAGAAATAAACCACCCCCAATTAAATTAAATTAACTATAGCATACCATCAATGTTAAAATTCACTTTGATTTCAGAGCTATGAAAGTGGGAAAAATAAGCATCTTGGAATCAATGAAATATGCTATCTCATTTAATCCTTCCAACAACCTTAAACTAATACAGTATTAATATCAACAGATGAGTAAAATGAGACTCAGAGAAATCAAGTCATTTGCCTCAAATCAAATATCAGGTCAAGTGTCTAAGCTAGAGTTTGACCCAAATTAGTCTGTCTCCAAATTCACTGCCCTTTTCATAATATTATGCTGCTGATTAAAATCAGTGCTTGCCCAGGACACAGAAATGTAAAAATATTAATAATAATAATTTGTATTATACTAAAAGTATTAGTACAGTATTAGTAGATAAGTCCATAACCTTTGGACTTATCTCCCAAAGACCTTCCCTCTGTTGTGGTATGGGGCTGGGGTGTGTGTGTCTGTAAACAACACCAGAGTAAATGATAGCTATGGATTACTTAGGACAGAAGTAAAACTTGAGTTTCTCTGGTGCTTGAACCCCTGATGATAATTCTTACCCAAACAGTCATGTGACCTCTGAGAAGTACCAGTATAATAAGGCCACTTGGGCAGCTCTGGGCACCTGTTGTGAGCTTTGCTCACTGGTCCTACTTCTTTCTGTGAAGACATGTAAACCTGGTCACACTGTCTTACCACCACGTGGCCCTTCCCATATTTTAAACAACTATTAGGGTCCCTCTAAGATTCCTTTCCTCCAAGTTGAACATTCTGATTTCCTTATAGAACACAGTATAGAAACACCTCTCTTTGCCTGCTGTAGTGAATACACTTCAGTTTGTCTGTATTCCTTTTATTTTTTATTTGTTTAATGTATTTTATTGATTATGCCACTACAGTTGTCCCATTTCCCGCCTTCATTCCCCTCCACCCATTGCCCTCCTTAGTTCATGTCCATGTGTCACAAGCTCTTTAGTTTCTACATTTCCCATACTATTCTTGCCCTCCCCCTGTCTATTTTCTACCTACTGTCTATGCTACTTATTCTCTGTACCTTCTTCCCCCTTCTCCTCCTCCCACTCTCCTGTTGCTTACCCTCCATGTGATCTCCATTTGTATGGTTCTGCTTCTGATCTAGCTGTCTGCTTAGTTTGTTCTTGTTTTAGGTGTGGTTGTTAATAACTGTGAGTTTGCTGTCCTTTCACTCTTCATATTTTTTATCTTCTTTTTCTTAGATAAGTCCCTTTAACATTTCACACAATAAGGTCTTGGTGATGATGAACTCCTCGAACTTGACCTCATCTGACAAGCACTTTATCTGTCCTTCCATTCTAAATGAAAGCTTTGCTGGATAAAGCAATCTTGGCTGTAGGTCTTTGGATTTCATGACTTGGAATACTTCTTTCCAGGCCCTTCTTGCCTGTAAGGTCTCTGTTGAGAAATCAGCTGACAGTCTGATGGGAAGTTATTTGTAGGTGACTGTCCCCTTATCCCTTGCTGCTTCTAGGATTCTCTCCCTCATTTTAGTCTTGGCTAATGTAATTATGATGTGCCTTGGTGTGTTCCTTCTTGGGTCCACCTTCTTTGGGACTCTCTGAGCTTCCTGGATTTCCTGGAAATCTATTTCCTTTGCCAGACTGGGGAAGTTCTCCTTTATTATTTGTTCAAATACGTTTTCCACTCGTGGCTGTTTCTTTCCCCCTTCTGGTACCCCTATAATTCGGATGTTGGAACGTTTAAAGATGTCCTGGGGGTTCCTAAGCCTCTCCTCATTTTTTTGAATTCTTATTTCTTCATTCCTTTCTGGTCGGATGTTTCGTTCTTCCTTCTGCTCCATTCCATTGAGTCCCAGTTTCCTTTCCATCCCTATTGGTTTCCTGTACATCTCCCTTCATTTCAATTAGTTTAGCCTTCATAAGTTTCTCTAATTTGTGACTGTAGTCTACCAATTCTGTGAGCATCCTGATAAATAGTGTCTTAAATTGGGCTTCTGAGAGGCTGGCAATTTCCCGGTCGCTTAGGGTTATTGGCTCTGGGACTTTGAGTTCCTCTTGCGCCATCTTTTGGGCTGTTCGTGCCTGTTAAGTAGCAGGATCGGAGCCCTAGGTTTTCACCGGAGCAGGGCAACTCAGTCGCTGGGTTGTGACATTGTATGTGGGGGCGGGGTCAAAGAGGGACAATGGCTTCCCTCCGCCGCCTGCTGCCTCAACCCCCACTGGCACCGCAGCCACCACCGTCACCGGGCCCACGTGTTTCGTTCCACTGCACTCGAGTGTGCCACCGCTGTTGGCCCTCCACCACTGGGTTCGTCCCCTAGGGCCTGTGTGGTCCATCTCACTGCACGCGAATGTGCGACCTTGGTCAGTCTGCCCTGCACCCCGACTGGCTTTGGGCTGCCTGCACGCCTAGCGCCTAGGTCGGGGGATCTGTCCTGCCCGACCCAGCTCCGCTGCTGGTTCTGCCTCTCTTACCGTCCCTGTTGAACGGTTCGTAGCTGTCGGACTTCCGTATAATTCCGTGTTCTGGTCTCTGGGTGTGTTCTAGTTCTCCAAAACTTTTGTTGTAGTCAAACTTGGTTGTAGGAGAAGTCACAGTGTTTCCACCTATGCCTCCATCTTGGCGGAAGTCCTGGATGCTGGAACATTTCAAGTCCCAGAGGTTCCTAGGCCCCCTCCTCATTTTTTTGAATTCTTGTTTCTTCAATAATTGTGTTCTGCTTGAATGTTTATTTCTTCCTTCTGCTTTAAATTGTTGATTTGAGTCCCAGTTTCCTTCCTTTCACTGTTGGTTCCCTGTATATTTTTCTTTATTTCAATTTTCATGGCCTTCACTTTTCCCTTTTTTTTGGTAACCATACTCAACCATTTCTGTGAGCATCCTGATTACCAGTGTTTTGAACTCTGCAACTGATAGGTTAGGTATCTCCTCATTGCCTAGTTCTATTTGTGGAGCTTTGATGTTCTTTCATTTGAGCTATATTTTTTCATCTTGGCCCACCTGTCAGTAGTAAGGGGCAGAGCCTTAGGTGTTCTCCAAAGCAGGTCTGCCCACATTGATGCATTGTGGTACTGTTTGTGGGGGAGGGGTCCGAGAGGTAACAATGCTGCTTGCTTGGCTCTCACCCCACTTTCAGACACTTCCTTCACCACTGACAAGCAAATCAGGCCTTTCTGTTGCTGATTTGGTGGGTTTGTGTACATTCTAGGATCCTGTGGGCCTCTCCAATAAACTCTCCTGTGAGACTGGGACTTTCTCCCACTGCTGCAACTCCCACAGGTTTTGAGGCTTTATTGCCCCAAGATGGAACCCCAGATTGCACAGTCTGTCTTACTCACCAGTTGTTCCTTCCAGTTTATCCTATCCACATGCAAAAGTGGGATCTCCTGGTCCACCAGCCACTGCCTTGTTTCATGTTCTCTCTTCTCTGGCCGCCTGTCTATACCCCTCCTACCAGTGTGGATGAATGTTCCTTCTTTAATTCCTTGGTTATCATACTTCCATACAGTTCAATTTTCCAACAGTTCTAGTTGTTTTTTTTAAAATTTGTTGTTGTCCTTCTTTTAGTTGTGTGAGGAGGCAAAGTATATCTACCTATACCTACATCTTTGCTGGAAGTCAATTTTTTTAGAAAACACACCATGTGCCTTGGTGTGTTCCTTCTTGGGTCCACCTTCTTTGGGACTCTCTGAGCTTCCTGGATTTCCTGGAAGTCGATTTCCTTTGCCAGACTGGGGAAGTTCTCCTTTATTATTTGTTCAAATAAGTTTTCCACTCAGGCTGTTCCTCTTCCCCTTCTGGTACCCCTATAATTTGGATGTTGAAACGTTTAGAGATGTCCTGGAGGTTCCTAAGCCTCTCCTCATTTTTTTGAATTCTTATTTCTTCATTCTTTTCTGGTTGGATGTTTCTTTCTTCCTTCTGGTCCACTCCATTGATTTGAGTCCCAGTTTTCTTTCCATCACTATTAATTTCCTGTGCACTTCCCTTCATTTCAATTAGTTCAGCCTTCATTTGTTCCTTTAATTTGTGACTAAAATCGACCAGTTCTGCGAGCATTCTGATCACCAGTGTTTTTAAAATGTGCATCTGAAAGGTTGGCTATTTCTTGGTCGCTTAGAGTTATTGGCTCTGGGGCTTTGAGTTCTTCTTGAGTCATAATGTTTTGGTCTGTCTGTGCCTATTACGTATGCGGGGCAGAGCCCTAGGTGTTCACCACGGCAGGGCAACTCAGTTGCTGGGTTGTGATGATATATGTGGGGGCGGGGTCAAAGAGGGGCAATGCGGTCCCTCTGCTGCTTCTGGCTGCTGGGGCCTGCGAAGTCCATCTCACTGCTCGCTCCCTTGCCTGGTTTATCTGCGTGAGAATGTGTGACTGTGCTCAGCCTGCTGCCTTGCGCCCTCACTGGGTCTGTCTGTAGCAACCCCACACCTAGGATCTGCCAACCACAGCCCACGCACCTGGGTTGGTCTGGTGGAGTTTTCCTGCGCAACCCCACTCCACCAGCCATTGGCTCTGCCCCTCTTACCAGTCTGGCTGAATGGCTCATTGTTGTCAGACTTCCACACAGTTCAATTTTCTGTGTTTTGGCTGCATTTTTGTTACTAAAACTTTGTTGTCTTTAAACTTGGTTGTGCAAGGAGGCACAGTGTGTCCACCCATGCTTCCATCTTGGCCCCCCTGTTACTTTCTAATATATGTATGATATGATGTCACTCGTCTAAGAACTAACTCTAATATACTTCCCTCTCCCGATTTCTTTCCTGCTTATAAATTTGCTATTTGTTCCCAGGTTCTTATTTTTTTAAATATATTTTATTGATTTTGCAATCACAGTTGTCCATTTTATTCCTTCCCTTTATTCCACTCTACCCTATACCCCTCCCCCACCATCATTCCACCACCTTATTAATGTCCATGGATCATACATATAAGTTCTTTGTCTTCTACATTTCTTTTACTAGTCTAACCTACCTGTCTATTTTGTACCGACCATTAATGCTTCTATTCCCTGTACCTTCCCCCTATTCTCCCCACTCCTTCCCCCTATTGATAACCCTTCATGTGATCTCCATTTCTGTGAATCTGTTCCTGTTCTAGTTTTTGCTTATTTTGTTTTTGTTTTTTCAAGTCTGGTTGTTGATAGTCATGAGTTTGTTGTCATTGCACTGTTTGTATTTTTGGTCTCATTCTTTTTCTTAGAGAAGTCCCTTTAATATTTCATATAATAAGTTCTTGGTGATGATGAACTCCTTTAACTTGACCTTACCTGGGAAGCAGTTTATCTGCCTTTTCTTTCTAAATGATAGCTTTGCTGGAGAGACTAATCTGGGATGTCGGTCCTTGCCCTTCATGACTTGGAATACTTCTTTCCAGCCCCTCCTTGCCTGCAAGATTTCTTTTAAGAAATCAGCTGATAGACTTGTGGGAACTCCTTTGTAGATGACAAACACACAGTGAGAGAACAAGGTTGATATAAGAGAAGAGATTGTTCCTAGAGCTGCCTCAGTATCTGAAACATTTCCAATTCTGATTTCGGTTCCCTCTGTGAACATCCTCACAATCAATGCCCCTTTTTCTAGAAGGTTCAGCACATGAAACCTTTTTTTAGAAGATGAAAGTTAAATTGCTTTGCCCTTGTTTCAGATGAATCACAATTGCAGATTCCTGGTAGTCAATCATTTACCTGACTTCGGTAATTTTAAGTTCTAATTTTCCATACTTCCTCAAAGATCTCTTTATTTTCCCAGTTTCCAAGATAGAAGAAACTCCTCATCTTTAGCTACACCGTAAATATCAAAACAACCTTTACCTTAGGTAGGGAAGCACAAGGTCCAAGAAAGGAAGACAAACTTCAGAGTAGAAAAGCTGGACATAGGAAAAGCGAGGATTCAGGGATATAAAAAGTACTTTGTTATGAATTGTAATTTGTTTTGCAAAGGAGGAGAAAAGTAAGCCCTCTAATATAAAAGAAAATGTCTTTTTTTCTTTATTAAAAATTGTATTTATTTATTTTTAGAGAAGGAGAGGGAGAGAGAAAGAGAGGCAGAGAAACATCAATGTGTGGTTGGTCCCTCACACTCCCCCTCACTGGGGAACTGGTCCACAACCCAGGCATGTGTCCTGACTGGGAATTGAACCAGTAACCCTTTGGTTTGCAGGCTGATGCTCAATCCACTGAGCCACACCAGCCAGGGAAAAAGAGTATTTCTTTTTTTCTGATGTGGTACATAAGGTTGTATAATTTAATATTTTTAACTGTTATTCTTTTTGTATTCAGTTAACTAATTAATAAGCTATATTTCCATGTGAACTGTTTATTCATTCAACAACATTTATTGATCTATTTTGCCCTGTGCTAAGCACTAGGGGTACAAAAACTAAAAACAGTCCCAACCCTTGAGGTAGCCACAGCCAAGAGCAGTAGGCAGATGAGTTAAGGAAAGTATAATAGGGCCACATAAGTGCAGGCCCAGCCCAGGAGCAGTGAAGAAGAGATAGGGTGGTTTAGGTCTGAGAAGCATCCCAGAAGAAATGCCCAGGATGAGTCTTGAAAGAACACTAAAAATTGGCTTGTAAAGAGAATGATGTGCCAGGCAAAGGTAGCAGCCTCAGCAGTGGCATAGGAGCTAAAATCCTGCATTCTTCTAAGTATTGTTTCCTTAAACACCCCAGTATGTTATAGATTTCTACACAATAAATCACCAATTCAGGCATCCTTACAGCAAGTATGCCTTTGACCCTTAGTAAATTTTTTCTCAAATCTATACTTACTACACAAGCCCCAAGGAAAATAGAAAATCCAATATATCTAGAATTAGATTTTTTTAAGCTACCTCATGGTTCTCAAGTTTCTCTTCTGAACAAATGATGGCTTGGCTTTTTTTCAACTGCCACTACTGTTAATTTTGAGTTTGTGCATTTATTTGCCAGGGAAAAGAGTGGTTTTTGTGAAAATCACCAATGCTCTTCAAAGCTTTAGATTAGAGGCATTTTGAATCTTTAGGTAAATAGCATTAAAATACTTTTGGTAATTACAACATATAGAATAAGCTTTTGTTTTCCTTTATACTTTAGCGTTCATCAATAATCAAACATGTCACATATTTCTAGAGGATATATTCTTACATTCTAAAAAGTTTGCTGGTATACCTCTTCATAAATTTATTACCTGTCTTTATGGTTAATAATATATTTCTCTTATGTAACTACTTCCTAAGATTGCTATGAAGTTAAATAACACATCCAATGTTAGGAATAGTAAACAAGCAAGAATAAAGGAACAAAGTAAGTCAAAAAGTATTACATATAGTCTTCAAAATTTCCTTCCCCTATTAGAAAGTAATTATATCTTGAAAAAGAAGATAAAAAATATGAGCAGTAAAATGACAACAAACTTATAACTATCAACAACTGAGCCTAAAAACAAACTAAGCAAATAACTAGAACAGGAACAGAATCACAGAAATGCAGATCACATGGAGAGCTGTCAGTAGGGACAGGGAGGGGAGAGAATGGGGAAAAAGGTACAGGAAATAAAAAGCATAAATGGAGACTTCCACCAAGATGGAGGCGTAGGTGGAAACACTGTGCCTTCTCCCACAACCAAGTTTGATTACAACAAAGGTTTAGTAAACAAAGTCGCAGCCAAAGAACAGAAAATTGAACTGTACAGAAGTCTGACAACAACTGCACCGGCAAGAGGGGCGGAGCCAGCAGGGGAGCAGGGTCAGGTAGGAAAGATGCCCCGACCCAGGCGTGTAGGCAGCTGGGGTAGCTTCGCGGACCCAGTGAGGGCGCAGGGCAGCGGGCTGGCTACAGTCACACACTGTCACACAGTGGGACAGACTGCGTGGCCCTGGTGTTGGGAGGCAGCAGAGGGGACCGCCATTGCTTTCCTTTGACCCCACCCCCACATAGAGTCACAACCCAGGAACTGAGTTGCCCCGCCCTGGTGAACACCTAGGGCTCCGCTCCTCAACCGTAACAGTCACGAACAATCCAAAATATGGCTCAAGGAGAACTCAAAGCCCCAGAACCAATAACTCTAAGCGAAAAAGAAATAGCGAACCTCTCAGATGCACAGTTCAAAACACTGGTGATCAGGATGCTCACAGAACTGGTTGATTATAGTCACAAATTAGAGGAACATATGAAGGCTAAGGAAGAACTTCCCCAGTCTGGCAAAGGAAATAGATTTCCAGGAAATCCAGGAAGCTCAGAGAGTCCCAAAGAAGGTGGACCCAAGAAGGAACACACCAAGGCACATTATAATTACATTAGCCGAGATTAAAATGAAGGAGAGAACTCTAGAAGCAGCAAGAGATAAGGGGACAGTCACCTACAAAGGAGTGCCCATCGGACTGTCAGCTGATTTCTCAAAAGAGACCTTACAGGCAAGAAGGGGCTGGAAAGAAGTTTTCCAAGTCATGAAATCCAAAGACCTACAACCAAGAGTGCTCTATCCAGCAAAGCTTTCATTTAGAATGGAAGGACAGATAAAGTGCTTCTCAGATGAGGTCAAGTTTGAGGAGTTCATCATCACCAAGCACTTAATGTATGAAATGTTAAAGGGACTTATCTAAGAAAAAGAAGATAAAAAATATGAAGAGTGAAAGGACAGCAAACTCACAGTTATTAACAACCACACCTAAAACAAAAGCAAACTAAGAGGACAGCTAGATCAGAAGCAGAACCATACAAATGGAGATCACATGGAGGGTTAGCAACAGGGGAGTGGGAGGAGGAGAAGGGGCGAGAAGGTACAGAGAATAAGTAGCATAGACGGTAGGTAGAAAATAGACAGGGGGAGGGCAAGAATAATAGGGGAAATATAGAATCTAAAGAACTTGAGACACGTGGACATAAACTAAAGACGGGGAATGGTGGGGGAGGGGGTGTGCAGGGTGGAGGGGAATGAAGGGGGGAATAGAACAACAGTAATGGTATAATCAATAAAATATGTTTTAAAAAAAAGCATAAATAGTAGGTCCAAAGTAGACATGGACAGGTTAAGAATAGTATGAGAAATGGAGAAGCCAAAGAACTTATATATATGACCCATGGACATGAGCTAAGGTGGGAGGTGGGGTAAAGAGAAGAGGGAAATAAAGGGGAGAAAAAATGGAAAAACTGTAACAGCATAATCAATAAAATATATTTAAAAATAAAGTAAAAAAGAAAGTAATTATATCTTACATATTTTGGAGGGGTAGAAATAAGACCAGTTCAAAGACTCATTGATTTACTAATTGTCAAAGCAGCCTAGAACTGGTGGTCTCCCTTGCCATAAGCAAGATATTTCTAAAACATAGTAGAGGAACTTACTTTGGGGATCTAAAAATTGCATTAAGAGTTACCACATGAAATTTTAAAATTATATCTTTTCAAAGGTTTAACTAATTTCAAATAAATAGTGTTTGGAATTATTAAAAGGAAACATGATAAATGAAAACATCATGAATTCTCTACCCTTTCTGTCCTACTCTTGGCCACATTTCAGAAGCAGTTTATTACACGCCTCCTATAGGTACATGCAATAGATATACCATCATATCAGCAAGTCTTCAAGAACATTCTTTAGGAGTTTATCATAAAGATTGTTAAAAGTCCTGTCATCCCCAAAAGCATAGTGTTAAACACATAGCATGAATCATCAGCACTAGAGTTGCTTAAACTGTTTCTTGCATCCTCAAAACAATATGTAAGCATAATACAAAAAAAGAACAGCAAGATTTCCAAGAAGAATCAATGAGAACAGTGAAGCTAAGACATGTACCCAGTGCCCATCCATTTTCAATTCATATTTATTATTCAGGAAGACATGCATTCACAACAGCCTATTCTTTTGAAAATTATCCTTAAGTCCCGTTGCCCTTGTGCCTGCATGCTGACTGGAAAATTTTCTAAAATCCCACTTTGTCCCAGGCTGGTGTGGCTCAGTAGACTGAGTGCCAGCCTGCAATCCAGAGGTTGCCAGTTCAATTCCTAGTCAGGGCACACGCCTGGGTTGTGGGCCAGTTCCATAGTAGGGAGAGTGTGAGAGGCAACCATACATTGATGTTTCACTCCCTCTCTTTCTCCCTCCCTTCCTCTCTGTCTAAAAATACATAAATAAAATCTTTTTAAAAATAAAAATAAATAAAACACAATCCTACTTTTTCCTATTGCACTTTACACTTAAAATGTCAACATAGTTTGAATGTATAGGAATGAATTCCATGTTTCCACAAAGCTCACAACATTTCCCCTTTGACAACCATAATTCTTGAATTGAGCTTTGTAGAAGGTGACCAAAAGACCATATACCTGAAAGATCCTATTCATAAAATCAGAGAAATACTGAATAACAGAGCCAGAAGGAAACTTAGAGATGATTTAGTTCAATCCTTTCATTCTGAAAGAGGTCCAGAGAAATAGAATGGGAAGTCCTGGGTCATACACTGGCAAAACCCAAACCAGAAACTGCTTCAATGTACTTCATAAAAACCATGTAACTATTAAATAAGTATTGGGGAAATCTGCCACCACCACCCCCTTTTGGAAGGGGGGGATCAACACTCTAAATCTTAGTCTTTAAATGAAGGGGGAAAATCAAGCCAATCATTTTAATGCCATGTCAACACAATACCTTTGACCTGAATATCATGGTGATTTTCTCACTTCTTTGTTTCTCATCTCTTGAAGACATTTGGCTGAACAAAGAAATTTAACCAGCTAGCCATCTCACCCTTCATTTTTTTGTGAGTTCTTGAGTAAATCCCATAACGTTACTCAAATATAACACAATAATAATAATATTACTTAATTCACAGGGCTATTATAAAAGAGGACTAAGCAGATATAAAAAGTAGAAAATTTCCATTTTACATCTTATGTTTATGTCTCTTAAAGAGAAAAAAACACAAAATTACTCTCAATAAAACTACATGCAAAAGCAGTATTTGTAACCAAGGAACTTTGGGGATGTCCTGCACATTGTGTTGATTTTACCTTCTGAAGGACTAGCGGCTCTAACACTTTTATTTATACACAGTAGCCACACATTGCAACTTTTTAAATAGCATCGAGGTCTTCATTTTTATTCCTCCAGGGTTAAGGATGACCTGTATCATTGCTGTCTGGCTCTGAGGGTTCTGTTAAATCTTTTCCCCAACCACATTCTTGTTTTATGCACTTTGTAACTAACTCCTCACTCAGATTACTCTATGAATTACTGTTTCAAGGAGACTCAGATGCTTCCCCCACAGGCAGCTCCCAAGTCTGTAACACATTGGGGGCCCAGGATAGGGGCCGTAGTGATCCAAGTTTTGCAAATGAAGTCATACAGCTCATGAGAGAAGGCAATGGCTACAGGTGCCAAATGCAGATGGACGGCAAGCTCTGGGTGAAGTTGTCGCTACAACATGGACCAATTACTTCACTGTCTAACAACATCGGGTGAGCAGAAATGATTTTGCTCACCACAGGACTTAAATCATACAACCTGTGTGAGTTCCCAAAGTATAGGCACCAAACCTATGATTTATGTGTGTGTGGGCATGATCGTCTTCCTTTCAAACTGCTAAGTTAATCTAAAATAAGTGAGGTCTTGACAACAATGAAAATAACACCTCCAAGTACTAGAGAAAGAAATGTTGAAAACAGTGGTACAAGCATTATTAACACAAATCTGCCTCCAAGGAGACATTTCAACCTTATATTCTCTCTAGACCACAATGGGGGGAAGGAGTCAGGAGGGGGAGGTACTCCTACATTTTACTTCATGAAACTAGTAAGATTTTAATAACACAGCCGAAAGGAGACCCATTGAAGAGGTTTTTAATTTTTTTCTTTTATAGATATGTGTCCTTGTTGGGAGGAATGAGAAATGCCATTTTATTACACTATTGTCTTTGGAATTCCAAGATGACGGTTATAATGGTAGAGTTTCCTGCAGTTAAGCATTCAGTATCAAGTGGAAGAACTATGAACTAAGTAAAATGAAGAGAGCCTCATTGACCACACGTCCCCTCCAATGTCCATTAGGGTTTAACAGCACACAGCAGCTATAACCAACATGAATCATCCAGACAATGACTGCTTTATAGGCCAGTTCATGAGTGTGAAGTTCTTTAATGGTACAAATGTAAAGGGTTGGCAAATATTATTTGTGTCTCCGTTAAATGGTGTAGGGGGTGAGAGATGTCGGGAAGGAGGAGAGGGAATTTTCTAGTGTCTTTGCAAACACTGGACTGCGTGAGCATAAGTTGGCTAGGGAAAGAAGAACTCAACCACAAAAGGAAAAGGACAGTTACCTTATGTCTAGTTACAAACTTTAGGTCAATTATTTATACAACTTTATGCCCTGCATTATAGTATCTGCATGCCATTCAGTGTATATTATCAATATTATTACAATTTGTTTAACTATGTGGATAATGTTGATTATATCACCAAGACAGCAAGCTCCCTGGGGACAAAAGCACATTGGCCTTGATCTCTCCTACATCCTTAGTGCCCAGCAAGGTGCCTGGCTCATAGTAAGTGCCCCTAAAATATTACTTGAATAAACAAATAAATATAGGGCTTAATTAATGAAAATTCACATTGTGACATATTTGCCATGCTTGTGTCCTGGCCATGAGCAGGGCTAAGTATGATGCTATAATCCAGCATAGCAGGCAGAACTCCAAAAGGTGCCCATCTTTGGCTGACCCAAGGGCTATGTGTGCAAAATCAAGTATTGAGGCCAGGACAAGAGTAGCTGGAATGAGGACCCTCAGGGTACTCTGAACCCCAGGGTATGCAGCTTCATTGAGCCCTCTCAGGTCATTGCTGATCTTTTCTAGGCTTTAGTGTCCTCATTTAAAACTCAATGAATAACCTTCCTTGCAGTTCTGAAATTCTAACATTTTTGGAAGATATCTGGTCCCCAAAATCTTGCCAGAGACAAGACCTTCTGCTTAATAAAGTAGAAAACAATTAAGTTTTAAAACATGAACTTCAGTTCTATTCCAATGAGGAAACGCTATATGGAGGCCAGAGCGGGAAAGGAGCTTCTTGCCAGATCCAAGCTGATTAATAATTTTGCCTTCTTCCTTTCTCATACCCAGAAGTCAGGCTGTGCAGTCCTCTATGGGAAGAACATCAGTGTTCTTAACCAGGGCTGGCTCTTTGCTTCAATCTCTGCTATCACGGGGAGTTTGTGATTTACAGTCAGAGTGGAAGAAGGCATGACTTCCCTGACTTTTACAGATTTTTTTTGGACTAGTAGCAGAGTCACAGAAAACCTAGAATTAGGTCAAAAGCAAAATTCCCCCAGAGAATTCAAAGAGAGCTACAGAGAACCTTGAAGCAATCACTGTGTAAGAACAGAAGAAAGGAAAGCCACAATTCAAGAAAATAAGAAGATATTTTTCCTTAAAAAATGTAAAGATGACTATTAGGAGCTGATTTTAGCCCTCTACTTCCATCTCTCCAGATGTCACTTTAAAAAGCAAAAGGTTTTATCCACAAAGCCACCAGTGAGTAGACAGCCTTCACTTTCTTACCCTCATACACAAAGTAAGATATTTACTTTCTAATAAACAGCAATTGTTAAAAAATCTCATTTAAGCCACAATAAAAATGTTTAACCTCCAAGGCAGAGTTTACAGATGTGTCTCTATTCCCTGCCAACACCAGAAAACACAAGATCTTGAATAAACTACTAAAACTGGAGGCACATTTTCTTTCCCAAGCATCTCACATTGACCTTCTTAAAAAAATGTATATATATATATATATATATATATATGTATATATGTATATGTATACATATACACATACACACACACAGGAGGAAAAGGGAAAACTCAACCCCTCCCATCCCATTCTCTGAACAAATCGGCCAATAAATCTAATGAAAATACACAAGAGAAAAGGGCAGAAGCCAACAGGTGGGAAAAGGCTTTTTGTTTCCTTATAAATGCTCTGACACTTGATCTGTGTTCCCAGTCTATTTATCTCAGGATATCTTTAATAATGGTTTGATCATCATGGTGGTACTGATCAAGAATAATGATAATCCTTCCACTTTATGATGTCCAGAATTTCTAGCTGGAAGATTTCTCCTCGCATTGTAGACAAAATAATCTGTCCTCTTTTGCCGGATCCCAGGGAGGTAGACATGATCCTAGTCAGCTTTCTGGATTTTACAGTCGGGGAAACTGAGGCACGGGGCACCCATCAACTCCTTTACAGTATCCACCCCCAAAGAAACACCCGAGACCAGAAAGTTTCTGGATTGTCTAGAGGCAGAGTTCTCTTGCTCTTCCTTCTTGCCTGCTATGCCACTCTACCTCGAAGTGTCTGGGCTCAGGATAAGGATTGGGGTACCTCCCCTTCACAATGAGGCACGCCAGGGCAGCGTGTGGGAAGTCCAACACACGCACTCACACAGACCCACGGAACGCTCGCATACACAAAGCTCCATGCATCCTCTGCAGGTACTCAGAGGAGCCCTGCCGGCCCTTGCTCTGCTTGAGGGAGCACGGCTCCTGACTCCTAAGGCCTCCTCTGGCTCCGACTGGGGCTGCTCTGAAGAAGGGCTCTGTCCTCTCCCTCTCTTTTAGGCTTCTTTTTTCCCCCTCACAGCGTCTCCCACCCCTCTCCATCCACTCCTCTCCCCCACCAACCCAGAGGCACAGATCGTGTTACTGGGGTTCCCTAGAAAGAGGGGCCATCCCTAGCCCTGAGCTCCTTCCAAGTCTTCAGGGGCAAGGCGGGAGCTCGCATCCAGGACCCCAGCACTCCTGAGCAATGCAGGAATGAGACCCCCACTACCAGGCACCGGGCGGACAAGCCTGCCACAGAAGAAGGAATTGTTAGGGCTCTTACCTTTTTTATGAGGAGAAATTCTGGAGAATCATTTCGGAAACTGGGGGGAGAAAGTGAATGAAGACCAAAAAAATAACCTTTTCCTTCAATCCCTAGGCTCCTGGTATCAAGACACCAGGACAACATCAAAGCAACTTAGGGGGAACACTTTAGGGGCCTATTGTCTGCTCTGGTCTGATCTGTTTTTCTTCTGACTCCCCCTCTTGCTGTGGTGACACTTGGTACGGCCCAGGCATTCATGCCAAGTAGCTTTCACACATGGAAGCTTGTCTCAAGCAATTGCTGACAAGCCACAAACAAGACATTCTCTCTCCCTTCTCTGCGCCCCCCTTTTCTCCTCCCCCCTCCACCTTTTCCTCCTCCTCCTCCCTTGTCTCCCCTCCTCCTTTCTTCTGAAAGCAAACTAAAACTCTCCAGCGACCGGCCGGCTTGGCCTAGCCGCACATGTAGTCTCTCTCTCTGTCTCTCTCTCTCTGTCTCTCTGTCTCTCTCTCTCTGTCTCTCTCTCTCTCTCTCCCCTCCCCCACCTCGCCCTCTCTCCCCCGACCCCTCCACCTCAGAGTAACTCAGCTAGATGCTGCTGCACTGGCTGAGTTAAGAAACGGGGAAAAGCCTAAACTGGGTTGGGGGCAGGGAGCAGGGAGAGAGGCAGAGGGAGAGCGGGAGAGCCACCTCCTAGGTTCTGGTAAGATGGCAGAAGAAAGGTGAGCCCTTTGGAAAAACAGCAGTGGCAACGCACGTATGTTCACATGCACAAATTGAGAGACAGTCTGAGCTCCAGGAAAAGCAGAAAATTACTCCCGTCAGCTTGAGATTGGGGGAGTAGGAAGATAAAGGAGAGTGTGGACCCCGTACTGGGGTTTCTGCTGAATGTTTATATGGTTTTCTTCATTGTAGTGAGAAAAAATGTGTTCCCCAAGGATCTAGCCTTTCTTCACTGTATAATTGAGCAAAGACCTGAGCTACTTGTTAAAATAAATCTACAAAATGTGTAAATGTGCGAGTAAATGTAGCAGAAGGTTCAACTTGTACTGAGGATATTTTTTAAGTGGATGTTTAAAAAAAATTAAAGCTGAAATCCTAGAGAGCAGTCGCAAGGAGAGTAGTAACAAGTAGTGTAAATTCTGAGAGCTGTGAAGTGTGATGCTAAAGTTACTGATTGCAGGGGTGCTGGAATTTATGGAGGGTGGGCATTTCGAGTTGGAGTGGGATTGGTGAGTCTCTGAGCTGTTTTCTAGGAATGGGGTGGGGGGATGGGAATGAGGTAATATAATGAACATGGCAAGAAGCAAGCAGGAAATTGATTGATGTAGAGGAGGAGGAAGGTGGGGATGTAAAGGGGAGCAGAAAGAGAAAAAAAAGTACTGCATTAAAAAGGAGAAAGAAAAATGGGAACCTAGAGATTGAAATACACAGAGTGAATGAGATGGCAAAGGCAGGCATAAAATGTGAGCAAAATAAGCACAAAGGATGTGCAAATTTGCAGATGGCATGAAATCAAGAGGGCCAATTGAGATAAAAAAAGAATGACAGGATGATTATGTGACATTCATAATTTTAGCATGTCATGGAATCATCAGCGTCACAAGTTCTCTGCCCAGACCAGGATGGTTACCCTTCTAGGAGTAGGATCTGAATGGAAGCCAGCAACTAAGTAGAGCACTAAACCAGTTTTGTATTTTTGCATGATGGTGGCTTATAATAAATTCTTCAGAATCTTCCTCTTACTAAATTCAAATGATGTGCACACACATCACTCACTCCTTGGTAGGGGTACAATAGAATAATATTGTGACTTTTTACATTTAATACTAACTAAATTACTTGTCACTTCCTAAAACTCACCACATGCAAGGCATTCTTGTTCCTGCTTCCTCTTCTCCTTAATGAGCTTCTTCATTTGGGCTGATCCCTAGAACTGTCTGTCTGTCCTGATGATTCCCATTCATGATGATGGTGGTGGTGATAATGATAACAAAAACTTTTGATTGAGTACTCATTTGATTCTAAACATTTCCCCAAACATCTATACATGAAGTCATTTCTATTAGACTATCTCCACTTATAGGTGATAAAAATGAAGTATCAATAACGTGCCTGAGGTCACTCAGCAAGGTAGAAGTGGAGCTGAAATCAGAATCAGGTTTATGTGATTCCAAAGCCCTAGCTCAATTCATCACTTTATGCCCTCTGATCTGAGTAGCCCAGCTTCATAGCACCCCAAGTCCTGTTAACCATAAAAGCACACTGTATCTTTCTGCACCCCAGGGCTGGGCTTGGATCCTCTCATTGAGCCAGTGGAACTTCTGACCTCCACCCAACAGGCTATGGATTTACTGTCCTCTTGTAAGTGGTGGCGACTCACTGTGCACATACGGAGGCCTCCTAGGCAAGAAAGTACAGAAGGTCAACTTAACCTCAATAATTCCACACTTTACAGATTGCAAGGCAGTAGATTGCATAGCCCAAGAAGGCTTCCCTTCTTTGAGAAAACTTTAAAAACACTAAAAGCACTCACAAGGTATTAATGATGATGGTGATGATGACAACAGCTAACATTCATGAAGCACATAGATATATTAAACAAACCCATAAGGTATAAACTATTATTGCTTCCATTTTCTAGATGAATAAACTGAGGTACAGAGGCTCAGTAATGGTCTAAGTTCACTCAGTCAGGAAGTGCTGGCTGAGGTATGGCTCCAAACAGCCTGCCTTTTCCCAGACCACGATCACCACCACTATGCTGTCCTGCTTAGGGAGTAAAAGGAATGGTTCCAGTTATTTGACTGTAAATCTTAATGCTCAGTAAGAGAAGAAGAAGAGAGGCAATAATAGTCCTAATATTTTTACTTATCTTGTTTAATTATATGCTATCTCCCATGAGTAGAAAATTAAAAAGAAAGCATATGCCAAGGCTCCCAAACAACCTCAATTTTCCAATTCCTCCACCGTTGCAGAGGACAGAGATTCCCCACTCTGAATCAGAACATGCTGGTAGGAACAACAGGTCAGACTATCTTGCCTCCAGCACTGATGGCTTCTTCCGGCCAACTCCAAAGAGAAAAAAGAAAATCCAAGTGGATAAATGAGCAAGGTCAATAGGTGAGTGTTTCTAAGTTTATTTTTACAAGATGTCTCTGAATGTTAAACTTGGAGTGTAGAAAACAGTGCTATGGATTCTTGGGCAGAAACCTGGATTCTAGTGATAGTTCTAGCACTCAATAGTGTGTGAACCAAGCCCTGCTGTCTGAGCCTTATTTGCTTGGTTATAAAATGAGCTAATGACATTAGCTCTTGAACCCTCTCCAGCAAAGAAATGCTATCATTCTAATAATTGTCCAGTCGTTGAGGAAAAAATTAAAAGCCAAGGTAGAAGATGAAGTGTGTGTTTGGGTGCATGTGTGCTGGAAAGGGTGGTAGCATAAAGAGAAAGGGCAAAAAAAGATCCCCATTGAGCTGATCTACCCATATTATGGCACATCTCTTCCAAATAATTCTAAATAACAGCTATTTTTCACTTTATTTAGTTTCACTGTTAGAATTCTCATCAATAACAAATTTACTTGCATTAGTAATAATCTTTTTTAAAATGCAAACACCTCTAGAAGGTATAAAGAAAATTGCTCCTCATTTATTAGTGTGAGTTATTTCATTAGGCTACTTTCCTCCAAATACCTAGTTTATAAAAATAACCATTTAGATTTCAGAGTAAAGTGGAAAGATTAGGGGAAGCAGGTAGATGGTTTTAGAACTTTGAATATTCTTTACTGTAACATAGGCCTGATTTGGAGATTGATTAAAGCAAGAGAAAGATAAGGGACACTAGGAGATGGCATAAAGTATGAGAGAGTGAGGAAATACTAGAGGCAAATAGTCTGCCTCAAAATCTTATCTGGGGCAAACCTGGATTTAAAGAAAGAAGGACCTTGGCTTCATATTCCTCAGTACTCTTTGCCTGGTCCCTGCACCTAGCACATGCTCTTGAGAGGTTCCTGTGGGTCTTTGGAGCTTAAGTTTCATTTAAAGTGTTTTCTTAACTAGGGGGAAAATGCTCAGCTTTCCAAACATCCTGCTTAAAATTAAAGTTAAAAAACATAGCCCATTCACAATTTGATATTTATCTACCCATATATTTTTAAGTGTGGGAAAACAAATGTAGGAGTCAGACAAAAAGAGGCTTTTTTCTTCTCCACATTTCCGGAAGGTGAATTATCTGATGCAAAGGAGAGAATCAAACAGAAAATCAAGAAACAGCAAGCTAATTTAGAGGCAGGCAAGGTTAGAACTCACCAAACTGAAAACAGCTCCATCTTCTAATAATAAATTATATAAAAATAAAGCCACCCTTCCATGATTAAAAGGCATGGTGAAGTTACTGGGTTTTGGAATTAAAAGATCTGAGTTTCCAATATCAGTGTGCTTATAAGCTAAATGACCCTAGCCAAGTCTTTTAACTTTTTTGAGCCACAACTTTCTGATATTTCCCATGATATCATTAATTATTGAGTTACTACGTTAAGAAGCTTTATAAATAGTAAAGTGCTATACAAATTTTAGCTGATAGTATGTGATAACATGTCATAAGAATTAAGAACACTAAATATTACCAGGTATGTCCAGCACATGAAAAGTAATCAACAAATGTAAGATGTCACACTTTTTCTCACACTTTTAGACTTGGGGAGATTAAGTACTTTGCCCAAGGTCACACAGCTTATAGATATAAAGGTTCTAAACCTGGTTCTGTCTGATGCCGAACTCCTGCTTTTTTACTGCTTTCATATTATTTATCTTGCCTTTGATTTTTCTGAACCACAGATAATTGAAAAGACATTCTAATTGCATTATCATTTGTTTTACCTTAATTAGGTTCCACTTGAACTGTTAGTCTGTAAACATAACTACTCAAGGAAAATATTTTCCACACAGAGCATCTTAGGAGAAATAATGTTATTTAAAAAATACTATTTGAAAGAATGCCTCAAAGTAATCCAGAGTAGAGTTCGAGAATCTCAGAACAGCATGTGATGAACTCATGTTTAATTTTTATTTGTGAGAAACAATGATTAGCTGCCTCCTGTATTGTGTCCCTACTGGGGACTAAACCTGCATCTCAGGTGTGTGCCCTGACTGGAATCGTGACCTTTCAACAGTTTGTGGGACAATGCCCAACCAACTAAACAACACAGGCCAGGCACAAACTTATGTTTTAGAATTTAAAAATTATTAGCCTTTGCTAGCATGGCCTAGTGGATTGAGTGCTGGCCTGAGAACCAAAGGGTTGCTAGTTTGATTCCCAGTCAGGGCACATGCCTTGTGGCCAGGTTCCCAGTTGGGGGCACATGAGAGGCAATGACACATTGATGTTTCTCTCCTTCTCTGCCTCCTTCCCTTCTCCCTCTCTCTAAAAATAAATAAAATCTTTTTTAGACATGCAAACAAAACATTTTTAAAACTAAATTAAAAAATATTAGTTTAAATTTCATTTTCTTCTCTTCCCAGATAAGCTTCAAGTCACTAAATTAAGTGGCCAAAACCTACAGTATAAGAGAAAGAAGACAAAGGCATCTAGGTGATCCACAAATTGTAATACGCTTCCCCCCAAAGCCTTAAGAGATGGGTAAAAATTAAGAACTAAAATTTGTATAGCCTTCTCCCTAAAAAAAGTTTAAAATGCATTTAAACTTTTAAAAAATGTATTTAAACTTTTTAAAAACCTGACTTTTAAAAAATGTATTAATAAGTGATTCATATAACTGAACTCTGGTGAGAGATGGCAGGTAAAAATAGGCCATTATTGTAATGAAAAATAGAAATCTCCCTCCTTCAGAATCAATGAATACAGCTTTTTCATTGTTCTTATACTACAATAAATCAGAAGAATGGGCTCACAGCGGGTAGGCTGAGGAAATAACCTTCCTGGAAGTGGCCAACAAACTAAATGCCCCAAGATCTTAACACACCATTTTTTAAGCACATTTATTTCATATTTTCTTTTTTTAAATAGATTTTATTGATTATACCATTACAGTTGTTCTATTCCCCCCCTTCATTCCCCTCCACCCGCACACTCCCTACCCCACCATTCTCCCCTCCTTAGTTTATAACCACGTGTCTTAAGTTCTTTAGATTCTATATTTCCCCTACTATTCTTGCCCTCCCCCTATTTTCTACCTACTGTCTATGCTATTTTCTGTACCTTCTCCCCCCTTATCCTCCTCCCACTCTCCTGTTGCTAACCCTCCATGTGATCTTCATTTCTATGGTTCCACTCCTGATCTAGCTGTCCTCCTAGTTTGCTTTTGTTTTAGGTGTGGTTGTTAATAACTGTGAGTTTGCTGTCCTTTCACTGTTAACATTTTTCATCTTTTTCTTATATAAGTCCCTTTAGCATTTCATATAATAAGGGTTTGGTGATGATGAACTCCTTGAATTTGATCTTATCTGAGGAGCACTTTATCTGTCCTTCCATTCTAAATGAAAGCTTTGCTGGATAAAGCAATTTTGGCTGTAGGTCTTTGGATTTCATGACTTGGAATATTTCTTTCCAGCCCCTTCTTGCCTGTAAGGTCTCTTTTGAGAAATCCACTGACAGTCTGATGGGTACTCCTTTGTAGGTGACTGTCCCCTTATCTCTTGCTGCTTCTAGGATTCTCTCCTTCATTTTGGTCTTGGCTAATGTAATTATGATGTGCCTTGGTGTGTTCCTTCTTGGGTCCAACTTCTTTGGCACTCTCTGAGCTTCCTGGATTTCCTGGAAGTCTATTTCCTTTGCCAGACTGGGGAAGTTCTCCTTTATTATTTGTTCAAATACGTTTTCCACTCGTGGCTGTTTCTTTCCCCCTTCTGGTACCCCTATAATTCGGATGTTGGAATGTTTAAAGATGTCCTGGAGGTTCCTAAGCCTCTCCTCATTTTTTTGAATTCTCATTTCTTCATTCCTTTCTGGTTGGATGTTTCGTTCTTCCTTCTGCTCCATTCCATTGATTTGAGTCCCAGTTTCCTTTCCATCCCTATTGGTTTCCTGTACATCTCCCTTCATTTCAATTAGTTTAGCCTTCATATGTTCCTCTAAATTGTGACTATCACCAACCAGTTCTGTGAGCATCCTGATAAACAGTGTCTTGAACTGTGCTTCTGAGAGGCTGGCAATCTCTTGGTCACTTAGAGTTATCGGCTGTGGGACTTTGAGTTCTTCTTGGGCCATCTTTTGGGCTCTTCATGCCTGTTACATAGCAGGATCAGAGCCCTAGGTGTTCACCAGAGCAGGGCAAGTCAGTCACTGTGTTGTGACGCGTCCCAGTTGAACGGTTTGTTGTTGTTGGACTTCCGTATAATTCCATTTTCTGTTCTTTGGCTGTGCCTTTTTTCTCCAAACCTTTGTTGTATTCAAACTTGGTTGTGGGAGAAGGCACAGTGTTTCCACCTATGCCTCCATCTTGGTGGAAGTCCTTATTTCATATTTTTCTTTTCCTGGCAACTTTCTGAAAAAGCTGTAATTGTTGTGAAAGACCTATGAAGGCTTTTAAAAGAGACTGCTAATCAGAAATTTGCTTCAGTTCGTATGTATTTGATTCATATTTATAGTAGTTTTTTAAGTGGGTTAACTAATGATAAATTGGAGTTCTATGCATTTCCTGAGGAGATGTAGCACATCTGTATTGCACACTCACACACAGTCCTCTTGGGAACAAGATCAGGCTTGATCCACATTATTAAGTATCCCAACTATGAAAGTCTTAGGGTGCCTATTATGAACAAAGTGTATGTGTAACAATACAACCGGTGTTTTAATGGGACATAAAAGCCACTTTGTCCTGTCTCCTCTCTCTTCCAATCAGAATGTGGAAGGGAATTTAGAAGACCCAAGAAAGACTTTAGACTCAATGTTAGCCAAGGCTGGGAATACACAAACTATAACACTACAATGCTATAACACTATCATGTTTGCTGTGGGCTGTATCTATCTGTATCTCCTCCTGAAAATCAAGTCTGTTTCTGCTTGGTGAAGTTTACAGTTCATCAGAGCAGAAAGAGGCAGCAGAGCCACTGGTGGGAGCAACCGGTTTTGGTAAACAATGAGCCAACATCTCCCCCAAGAGAACAGATCAAAGAAGATGTAATCAACAATGGGGAGACAGTCTGCAGCAGTTACTGAGCCAGCTAGGAGAGGACTGCCTTTCCTGACTGACCTTGGTATCTGTAGTGGCTGAGCTACCCTAACCTTGGTTAATGGACAGAGGGTATGATCCAGAGCACTCAGCTGCTTACAAGTCTGCTTAGAAACCAATATAGGCAGCAACTACCTAGGCCACTAGCCACAGCTAAGTAATTCTCTGTTCAAACAGGCCTTGAGTTCACTTTGGGCTGACTCAAAGATGTACATATAAAAGGATTTCTCACTAACCTCGCTCCAAAGTTTGAGTTGTTCTGCCTTATAAAACTGGAAAGAGATAATTGATCTGAAATAATTAATATTGCATCTGGACTTGAGGTTGCTTGACCTCTGAAAACCTGGAATGAAAATAATGCAATTATCTGAACTAAAGACAATTGAATTTTTTAAAAAATACTGAAGCCAGAAAAAGGAAATGTATCTTTTATGCCACATAACTTTGCCTAGCAATGGAAGATATACCTTTTATAAAGATGAAAGATGCATTAAAGACTGAATAGAAGGTGGTGTTTTCAATTCAATTTAATAAGCATCTGTGATTACCTGGCGTGTGCAAAACACTGATAGGCCTGGGGACACCAAAATGAATAAGACTGTTTCTGTTCTAAAGGAGCATACTGTCTAGACAGTGGAAAAGAGGGAGCTGCCCACAAGTAACCACAGTACAAGCCATCATGAGATAATCGAGACCAGCAAGTATTGCAGGCATTTTGAGTTGTACGCCCAATACATTCCCTTTATTTTTGGAGAATAACCCCTGGACTCCCACTCAGATAAACTTTAGCACTCATGTTTATACATGCAGCCAGTTCCCCTGGCCATTAAGACTATCACAGAAACTTAAAATTAGGATTCACAGAAGCTAGTTGATTTCTATTAATTCTTGAACTGAGTCAACTACTAAGGAAAAAAAAACACAATGAAATCAGCTTACTCAGAGAAGTAGAGATGTGACTCCATTTAGTCTGAGAGAGAGAAAAAGAGAAAGAAGAGAGACAGAGGAAGAGAAAGAGAGAGATTGAGAAAGACAGAGAGAGAGAAAAGATTCTTGTCACCTTTCTAAACCATGGCTCTAGCCTTGGTAGAGGCTTCCTGAATTTAGGTCTCTTAAGATCTTACTGATTCTAAATATTCCCCTAGACTTGTTCTAATGGGTTTCTTTTTCTGGCAGGTGATAGGAAAACTAAGACGCAAAGTACATGAATAAATTGAACTCCAAATATTGAGGCCTATTAGGGATTCTGGTAGGCAAAAGTAATACAATATATAGTCCTGTAAAAGAGGTGCTATGAGAATCTGAAGAAGGAACAGCATTTATTTCTTCAGCAGAATTTTGGGAAGGCTTCACTAAGGATGTGGCATGTGTTCTAGACCTAGAGTAAGATTTAAACAGATTTGGTGGGATAATGCATTTCAAGCAAATGAGGAGGTACTTCTGACTGAGTAGGCATGAAGTTTGTATTAAGATATGACCTCTACATTTCACCGCATCTCTAATTTTAGCCAGGCTCCAGAATGGCAATCCAGTTTGCTCCCTAAGACCTGAAGGCCAAATTGAGCTGCCTGTTGCTGTCTTGTACACTACAGCCTAAAGTCCAAGAATGGTTTTTACAATTTTAAATAATGGCTGGGGGAAAAAATTGAAAGAAGACTCATATTTCATGATATGTGAAAATTATATAAAATTCACATTTTTATCTTTATTAATAAAGTTTTATTGAAACACAGCCACCATCATTCCTTCACATATTGTCTATAGTTGCTTTTATACTGCAACTGCAGAGTTAACTAGTTTTAACAGAAACATAAAGGTTGCAAAGCTTAGACTATTTGTACCTGGCCCTCTGCAGAAAAAATTTGCTGACCTATGCTCTATACTTCAGCCTCCAGAAGTTTCCTTTGAACATTTTGGATGTGAAGATTGAATGTTTATTTATAGATAAAATAGTGTATTAATATGTACTTTTTACTTTGTAGTGCTGTTTCAAGAATCATCCATAATATTTGTAAAGTGATCAAAGAGATGTGAAACAGTATGACATACCTTGGATCCCATATTACATATAGATAGAGATAGAGAGATGTAAATATAGATAGAATAAAACCTGAAAAAATATGCAAAGAACAGTCAATATATATTACCTCTAAGATGTGAATTGTGGAGAACTTTATTTCTAAAATAGCAACACTAATAATATCCATAATAACCACCTTATATTAACTACTTACTATGTGCCAACCATTCTGCCCAATGCTTTATGTACTTATCATATTTAAATTTCCCAAGAACCGTATGATATAAGAACTATTATTGCCCTTATTTACCAAATGAGAAAAATGAGGCACAGAGGAGTTAAGTAACATGTTCAAGATCAGAGTTAGTATCAGTAGAGCCATAATGCAAACACAAGCAGTCTTTATCCAGAGATTTTCCTCTTGCCAGCACACCACATGCACAATTCTTTTTTTTTCTTTTTTTTATCAGGCTTAATTCACTTTATTCTTCATGTATAAAATTATGTGGTGGCCACAGCTGGAGCCTGGGTCCTCTGCACAGAAACCCTGCGGTGGGTCTTTATAAGATTGTCAGTGAATTCCTGATAGGCAGATTTGGTGAACACAGTCTCTTTCCAAAGGTTGGGATGAGATACTGTAGGACTTAGAAATGGCATTGAAGTAGGCCTTAGCCAAGTTGCCCAGGGTGGCAGTGCAGCTCCTGGCTGAAGCATAGCAGTCACAGTACCAGCCATCAGCAGCAGCATCTTGGGCACATGCCAGCGCCCCTGGGGGTGGGAATGAGGGGCACCAGCACAGAGCCACAGCACCCAGTCACCTTGGATGGAGGGTGTTGGGCTTGCTGATTTTATTCCTCCAGGAGCCTCACTGCACAAGAACAACAGAGAACGTGGCCAGGATGGTGGTCTCATGGATGGCAGTGGCTGCTTCCTCTGAGTACTCAACATCCAGATCAACACATCCATTGTAGTCCCCAGTGGCAACAAATGCCTTAAACCAGATCCTCCGACCAGTGCAAAGCTGCTTTTGTATGGGCATAGTCTTCAAATCCTCATCCTTGTGGGATGCCTCCAAGAAGAAGTCAGTGATTTCAGATTCCTTGATGGTCAGAGAAAAGAGATAGATCTCCGGGGACTTGATCTTCATGTCCTTGATCAAGGAGCCCAGCTTGGTGCCAGGGATCCATTCCTTGTTTTCAGGCTCAACCCCAACCCTAACACTAACCGGGGCATGACCTCAGCCCTGGATGTGGCTGCCAAATTCTTCATGGAAGCTGCCAGCAGCTTACCATTCCAGGCCACCCAGGCCCTCCCACAGCACCAGGGTCATCTGTCATTTGGTGTTTCCTTGGGGGGGGGGGGGGGAAAGCCATACTTATCACCTTTATAGTATATTTTTCCTGTTTGAATTTTTTAACATTAACCATCTATTGCTTTGGAAATTAGAAGAAACATGTACTCTAAAAGTAAATAAATGTGGCCCTGGCTGGTGTGGCTCAGTGGACTGAGCATTGGCCTATGAACCAAAGAGTCACCAGTTTGATTCACAGTCTGGGCACATGCCTGGGTTGTTGGTCAGGTCCCAGGTGGGGGGTGCACAAGTGGCAACCACACATTGCTATTTTCTTCCCTGTCTTTCTCCCTCTCTTCCTCTCTCTGAAAAAAAAATAAAATCTTTATAAATAGATAAATAAATAAATAACGCGGTGCCTGGGCACATAGTGATGATGGTGATGATGGTGATGATGAAGAGGAGAGGATGATGATGACAACTTAACATTTGTTGACCCTTTCCTATGATTTTGCTTGTTAACTTAATCAAAAGGGCATTTGATATGTTGGTTATTTTGCTGTTATTATTTCTATTGCCCTCATGTGTTTCTCAGAGCCCTGGAGATGGGCTGACGCTGTGAAGATCTGAAATGTACACAGCACCCCAAGTCTCCATTCCAAGGGCTAGGAAAAAGCTGTTCCTTCTTCTTTCCTTTCTTTTTTCTTTCCTTTCCTTTCTTTTTTTTATTAAGAAAAAGTCTATTTAGAAAGTTACAGAGGTAGAAGAAGTGAGTGAAAGAAGAAAGGGCTCAGGAAACAAGTTATAGAGGCAAAAGATGGGGCCCTTAGAGATCAGGAGAGAGAAGGGTAAAGGTAAGGTAAAGGTAAGTGCCTAGGGGGAAGTAGAGGGAGATGGGGAGGTACAGGCAAGCTCCTGGAGGGAGGGCACCAAAGAAGCTATTCTTAATACTTCCCCCACTTCCTTGCAATTTTAGGTGGTCAGAGAATAAATTAGATAGGTGGACCAGCTGGGGTGAAGTGAAGAATGGTTCTAAATCTGGTTCTGGTACTTATTAGCTCTGTGACCTTGCTCTAGACCCTACATTGTTACAGTTGAACACATTATCCTCTTTTTCCAATTCTACCTTGTACAGAAAGATGGTAGGTGTTCAAAGTCACTGCAAAGGCCCTGCTGCCCCACTAAGAGGCCTCCTATGGCCTGAGAGTCTCTCATGATAGATTTATTTCTTTGGGTTAAAGCTTTACAAGGAGAAGTGACATATTAAGCCTCTGACACTGTGGCAATTTAATGTCATGGATTCATAAGATGTTACAGCTAGGAGTCACCTAGAGTCTAAAGCCTTCTTGTTTCTGCATCTAAACCAATTCTTTCCCATTTCCATTTACAGTGGGAGTGGTGTCCCTGCTCCTGTCTCGGCTAATTCTTCTCTCTGTACTCTGAATTCTGCCCATCCACCTTCTCAAATACCTCTTCTATCTATTATACCTTCTCATTCCATACTATCACCTCTCCCCCTTGGCTGGTTTCTTTCCATCAGTATTTAAATAAGCTCAACTCTTGTTCATTTTGAAAAATAAAACAGAAAGCCTCCTGGACCTCATACTCTTTTCTAGTTACTGCCTTGTTTCACTTCTTTCCTTTTGAGTTTAACTTCTTTTGAGAATTGCCTATCAACTCTGAAGGGCAGATGGCAGGATTTTAGGGCAGGCATATGTTTTGGGGGAGCCTGGTTTAGCCTGGAGGAGGAAGAGTGAGTGGCACAAAAATTGGTGGAGGAAAGAAGAAGAAAGTGGGAGGTTCCTGTAAGCAAACTCCCTAATTCATAATTTAACCTAAAATCAATACTAACTCTTCACATTAATTAATAAATTATATTGGGATTGAGTACCTGCTCTAAGTCTGCCAGGAGGTACTGTGAAGGATACAGTCAAGTACTTTCCACATCACTGCCTTTGAACTGTTCACAGTTTCATATGGGAGGCAGGATATACACACTCAATTAAGGTATCAATATAGGACAGTATGTAATTAAGGCAAAACAAATGACCATGTAATATCAGCATCACTTAGCAATGTGTTAGCAATGTAAATTCTCAATCCCCACCCCAGGCCTACTGAAACTGAAACTGGGAGTCCTAGCAATCTGTGTTTAAAATGCTCTCCAGGTGGTCCTGGTGCAGGCTAGAGTTTAAGAACCACTGGAATAAGCAATACAGGCCTCTGGGGCTGGAAGCTTAGATCAAACTCCAGGGGCAAGGAGATAGAAAGAACACTGGAGGGAGATACAGAAAGTGTGATGGCAAATGAATCTTTAGGGGTTGCAATGCACAAACTCTAGAAATGGTGGAGGAAGAAGGTCCTATAGGGGAGCAAGGAAGAGAAGGGTGGGAGACCTGAAGGGTAGCTTTGTTGAAGTGGAGATCCCTGCAGAGGATGAGGGTGGGGCAAGGGACCCTGAATCCCAGCAATCCAGTGAGAAAATAGAAACTTCAGTTTCTCTTTATTGACAGGGCTCCACCTACCACACCTTATTTTTTCTCTCTTTTATCTTTACAGGAATTTTCAACGAGCCTCTCATCTCCAGAAACAAGGATCATGCCTCTCCTTTGAACTTCACTGCTCAAATCCTGGATTCCCTGCCTCCCCATCAGTACTTCCTTTCTCCTCTAAATCCATCCTCTCACTCCTGATTACAAAGGAGAAATTATAAACCATTTTTTTTTATTTATTTATCTTTAGAAGGGAAGGAGAGAGGGAGAGAAACATCAATGTATGGTTGCCTTTTGTGCGTCCCCTGCTGGGAGTTGGCCTGCAAGGAACTGGACTACAACCCAGGCATGTGCTCTGACTGGGAATCGAACCGCGATCCTCTGGTTTATAAACCATTTTTTTTTTTTAAACTGTTCCTAGAAAGGCTACATGATTTGAACAAGTTCCTAACTCAAAGTGTCCTCCGAGGAGTTATATCTGCAGGTTAGAATCTGAAAGTGTGTATAGGGGATTCATCAGTGAGAATTACAAGGTAGTTGTCGCAGCTGACTTTACACAGCAGCGATCAGCAGCAGTTAAATTCCAGGGGCCTTCAGAAGTTGACTTGGGGCATTGGAAGCACCTCTCAGTTGGAAGTCCCTTACAAAGCCCAGGGGAATGCTTTGAGGAATATGGCCTTGTTTCCCAGTGGGATCTTCTCTCAAGATACAGCCTCCAAAGGCACCTTTAGGCTCTGATGTTTAGAACACCTTATTCCTGAGGAGGCAACTTGATGTTGTGGGATGTAAGGAGGGTGGAGAATACGCAAGGGATTCTTTTTCTCTTAAAGATTTTCATCAGAAGACCTAGGTTTTAAGGCTGAGCTCTTCTATTTGCTGTCTAGGTGATTTTCGTCTAATTTGTTAACTTCTCCCAATGCCCTTATCTGTAAAATTCAGGTAATAAGTACCAACTGACAGACCAGAGTCACTGTGAGGGTCAAATGAGAGGGGTAAGTGCATTATCAAAAACACAGTCCTGTCCTGGCTCGTGTGGCTCAGTGGATTGAGCTCTGACCTGCAAATCAAAAGGTCACCAATTCAATTCCCAGTTGGGACACATGCCTAGGTTGCAGGCCAGGTCCCCAGCTGGGGGTTTGCAAAATCCGATCAATGTTTTGCTCCTTCCCTTTCTCTCTCCCTTCCCTTCTCTCTAAAAAATACATGAAATCTTAAAAAAAAAAAAAAACAAAACAGTCCTGTTCAACCCATGTGAGGGTGGTGGTCTCTCTTAATTTGTCTCTCTGCTCCTCTGTCCTCTCCTCACTACATTAGACCCTATCCAATGTTGGGAATTGGTTCCCCCAAAATATGATTTGTATTATGTGGCAGGATAATATTTTAAGAAATTTATTAATATTTCCCCCTCCATTTCATCCTCTAACATTTTTTCATCCTTTACCTTTGAGTTATGAAGTGCTATGAGAAAAAAGAAAAACAAAGACACAAGCTGGGACCCCTCTGCCCTTTCACCATATCCAGACCAGGAGAGACCTTGAAGTCCTGACAAGGAGAGTACAGTGGGAACTCTCAGGGAGCAAGCCTACAGCACTCAGAAATTAAAATGTCTTGGGATCCCTGGCATGAAAGGTGACAACAGTCAAGGACCAACTGTCTTCTCCAATGCTTACTAAGCCCCACAGCCCCTGAGCATGGGGTTGCTGGCTGATCCTTGCCGAGGTGTTATTTTCACCACAGAGTAAAATGAGGGCTAGAAATAAAGTTCCATTTTAGTTCTTGGATATTTTAGTTTAAGGCTTGACATTTCAAAAGCTGTCACTGACCATGCTGCTTTCCTAATGAAAGGGGCTTAGTGACTCCTCATTGTCTTCCAACTTAATTCCATATGTCGTCTATGCGCTCTACAGTGTAATCATCTCAACCCATCCTAGCCAACCTGTCAGATGTCCCAGTCTCTGCCTCCAGCCCAGACCTGGCTCCTGAGCTCCTGCTGGGTATACTCCACTACTGGTGGCTAAGGTTTCCACCATGATGTCCCATAGCTACCTCAATTTATTGTCTCCACATCCACTTCCTTCACTTCTTGTGGTTCTCACTGCTGATGGCCCCACAAGAAACACAGTCATAGGAGCGGAAATCTTGGAGTCATTCTTGTCCTCCATCTCTTTTAATAATACACATCTCATCAATCACAACACCCAGCACAGCCTATTTTCTAAATATTTTTGGACTCTCTTTTCTACATTCCTACTCCTACCACTTTAGTTCTGGCCTCATTATTTTTTAGTCTGACTACAGACTAAAAAAGTCTGCCTGCTCTTTTGCCATCCCTCCACCCCACCCCTGCCACACACACACACATGCACACACACGCACACAGCAGTCAGAGAGAGGTAGCAGAGTGTAGGGGTTAAGAGTTTGGCCTTGAAAACAGGAAATCTTTCTGCTCCTTACTACTTGAGTGACCTTGGGCAAATTTGGTACATCTTTCTGGATACGATAAAGGTTATTGTGAGGTTGAGCTTTATAAACCACAGCTGGCCCTAAATCAGGTAAGAAAACATTGTTATCATTATCTTTCCCAAATGCAAATGTGTTTTGTCACATCCCCCGAAACCTTTAGGTGATTGCCCAGTCCTCTGAATAAAGCTCAAAGTTCACACACTGCCCTCTCAGCACCTTCATAATCTAATCCCTCTCTGTCTAACTACCTTATTTCCCATCACTCTTCATTTAGCCTTATACACTGGCATCCAGTGTTCTTCCTATAGAGCCTTTGCACAGGCTGTCCCTTGTGCCTGCACTGTCCTGATTCCCTTGTCACTCACTGAGCCCCTATCTCATTATCCTTTTGCATGCTACTTCACACATACCTTCACTATTACACTTATCACAATGTAATATACCTTTTTTATGTGTCTGACACCCTCTTTAGACTGCAAACTACCTGAGGGAAGGAATGTCTTACTCATATTTCAGCCGTATCCCTGACCTTTCATACATTTGGGTTAAAGCCATTTTGCTTTTACAAAAGATCTACAGTAGTACCTGTTTTCACTAACCAAAAAAATACAAAGAGGATTTTCACTTTTACAAAAAATGGTGAAAATAGTGTTCAGCATTAGTTTTGTTGTGAACCATTCTGTTTAGAGGTGGTACATACCCCTAGCCGCAAGAGTGTCTTCCCCAAGCTTTGTTCCTGGGAACTACACTCAGCATCTTAGCATCAAGCTTCCATAGCTTCGAACTGTGTGAGCCTCTGTACTTTATCTCAATTTATTTTGTGTATCCATTAGCAAGATGTGTCCTAAGGTATTAGAAAAGCTTAAGAGAGCTTGTGAGGATGATACACAAATATAAAAGCTGTGTAATTAAGTGTATTTCTATGACTGAGTAGGTTAGTTTTTGGATCCGGAATGCTCACAATTTTTTCATATAAATTAATGGTAATTGCTTCTTTGCTTTAATGCATTCTGGCATACAAATTTTTCATAGGAACACTCTACTTTTGGATAGGAGGAGGTGGGGGGCCTGCAATACATATTTTCAAAAAAGTTTGTTCAATGCCTTCATGAATCAATAAAATAAAAGCCATGTTTATCTCTGCTTTTGTGAGTGTATTTCTGCATGCTAATGTCCCATCTGTTTAGACTATACCAACCCTACAAATCAAATCAAGAATCACCATGATCAGAAAGCAGTACGAGACTACTCCAGGTAGACTCCTCTGGTAATGCTAACATCAAGCAAGCTTCTTAGACAAGATGGCATTCTACCCTGTATCAGGGCTATTCTCATACAGATCACCAACAGTTCCTCATGAAAGTACATGTTCCTTGAGGACAGGCATGTAGCTTACTAAGCTTCCAATCCTTTATGATCTTCAACACAGTGGGTGTTCAGTGTCAACTAAATAATGAATATATGCAAGAATGAACAGGTGAATTGATGTCTCCCTTGTCTTAACTCATGGCAGTGATCTGTTTTGTCCACTTTGGGTCATATTTATACACAATCTTGGGTTTTTGTCTAATGTTATTTTCTCAAGAGATTGTAAACCCAAGAGACAAGGTTGCCTTTTAATGCATTTCTGTTTCCCAAGACCCTGATTGCAATGCTGAAAAAAATAGTCCCAATTTCTACTGGTACTAAATACTTCTTGAGGAATTGAACCAGCCCCTCTGATGAGTAAATAGAAGTAACAAACTGTACAGAAGAAGAAATTGGTCTGGTATATTACAAGTTTTACCCAGTGTCTGTGCTTCTTCACATCCCTCTTTTTCTCCTGTTTTTCTCTTGTTCAAAGCTGTGTCTGTAGCCTCAGGCTAAACATTTCAACCAGCTGGGTTCCCACTACTTCCACCTTATTCAATGCCAATAGCAGTTTTCCTGAGGATCCCTCCTCCTTAAGCCTGCTCCTTTCCCAAGTTAACCCTGAAGATGAACCTATTGCCTTATTAACAGTCAGCAGGCCTGGGGACATCAGATTGGTTTTCTTATAACAAAAACAGCAATATCAACAATAAGAATAGCTAACATTCATGGAGAGCTTGCAATATGGAAGGTGATGAGCTGAGTGCTTATTTTTATTTTTAAAAATATTTAATAACAATATCTGTTACATTTCATTATATGAGAGTTGAATAGTGTAGGGGTATATAGAATCAAACCTGAAATGCTGAGTATTTTTTTCTGGATTTTATCAATTAATCCTCATACTAATAATATCCAACAAATATATAGTCAGGAACTATTTTATACATTTCACACCTATTAACTTGTTATTTTATAAAGATTTTATTTATTTACTTTTAGAGAGAGAGGAAGGGAAGGAGAAAGAGAGGGAGAGAAATATCAATGTGCAAGAGAAATATCAATTGGTTGCCTCTTGTAGTCCCCCAACTGGGAACCTGGCCTGAAACTCAGGCAAGTGCCCTGACCAGACTCGACTGACAACTTTTTGATCAGCAGGCTGGTACTCAATCCACTGAACCACACCAACCAGGGCTATTAACTGGTTTTCAGCTGCACCACAACCTATTGAGGTAGATGTCCTATTGTCTCTATTTTACAAATGAGGAAACTGAGGTATAGAGAGGCATAGAGAGATTCACTTACCTGCCAAAGTGACAGTGGTAGAAGTGGCTGAGCCTGAGTTCAGATTAAAGGAGTCTGGCTCCATTGTCCATGTTTTTTATTACTATGTTTTATTGCCTCTGCAGTAATGCTAACATTATCCCATTTTACAGGTCAATTTATTCATTCAGCAAATATGTATTGCCAGGTGCTCTATGAGGCTTTAGGGACATTATAGTGAATAAGGCTAAGTCCTTGTCCTCATGGGGCTTCCATTCTAGAGAGAACACTGAGACTGGAAAGTACTTGTCAAGTGAGGGTTGTTCAGCCCATATACAAACAGTCCTGGGACCAGTGGGTCTGACTGCAAAACCAATGTTTATAACCCTAAGCCACACTGCTTTCCTGAACAGAGTTCATATCAAAGACCCTGGAAGACCTAAGTGTTACTGGAAGTGGGCAATTTGTGTACCCATAGTCATTACTGTCACCTTTCCCATTGTCCTTTCTCCCTCCCCATTTTCCTTATCATTTCCCTGGCCCTTCAAGTGCAACAGGGTAGAATAAGCCTTGATAGGCGTACTCAGGGCCAGAGAGATTACTGAGAATAAGCCCACCACCACCCTGACTCAGCATAACTTTACTCATCCTTAAACTATCTTAACTTTTAAAAATACTAGCATTAACACTATTTAGCAATCCTTCTCTCTTCAGTCTTCCTGACAATCTTCCACCCCTTCCTCTTCAAGACCTTCACAGTCCTTACAAGGGGAAATTCTGTCTAACTTTAACCTGTCATACAATGTCTACTCCTCTGGTTTGAGTAGTCTGCCTAAGTCATCAGGACAGTAGGCATCCCTGTACATCTTTCCTTTTCACTAAATTACCTCTGCTCTCTAGGAATTCAACCTAGATATGTTTCTTAAACTCATATCCCTGTGAGATCCTCTCCAAGTTCTTATTATCATGCTTCACTTGTGAGGCACAAACTCAGCACTGTGTTCAGAAAAATTCAGGTTTACTGCCAAAATCAGAGTAAGATGATCTGATGGCCCTTCTGAGCACTCTTTCTCTTTTTTTCACATTTTAATTTATTTATATATATTTAAATATAGTTTATTTATTATGCTATTACAGTTGCCCCATTTTCCCCCCTTCACTCCCCTCCACCCTGCACACCCTCTCCCACTGACATTCCTCCACTTTAGCGGGGGATTGTCCATGTCCATGTGTCATACTTACCAGGTCTTTAGCTTCTACATTTCCCATACTATTCTTACCCTCCCCCTGTCTATGCTCTACCCACCACCTATGCTACTTATTCTCTGTACCTTTTTCCCCTCTCTCCTCCTCTCACTCCCCTGTTGCTAACCCTCCATATGATCTCCATTTCTGTGCTTCTGTTCCTGTTCTAGTTATTTGCTTAACTTGTTTTTGTTTTTGTTTTAGTTATGGTTGTTAATAATTGTGAGTTTGCTGTCATTTTACTGTACATGTTCTTTATCTTCTTTTTCTTAGAAAAGTCTCTTTAACATTTCATATAATAAGGGCTTTGTGATGATGAACTCCTTGAATTTGATCTTATCTGAGAAGCACTTTATCTGTCCTTCCATTCTAAATGAAAGCTTTGCTGGATAGAGCAATCTTGGATGTAGGTCTTTGGATTTCATGACTTGGAATACTTCTTTCCAGCCCCTTCTTTCCTGTAAGGTCTCTTTTGAGAAATCAGCTGACAGTCTGATGGGAACTCCTTTGTAAGTAACCATCTCCTTATCTCTTGCTGCTTCTAGGATTCTCTCCTTCATTTTAATCTTGGGTAATGTAATTATGCTGTGCCTTGGTGTGTTCCTCTTTGGGTCCACCTTCTTTGGGACTCTCTGAGCTTCCTCGACTTCCTGGAAATCTATTTCCTTTGCCAGATTGGGAAAGTTCTCCTTTGTTATTTGTTCAAAGAAGTTTTCCGCTTGTTGCTGTTCCTCTTCCCCTTCTGGTACCCCTATAATTCAGATGTTGGAATGTTTAAAGATGTTCTGGAGGTTCCTAAGCCTCTCCTCACTTTTTAAAATTTTTATTTCTTTTTTTAAAGATTTTATTTATTTATATTTATAGGGAAAGGGAAGGAGAGGGGGAGGTTAATATCAGTGTATAGTTGCCTCTCTTGTGTCCCCTGCTGGGAACTGGCCTGCCATCCAGGCATGTGCCCTGACAGGGAATGGAACTGCGATCTTTTGATTTACAGGCCCGCATTCAATCCACTGAACTATGCCAGCCAGGGCTGAATTCTTATTTCTTCATTATTTTCTGGTTGGATGTTTCTTTCTTCCTTCTGATTCACTCCATTGATTTAAGTCCCGGTTTCCTTCCCATCATTATTGGTTCCCTGTGCATTTCCATTTATTTCACTTAGTGTAGCCTTCATTTTTTCATCTAATTTGTGACCATAATAAACCAATTCTGTGATCATCCTGATTTGAACTGTGCACCTGATAGGTTGGCTATCTCTTTGTCGCTTAGTTGTATTTTTTCTGGGGCTTTGATCTGTTCTTTCCTTTGGGCCATTTTTTCTGTCTTGACACATTTGTTATCAGTAAGGAGCAGAGCCTTAGGTGTTCACCAGGGGAGGGCAACCCAGTTTCTGGGCTGTGACACTGTATGTGGGAGTGGAAGAGGGAACAATGGTGCTTGTTCAGCTCTCTGCCAGATTTCAGTCACTTCCTCTGCTTCCCACAAGCAAATTGGGCCCTCCTGGTGCTGATTCCCATGTGGGTGGGTTTGTATATGTTCTAGGTCTCTCCAATGAACTCCTTTGAGGCTGAGAGTTTCACCTGGCACCTCAACCCCCACAAGTATTTTCAGTCAATGTTTTGAGGCTTTTTTCCCCTGAGCCAGGACCCTGGGTTGCACGGTCTGTCTTGCTCCCCAGTTTTGCCTGGTTTATCTGTGTGTGAATGTGGGACCACCCAGTCCACCAGCCACCTTATGTGCTGCACTCCTCTGCAATCGCCATCTCCATTGGTCCTCCTGCTGCCCCCTTGTGGCCTGGGGTCTGCCAGCTGCCACCTTGCCGTGAGCACTCTCCTCCTGGCCACCCGACTCCACCCCTTTTACCAGTCTGGATGAATGTTTCTTCTTTAACTCCTTGGTTTTTAGACTTCCATATAGTTCAATTTTCTGTCAGTACTGGTTGTTTTTTTGTTTCTAAATTGTTGTCCTTATTTTGGTTGTGTGAGGAGGCACAGTGTGTCTACCTACGCCCCCATCTTGGCAGGAAGTCCCCTGAACACTCTTTCTGATAGAGACACCATGGGCCTCAGTGATCTAGGGAGCCTGAGCAAGTGTCCATCTAGGGATAGGCTGGGGATCCTGGGAAGATCTTAGCCTTTTCTTCTGAGCGCTAAGATCTGGGGACTTAGAAAGGATGGTATGTACAGGAGTTCCACAGAGGGTATAGTAGGCAAACCAAGGTACAGCTTTCTCCCTCCCCACAGTCCTGGGCCTGGGAATATAAGAACCCCTTTCAGATTTCAAAGACCTCTGGGAGGAGAAGAGGGCACAGGATTGGGATGCTTTTTCCCTCAGTGTCTTGTACCACACAGATGTGGGACTCTCCATCATTCAGGCCTCAGGGAGCTCTTTGAAGACATCTGGTGGCTCTAAGTGAAGTCCCCATAGGACCACCTCAAAAAGAGTTGATCAGAAGACTTAGAAGTGTGGTATCTGTACCCCCATCTCTATCTCACATTGCATGACTTCTTCCTATCTCTGGAACAGCTACTTTTCATGGACATTGACATTAAACGAGAAGCTCATTCTTTTTTTTTAATTCTTTTTATCTATTTATCTTTAGAGGGGAAGGAGAGAGGGAGAGAAACATCAATGTATGGTTGCCTTTTGTGCATCCCCTGCTGGTAGTTAGCCTGCAAGGAACCAGCCTGCAACCCAGGCATGTGCCCTGACTGGTAATCGAACCGCAATTGTCTGGTTCGCAGGCCTGCACTCAATCCACTGAGCTACGCCAGCCAGGGCCTAGAAGCTCATTCTTAACCTTAGTTCAGATTCCCTCCAAGATGAAGTCTTATATGTAGGAGGTCCATTCAGGAAAGTAATGCTAAGAAATAGATTTGGGGATTTTGAGTCTGTGAAGATTAAAACAGGGCAGAAAGAGAAGCCAATTCATGATTAATTTCTTTATCTGATCATCACTGTGGGCAACCAGAGCTCAACCTTACTTAGAGCCCACTGAAGAGTCCTTATGTAATACACTCAGACCTGGCAGCCCACAAGGTGGAAGACATATCAGTAAGTATTAGTACACCAATTTCCGCTCCCATTGATTAAGTATTGTCTGTTGGGTGTTAACTTTCAGGTTTATGTGGGTATCAGAGTGGCTGAATAGGTTCCTACGGCGGCAGGGCAGACAAGCCAAGATGAGTAAGTGGGTGTGGCTTAATGTACAGAAAGCTACAGTGCTGCCAGACTGCACTTGCCCTAGGCTAGTTGCCTACAGCAATGGCTGCAGTAGTAAGGTGGGTCCAGAGAATGTAAGTGGGGCACTGGATTTAGAAGAGCACATCTCTTTCCATTCCCCTCTGCCCTCAGATTCAGATCCCAGCATCCCTTCAAATTCATTTCAGTCCTCTCCCATAAAGCTTTTCCAGAGGAATCTGGTCATAGCCAACTTTCCCTCTTACTCTCCTAGAATGCATTCACTAATCAGCACTCATTTTTGCTTGCTTTGAATTATATATCACAATGTTTTCACTCCTATCATGATAACTTCAAGGGAGAACTTCATGCACCCTACTGATAGAAACTTGTAGAGTGATGGATGTAAAACAGGCTATGGGGCCTGTCAATCAGTGATCATTGAATTGAGTGGTATAAACATTATTAGCAATAATAGCTCTGCAGTTTTCAAGCATTCGGTTGAAAACATTTGCTCTTTGCTTATTCACTTCTTAGAGATGAGAGAGGTGAACTTGAATGAAAGTTTTGTTTGGTGCTCTGGATTTAAAATTTAGCCCCTGGAACATGGTACTTTTATACTCCTCACAATCAAGTTATCTCTAGTAGAAAATGTACCCTGTGACCATCTTTTTGAAGACCTGACATGTGCTAGAGTGGATATCCCAGCTAGTCATTTTTTCTTTTGCCCTTGCTATCACTTCAGCTTGGCTCACCCAGCTTTGGGGCTAGATCCCCTCAAGTCGCTGAATATTGACCCAGAACCTTCTATGGGTACCTCCAATGATTATCTATCTCTTCTCCTGGGACAAAAATTAAAATAATAATATTTTCTTTCACATATTGCTTCGAATTAGAATTAGTGATGGATATGCTCTACTGCATTCAAATTCTCTTGCCCATTTCTTTCCAATTAGGGGAGTGGCCTGTATTACTGGTACTGAGATCAATACTTTTGAGACAAAGATAACTAGTCTTTTGAGAATTGAACCAATGACCCTGACTTTAATGGCACAATGCTTTAGCTGACACAGACCAGGCCATCACACACTCTTTGTTATCCGTACTAAATAAGGGAGCACTGAACATAAATAATAGAAGCCGTAGGTAATTCAACTCAACAAACAGCTCATGAGGGCATATGTTACACAGGAGGGTGATCTGAAAATCCCATCTTAGTTGGCATAAGAAATCTTGGGTTTGAATCGTGGCTCTGCCACTTAATAGCTGTATGACCTTTGGTGAGTCACTTGACATTTAGAGGGCTTCTTCCCCCATGGATAAAAGGGTCCTTGCTCACTGGGATTTTGTGATGATCAAACAAGATATTATATGTGAAAGTACTTTATTTAAGATTTTATTTATTTATTTTTAGAGGGGAAGGGAAAGAGAGAGAGAGAGAGAAATATCAATGTATGGTTGCTTCTAGTGGGTCCCCTGCTGGGAACTGGCCTGCAACCTAGGCATGTGCCCTGACTGGGAATCAAACCACGGTTATTTGGTCTACAGGCCTGCGCTCAATCCACTGAACTAAACCAGCCAGAGCTATGTGAAAGTACTTTTAAACAGGTGAGTGTGAAGTATTACTAGTTTTCATGTAAGAGTGAAAAAGACTGTACCTTTAAGGCCATTAACTTTTGGCTGAGTCTTATTGAGCTGAATTTCTTCCAGAAAGAAAATGTCCTTGAGGAACAAAAATCAGGGCTCCATCCACTTGAAGAAAGAAACATTCTTGTGGGAATAATTCTCCTTCCTTTCATAGGACTTTCTGTAGCTTCCCAGCCAAAGAGGGGACTGCTGATATGATACCATCTGAAAATGTTAACTGCTAAGTAAAGGTCCCAAGCCTGGAAAACATGTACAAGTTGTGCAGTATTGACAGATATATTCGGGTAGACCCCCAAACAGGTATTATACAGATATTCTGGAGAAAATCATTCTTGGCTAATGATTTAAACATAAAATTTGACCATAATTTTCAGAATGTCAGAAAACTTCTCCCCATAAGTTCTATTTAATTTTAGAAGATGTATACATTCTCTGACTGGAGAATGTATACAGTCAGACCTTTTACAACTAATTAAGTTGCAGAAATGTTAAGTCATGCACATTTTGGCTCAGATTTAATAAAAACATAAAGTGAGAACCAAAAGTTACCTAAGTTTGGGAAAACTGTAGTTAGATTTCAGAGAAGGTTGAAAAAATTTGGAGAGCTTAAAAAATCAAACTGGGAAGATTACAGAATTTAATTCACTAGAAAAATCATTCAGCTATGAATACATCTGAAGTAGATGAGTGAAAACATTATGTCCTTTATTCTTTTGACATTTATTGCATGTGATGTGGCAGGACATGTTCTAGTGGCTGGAGTGTGGAGTAGATCCTCATTACCTTCAGGGTGTACTCATCTGCTAGCTATTAAGGATTCACAGCTGCACCCTTTTCTGGAGCCCCACAGGTGAGAAATACTGCCCCCAGTGATGCCTGGAAGGTAGTAGCCCTTCCCCACATAGACTATGGGGGCAGCCTGCCATCAATGATCAGTTGTTGGGTGTTGGGGGTGATAAAAGCTCAGCCCTCTAGTCTCAAGATGGAACAATTCTGTGGCATCATCAACATTCAGAGCTCTCCTGGAGGCTAGCTTGAGGCTAGACTTCAGCTGAACCTACAGTTGATCTCCCTTTTCCCTTTTCTGTTTCTCATTTCTGCCGGTTTCACTTGAAACTACTCCTTCAATAAAACACTTGCTTAGGAATCTTTGTTTTGGACTTTGTGTCTAAGGAAACCTCCTTACGGCAAAATGCAACACTGGACAAATCAGAATCAATCTCTATCCTCTGGGAGCTTGTTTTGGTGAATAAATAAATAAAATACCAACAAATAAACAGGTACTTCCAGTGCAGAGTGGCAGTGGCAAGGTCAGAAATCACACAGTGCTCTGGGCACAGAGATCTTTTTAGACTGAAAGTTTCTGAGCTGAGAACTCAAGTGTGACCAGGGGCTGGCTAGGTAAAGGGGGTGGGAGGCAGAATTTTCCAAGCAGAAAAAATAGGAGATATAGAGGTAGAATGAGACACACTGCAAATGATTCAGTATGACTGAAGAGAAGGATGCCAGTGGCCGGAAAAGAGACTAGAGAGACTATGAGAGGCCCTTCATAATCTGGAAGTGATCCAGATTATGAAGGGCCTGGTAAGCTATGAACAAATTTGTACTGTATCCAGGGCAAAGAAAAAACAATAACATTTCAAGAGGAGGATTCATGATAAGACTTTTATTAAAAAAAAATCCTGGGCTGTAGAATGGAAAAATGACTTAAAAGGTCAAGGCTGATGGTAGGGACATAACACCAGTCACTATTTCAGTTTTAATGTAATACTTAAGGACTAGAACATTAGTATTAGAGAGAGGTTTAAGTTCTGCTTGCACTCTCAGGGAACTCACATTTTGGTGGGGAAAACAAATAATTAAACAGATTATTAGAATAGATACGTTTTAGCCCTGGCTAGTGTGGCTCAGTGGATTGAGTGCTGGCTTGTGAATCAAAGGGTCACGGGTCCAATTCCCAGTCTAGGGCACATGCCTGGGTTGCAGGCCAGGTCCCCAGTAGGGGGTGCTCGAGAGGTTACCACACATTGATGTTTCTTTCCCTTTCTTTCTCCATCTCTTCCCCTCTCTAAAAATAAATAAATAAAATCTTTAAAAAAAAGAATAGATAGGTTTTGAAGTGAAGCTATAGGGTGGATCCTAGGGGTTGATGGAACTGAGAGTGGGACAAAGACTACAAAGGTCAGAACTGAAATTGCAAATAGTCACGGGGATGAGGGTGGGGCAAGGAAGGGAAGGGTAGAATAGCCTGGAAAGGATTTTTTTAATACCCTTAACTCAGACAAAATAATTAACTGTAACATCATATCACTAGGAAGAGTTTTAGTGCTCTTTAGTTCCATGTCTCTAAGACTGTGATATCATGGCATCCTTAGAGTTCTGAGGGGTTCTTACAAGTAGAGGACACCATAGTGTGGGTAGCTCACACCAAGCAGACAAACTTGAACAGAGTGTTGTTGTTTTGGTAAATTGGGACTTCATTCAAGCTTTTTTTGGAAAAAAAAAAGGAATGGAAGGAAGGAAAGAAAAGAGGAAGGAAGGAAGGAAGCTACTAACTTAGGTCAATGTAGAGAGGAATCTGGGGCCCAGAGAGGTTAGGTAACTTGCTTAAGACCATACAGCTAATCAGGGGTCAAGCTGGGCCTAGGATATAGATCTTTGATTCTCAGTCCAGTGTTTTTTCTTGCTATATCTGAGACCTTAAACTTCTGAATCACCTAGTCCACATTCAATTGTATCTTCAGATCATTCTAAATTGTAGTAAAAGAGATGTGTATAGAAAGTCTTGAAGTAACATTTGTTCTTTATAATGTTGATGAAATGCCATAGGAACTTACCTCTTGTTTATATTAATTAGCCTGTGGTAAAATTGGTTTTATTATACATAGTTTAGCTTAATTGCAGAACCTATTAACCACAGTGAGTAAGAACTAACTGTACTTTAAAATATCATGAAAATAAGGCATGGGGGGGATATTATAGAGCAGCATCAAAATCATTGCCAGCATGTGACCTTTCACAATTGAAATCCCCTTAAATTTGCATCATAGCAGCCATAAAAAGTTAACCCAGGAGGAAGCCCCTTTCTTGCTGGGGACCCAGGCTTTGATTCCCTTTCACCAGAGTTGACCTTAAGTTTAAACAAACATCACAACTTTGATGGCTTGAAAACTCTACCGTGACCTCTATTACAATTCTCAAGAAAGGATAGAATCATGACTCTTGTACATTCAGAATGAACACTCATTCGATATCTTATTTAATTTTTTCTTAAATTGGTTTTAGAGAGAGAGAGAGAGAGAGGAAGGGAGAGAAAGAGAGGGAGAAATATTGGTTAGTTTGTTTCACTTATTTATGTATTCATTGGTCACATCTTATATGTCCCCTGACTGGCGATTGAATCTGCAACTTTGGCACCTATCAGGACAATGCTCTAACCAACTAAGCTACCTGGCCAGGGGCAGGGATCTTATGTAAGTCAATCAATGAGAGAATTAGCTATTATAATAAGTTCTAAAGCAAATCCAAAAGGCAGTAGACCCCTTTCTACATCAGGAATACTTAAATAAGTGTGCAGAAAAAGGCAAAACTGGCTTCTTTGACAATGGGTATGGAAATGAATTAAAACTCTACTAGAAGGGACAAAATTTGCATGTCTACAGACAAGAAGTATTTTGCAATGCTGTCAGTTACCTAAAATTTACAGAGTAGTAAAGTAACTCCCACAGAATCAAAATCAGATAACACAAAAATGTGTGCTATGGGCAACATGTAGTTTTCCAGTTATGCACAATATTTTTCCTTATCCATGAGAAAAGCAGAGGCACATTTTACAAACATGGGGATCTCAGGTTCATTTTCCTGTGTTTTTATTTTTATTTTTCCTTTTCCTGTGTTGTACATACATACAAAACTATACAAGTGTATGTATATATGTGTTTACACATACTTTTTAAAATAAAACCTTCACACAATAATACTAATCCTTACTATATGCAATGCACCTTGATATTTCCTTTTTTATTTCTTTGTTACTGCTGATAACCACACAAATTAATTTCACAACTAAGTAGTAGGTTACCATTCACTTATGGATCAAGGCTTCAGTTTGAAAACAGGGTACTCAAACTGTTTTGGAGGACCAATTTTTAAATATTTTATCATATCAATCCTTCATATACTGATACCTTTATAGAACATAATAAAAATAAATTAGTACCAAAATAAAGTGAAAAAAAACCTACAGACTTATAAAGTGCAAACTCAAATTTTTTATTATTAGATGCAACAGACATAAAATTGGACGTTGAGGCAAGGCCAAATTTCTGTTAAGGTTTTCAAATGCTTACTCTCTTAGTTTCTACACTCTGGAACAGTGGTGGGTTGGGTACCTTACACCACACCATCGGTACCAAACTATCATCTATTAGTGGCACTGACACCAGCTTTGACAGTACCTAGATTTTTTGTTTTCCAGGAACTGACAATCCCTCAGGCTATCTCAGTCAATGGGAGTTTACTGAGACACACCAGTGGCAATAGGAGAGAGGCACATCATAGGAACATCTGGCAGCAGTGGCCTCACAGTGAAATGTCATATGGGCACTGGGCAGATCTGCCCCCAAAAGTGGGTCTTCATCTTTATACTGTTCATTACAAGCATGAATAAGCTATTCTCTGAAGGTGCTATTCTGTGTTCATCTTTAAAAAAGATTTTATTTATTTATTTTAAGAGAGAGAGAAACATCAATGTGAGAGAAACATCAGTTGGTTGCCTCCTGTACATGCCCCAACTGGGTACCAAACCCACGACCTAGGCACATACCCTGACAAGGAATCAAACCTGTGACCCTTTGATCTGTGGGAGGATCTTCCAACTGAGCCACACTGGCCAGGGTCCAAAGCATATTTTACATTTCTTTACTCCAAAACTCTCAATAATACTGAGATGTTACTCCCCAGGAGACTTAAGAAGGGGAAAGCTGTCCACCACAGCAGTAGCTGTATATAACTTCAGATACAGACCCTTCTGACTCCAAACTAGCCTTCCCTAGAACTAGATTAAAGAGAAACACTGCAGAATTTACTCATACCCAAAGGTATGTTTCAATATCTCCCTCAATTCAGGAAAACTTTTGCCTTTGTGAAGATTTTTGTAAGTCTTCAATCTCTGAGTACAAACCATAGTTTATACTATCCTCCATAGCAGGCAGTAAAGCATCATTTCAAAAGAATAATGACAAACTCAATGAAACATATTGAACAATGAAATTATATTAAGAAATAGCCCTGGCTGGTGTGGCTCGGTGGATTGAGCGTGGGCCTGTGAGCCAGAGGATCGCGGTTCTATTCCCGGTCGGGGCGCATGCCTGGGTTGCGGGCCAGTTCCCGGCAGGGGACTCACGAGAGGCAACCATGCATTGATGTTTCTCTCCTTCTCTCCTTCCCTTCCCCTCTAAAGATAAATAAATAAAATGTTTAAAAAAAAAAGAAATAGACAGTGGACAGTGAGCAGTTTCTCCCTAAAACTAAGAGAGAGTCATTGCCCACTATCAGTCATTCTTGTATTTGAGAAAATTACAAATTAATCCATGTCCTATACTTTAAGGGCTGCTCATGAATAGTCACAACTAGTTATGCTGAATCCTTGAATTCTAAAGTCTGTTCTTATACCTCTACTCCATATCCTCTCATTCATTTCATTTAATACCCAATGAATAGACATATTATTTGATGTTTAGATTTCTTAGTCTTGTTTATATTTTCCATATGTAAGATATAGTGTGTGAAGTGCTTAATATCATATCTGCTGCATAGTAAGCACTCAATAAATGTTAACTCTGACATACATATGTATTAAACATATACTATCTATATTGCTTGAGTCATTTTTTGTGCATGGGGTTGTATTGCTTCCTACTTAGGTTATAGTTATGTTTATTATTCAATAATATTCTGCTTTCTCCTAAGTTATCACAGGTGGTTTATTTTAAAATTTATTGATTGATTTAGAGAGACAAGAAAAGAGAAAGAAAGAACCATCAATGTGAGAGAGAAACATTGATTGGTTGCCTTCTGTATGCATCCCATCCGGGGATCGAATTTACAACCTGGCTTATGCCCTGACCAGGAATCAAACCGGCAACCTTTCAGTTCATGGAATGACACTCCAACCAACTTAGCCACATGGCCAAGGTGAGGTATTGTTTTTCTGTGGTAGTCCCCTCCACTAGCTTTCAAGCTTATCTCGGAAGTCTCTTACAGGCTGGCTAACTCCCTGAAGTTATTAGAACCAAGAATGATCTGTGCCCAGTGAGCACCCAGCAAATGCTGCTCACTGGCTGGCTGGCTGACTGATTGATTTACTACCACCTCCTCTCTATCCTTTTATAAGCATTCAACCCTGCGAATATAAGAACCCTTTTCTACATTTTCTACCATCCAGAACAGTGTCCCTAGATCTCCCTGCCTCATTGGCTCACCATTTCATTTAATCTTTTCTCCCTTTTCCTGGACTTTCTAACTTGGTTTTTCTCCCCTAGACTATCATTTTATTTTTTTAAGTTTATTCAATTGTGTTTCAAGTACAGTTTTCTGTCACTTACTCCTATTCCAGCCCACCCCCCCCAGTGCTCCCCACCTCCCTCCCATTTCCACCCCCCTTAGTTTTTGTCCACGTATCCTTTGTACTAGTTCCTATAAATCATTCTCCTTTTCCCCTGAAATTCTCTCCCCTCTGGTCACTGTCAGCCTAGACTATCATTTTAACTTAGTGCACATGTTATTTAGTTTTGGAAAATGTTTCTTATTTTCTCCTATATCTTAATTTGGCTGTACCCATTTCTATGGAGCCTATGAGTATAAATGAGACATGGCTCAAAGAGTTTCTTGTAAAAAATGAAAAGCTCCATGCAGACTGTCAGAGAAATTAAACACATACTTTAGACTAGTAGCTGAATCTATGGGGAAGAAAGCTCCTTTAGCTCATCTTCTCTATGAAGCTGTATTGAGTGAATGTTTTTAAAAGAATGCTCTGAATATTGAGGGAGGTTGGATTGGGATGAAGACTTGGCCATCTGGATGAGAAGGACTGAGATGCTGAAACAGATCTCTGGAGTTAATACATTTCACAGTCCTCTGCCTTTATTTTGCTTCTGTCTCAGTTTAGGAATAGACACCTGCTTTGAGCTTGTTAAATGGCAGGCAGAAGTAAGGAAGTGAAAAAGTGGTAAAGCAAACTTCTCTGTAAACCATTCTCCCTATAAAACTAAGCAGGTAGTGAAAAAGTGGTAAAGCAAACCTATGCAAACTGTTCTCCCTGTAAAACTAAGCAAGTAGTTCCCAGAGTGAAGGTAACTCATGCAATCTCTTGGCTCAGTGCTGAGTGTAGTACCAAGATTCATGCATATTTACATACCTGCAGATTTTTTCTTTTTTTAAATCAAGTCTTTTTTGAAATCAATACAATTCCATTGTATTTTCATACATATAATTATCTAGTTTACCCTATAAACGATTCATTTACAATTCAATTAAACAGCCAAGGAGAAAAAAATGTTAAAATAAACAAGTTTAAATAAGATATAATATGTATAATGAGACATAACACATACTCATATCTCAGTGTTTGATTTGAACAATTATACAAAACAGGTCATTTGAGGCTATGCCAAATATCAGGGATCAGATGACCTTTAATTTCCTGCCAAGCTGGAAAGTCTATGATTTTGTGATCTGAATGAAAAATGAAAAATGCAGTGCATCATCCAAATGTTTCTAAGAATCCAGCTGTTTGATGTAAGGTAGACAAAACACCCAGACAACTGACAGATGTATTTCATTTTTATCCAGATGTTTTTGCATTGTTTTTTAGCCTGACACATAGCAAAGTTAAATGACTTATTCAGACTTGTGACAAGATCTTCTGAATATATGGGCAACAGAATTGTTTAGATGCTTGCCGTTTAGTATGAGTAGCACCAATGTTTTGCTACTGCTGCACTGATAGATTCTGGATCCACAAAATGAGAATAGTCAATTCAGTTCTCTCCATTCTCTACCTCTTTGTTCTCACTCCTCTCCCCCACAACACACCCCAACTAAGGTCTCTGTTAACCTGGGCTCTGACACGTGACAAAATGGTCTCCATCATAGGGCTGTGCATCATGGCCTTTGTCTTTGAAGTAGCTCTTTCTACGGTGATCACTGTGTCATCAAGGCTACAGGCTGGTCAGATAAAAATGTCTAGCCATTTTAAATATTGATTGCAAGATAGGCAATCATAGCCACCATTCATTCTCTCATTATCATGGTCAATAACATAATTCATTTAGAGTTGGCTATGACCTACAGGCCTACCTGAGGTGACTGATGCTGACCAAAAGTCCTATCTACATTCCATAAATCTTAATGCTGCCCTTGAGTTTGCAGCTGAAGCTTCTGTGTACAGAGCTCTGTACTATTTGCAAATCAGGCTCTTTGACTTTTAGCCTCTTCCAGTTGCCTTGACTGCCAGTGAGTTAATTTCCCAGGACCTGATTACTGCCCATTCCAGGTCCATCTGGTACTTCTCATGCCCAAATGTCTCTAGCTTGGCCATTCAGTTTGAAATTGTGCTTCTAATTCATCTTCTTCTGCAACCCTTTCTGGCTTCTTTGCTTCCAGCACCCTGTGCCCTCACTTCCTTTACCATTGCCCATTGTTACTCAGGCCCTGCCTGAGTCTGGATAGTGTGGCCTTGGCTGCCCAGAAGGCTGGTTCTAGACCAAACTCCCTATGTGATTTTGAGCAAGTCACAATAGCTCCCTGGGCCTCCTTGTCTTTATCTTAACATGAGAGTGTTGGACTGAATCAGGTCTGAGGCTCCCTCCAATTCTAAAATTATACTATCTCTCTAATACTGTTAGACTTGCTGTCTTCCAAGGGGTCACTGCTCAACATTCTGCCTTGTTGTTGTGGAGGGATTTAGGGAGAGGTTTGAAAAAAATGAGGTTCTAGGACTAACATTCTGAAAAGTTACAAATTGTGTTTGCTAGTCTTCTCATCTTCATGATCCCACTCCTTTTCTTCTCTGATGAATTGAAAATTCAGAGACCTAAATGTACATATTATGACAGTTTTGTCACTTCCTCAAATTACACAATTTGAGGAAGTGACAAAGGAAGTTACAAAGGAAGGTACAAGTAAGTTTAGCACCCTGAGTATTATGCAAGCATTGCTGCTTCTGGGCCCAGGATGGGGGTACATGGTGGAAAGAGGTTCTGAACAAGGAAGAGGAAAGGGAGTAGAGCAGATCTGGGAGAGATCTAAAGAGACTGAGGGAAGTTGCCTGCACTCAGGAGAACATAGCAGGAGTGTACACCTAAGCACCTACTCAGTACTTTGTTTGGAGTTTCAATGTGCTAATTTCAAATGAACATAACACTTCTGAAAAAAGTAAATTAGCATATACACAGTGTTTGGATGTCTCTAGTGTTTAGACTTCTAAATAAATAATCATCAGTGATATTAAAATTTTGCTCAATCCTGGTATAGATGGTCCATGCAGATCAGGTCAAGTGCTTTTCCCCTATGTGTTTATACAGGTAATATCAGGATTTTGAACAGGTTTTTAGAAGTCACAATGGGTGTTAGTCTAAGAATAGGGTATTGAAGTAGAGATGAGGCATTTCCATACCTTCTCATGAGAATGAACCAGTGGAGTCTTTCCTGTTGTGATCAGGATTGTTTTTATAATTTAAAAACACCAGCTGATATAGTGATTGACTTTCCCACAACGTAATTCTAGTGGTGATGAAAAAAGATCACTTAAGATTATCATTGATTTTGCCTTGGCTGCTGTAGTTCAGTGGATTGAGCACCGGACTGCAAAACAAAGGGTCACCAGTTTGATTTCCAGTCAGGGTACATGCTTGAGTTGTGGGCCAGTTCCCCAATAGGGGACGCGTGAGATACAACCACACATTGATGTTTCTCTCCCTCTCTTTCTCCCTCCCTTTTCCTCTCCAAAAATAAATAAAAAATTTTTTAAAGATTATCTCTGATTTTGGTCTCTAAGTTCAGGAATATTTCTGAATAAGCAACTATTTCCAAATTAAATCATAAGAGATCAAGTGTATGTCTTGTGTAGGGTTAACACAAGATGAGAAGGGACACACACCTCTGCTTGGGGCTGGCCAGAAACATTATCCTCCTTTGGTGAGATGGGCTGTTGTCAGTGGAACAGAGGATGACCAGGGAAAATTGATTCACTCTCCTGCTCACCCAATAACTCTTTTGTCCTCACGTATACTCCTTGTTTCCCCCCTCTCCCTTTTCTGATATCCCTTTAAATGTTTCTCCCCTATAATCCATTGGTTGAGAGTTTGCTTTAAAACTCATTGAGCATTTTGTTCTTTTGCAAATGACTTTCTCATTGGCCAGGAGAACCTTAGGTCAGGATATCCCTGCTCCCAAAGTTTCTGGAGTAAGTGAAAGCAAGAGGGATTATCTGAGTGTTGGGGAACTTACATGTTAATACTAAAATTCCTTAGGGTGTGGAGAATTAGCCTAAAGGACTGAATTATATTGGATCTGAGTTGAGCTGTATGTATGAGAATGTGAGTATAAGGCTTTCACGGCAGCTGCTGGCTGAGCCAAGTTGAAGATAGAATGACAGAGATGATTTGGAAGACAACCTGAGCAGCTCCTGGATCAGAAAGGCTCCAATGAGAGAATATGGGGCAAGTCTCAGCTGGAGTCACCTGAGGGTAGCTAGATACATCATGATTTCTTAACTGTTGAAAAGACTGTGGGTCCAGAAAGAAAATGAGGAATCTGGAAAAGTAGGAGAAGTCAACTATGCATAATATTTTTATTGGGAGTTTTAAAAATATTTTATTATTTATGTGTCTTTAGAGGGGAAGGGAAGGAGAGAGGAAGAGAAACATCAATGTATGGTTGCTTCTTGTGCATCCCCTGCTGGGAACTGGCCCCTGCCAGGAACTGGCCTGCAACCCAGGCATGTGCCCTGACTGGGAATTGAACTGCGATCATCTGGTTCGCAGGCCCGCGCTCAATCCACTGAGCTACACCAGCCAGGGCTTATTGGGATTTGTTCTACAAATTTTACAGCTTGCAAAGTACAATCACAAATACTGTCTCATGTGATTTCCACAATTACCCAATATAATTGGAGAGTTTTAACTATATTTTGCATTTTATTCATTCATTCAATATATTTTGAGAGTCTTTTACTCACAAGGCACTGTGCTACATGCTCAAGATACTACAACAGAGAAGACTACATCAATAGTGGAAAAGCAATTGCAATGAAGTGTGATAATTATGTTTTGGAGAAATAAGGGTGCCACGAGGAAGATGTAATCTGGTCTATAAAAGTATTTCCAAAAGGAATGACATATGAATGAGAACTGAATAGTACATAAATGAGATTGAGCTAAGTGAGGGACAAGGGTTGGAAAACATTAGAGGTAGAGATACAATTGATAGAAGACCCAGAGACAGGAGAGACAGGGAAAGCAAGTGCACTTAGCTCACTGTAGGAACTGCAATGGGGTGATCACAGCTAGGTAAAGAATGTCAGGTGATGAATCAGAAGAAATAAGGCTGGAAGAGAGGCAGGAATCAAGCTTTGAAGGGCCTTGGAAGCCATGTTAAGGAGGATGAATGAGATATAAAAAGATAGCACAGTTTTCTGACGTGGGCAATTGGTGGATAGTTGTGTGATTTCACTGAGTGAGGGAGTCTGAGAGGAAGAATAGGTTTTGAGGAAAGATAACACAACATGCTTGTGACATTATGTGCTGCTGTCTGGTAGGCAGTTGGTTAAAAAGTCTGGATCTCAGGAGAGTAACATGGGCTGAAGATAACAGTGTGGTAGTTTTTCCACATGTCTTCAATAGTTATTGAAGACAAAGAAATGGATGAGATTGTCCAGGGAGGATAGACAGAGAAAAGAGGAACAGACCCAGGATAGAACTCTAAGAAATTCCAAAAGTAAAGGGAAGAGTGGAGGAAGAAAGCATATAAAAGTGATTGAGAAGTATGTTATTTCTGTTGAGAAAATATGCTTTGGAATCAGACAACTCTGGCTATATGTCTCTGAGCAAGTTATGACTGCTCTCTGAGCCTTCATTTCTTCCCTTTCAATGGGGCTATACTAGTACTTACCATATAGAACAGTACCTAGAAAGTTTAGCATATCCTGGCACATAGTAGGCATCAATTAGTTCTAGTTATTATGTTAATTATTTTAAGGAAAATAACAATGATAACAATAAAAGGAAGCTGTGAGAGAAATCAGAATATCAGATGAAGGTGATGTCATGAAAGCTGAAAGAAGAGTGTTTAGGAAAAACTTGTTGATAAAGACAAATGTGTTGGGAGGTCAAAATAAAAAGGCTGAAAAGGGTCTATTGAATTTAGCTGTAGGTAGGATATTGGTGACCTTTGCAAGATATATTTTAATAGCATAGTTCAAGAGGTGAATATAGTAATTGTGGGTGAAATGGATACTCTGAAGAGTCTGGTGGCTTAGCCAAGGTTAAGTGGTCATCAAACTCTGTCATCATATAGTGACCAAAACTTAGGTTGTGAGTCTCTAAATTTGGTTTTTCTTTCTACCTGTAGGTCACAAAGAAGGAGATTTAGCAAGTAAATATGACTTCATGACTCATGCTGAGTTAACTGAGAAGAGGAAGGAATAAAAACAAAAGAAAGGATGGAGGAGGGGGAGATGGAAATATCCAGCAAGGGACAGAATGTGTCAACAGAGGGGTAATTAGGTAGACCCATTCCCAAAAAAGGGAGGAAATTGGATATAAAAACAACAAACATTTATTAAACACCTATCATGTGTCAAGAGTGTTGAAACTGAGGAGGTTTCAAGATGGCAACAGAGTAGCACGGAGGGAATCCAGCTCCTGTACACCTGGTAGAAAATCCAGGCAGATCTACTGAGGAACAGCATAATCAACCAACAATTCCCCAGCATTTATGAAAATAAGAGTATGACAGAGGGACCAGACAGCTCCCAGACACGAGTGAGGACAAAAGCAGCTATGCCAGCAGCCTGGTTCATGAGTACAGACAATAAGCAGCGGCAGGTGACCTCAACCGGCCGACACCCAACAGCCTCAGTGCTGCCACCGTAGCCGGGAAATAGAGGTATAGGTCTGGGACCAGCGCTGGGGAGCCTGCTGTGGAGGGAACTCCAGAAGCCCAACACCCGGCGGGTCTACAACAGACTCTGTGGGAGCTGTGGGCCTGCTACAGGGTCCATGGGAGAGAACTGACTCTCTCCCTCCCTGTCTAAACAAGGCTGGGCAATACCGGGCAGAGACCTGTATGCTTAAGTTCACATAAAGGGTAACAAGGGCAGGGGGCCATGTTCAACTGCAGACTCTGTGGTTACCAGCCTGCCAGCCAACAAGCCCCACCAGCCTGGAGGAATTGAGAAGGGCACTGTCATTGCTGGTATTTTGGGGATTGGGCTGGGCTGAGAGGCAGGCTTTGCGGAGAAGTTTTTATTGAAAAGTGAACTGAGGTATTCTGCGACAGCAACTTACCTCATGGCCCAACCAGCCCAGCAGTCATCCAAGGGAGGGACGGGAGCACTTGGGTCCCGCTACAGGACTGGGAAGGACAGTGCCAGATCCCACGGAACCCAGGCAGCCTGCTGGGGATGTGGGCGCCCGCATCCCAGTCTGGTAGCTTGGCTGGCGTGAGTACATGAGCCTGCGCACCTGCATCCTAGCCCACAGAGAGGTCTTGCTACAACCAGAAAAACCAGTTTGGACAGTTTGAAACCGACAAGGGAAGAATTATTTTTAGCAACTTCTTTTCCAAGTAATCTTAATTTTTTAAATTGTATTATTGCTCTATCTTTAAATATTTTGTTCCTCTCCTTCTTGTCCTGTTTTTGTCCTTCTTCCTTTCTCCCCAAACTTTTCACTCATTCCTCCTTTCTCCTGACTTTTTTTGTGTGTGTGTTGGATTGTGTGTTTGCTTGTTGCTTAGTTTTCTTTTACCCACAAGAGACACAAATAACTGGGAACTGCGAAAGGACCATAGTGGGACCTAAAAAAGGGGCATCTCAACAATAGTAACACAGAGACAAATTTCACTTTGCTATAGCAGAGAAGTGCAAAGTTGCTACATAGGTGTATTATTATTGTTTTTCATTATTCTCACTTTTTTTTTAAATTTTAATAGTATCTTTTTATTCCTCCTCTTTCTGTATAGGTTTCTTAGTCCTGGCTGGTTATATTGTACTATTTGACAGGTTTCCCCTATTCTTTCCTCCACAGTATATTGCTAATTTTCTATACTTCACACCACTTGCTTTCCCTTGGCATACTACCCAAGCTCTATAACCCCCATTCAGACAGATCACATAGAGTCTGTCATGTGAATGTTGCTCTAATATTATTGTAAATAATAACTGTTTTATACAATGGAAAATACTTCACAACACATCTCCTGGATCTTAGACACCCTTACAGGTTCCTGAATTCTATTACTGTAGAGATTAACTCTATTTGCTCACACACTACACCTAGTTACTATTCTTTACTCTCACCTTACCTCAAAATCTGACCACCCATAACCTAACTGATTTCTAGATCTAACTCACAAGCCTTCCCTTCACAACATAAGACTTATGTTCGGTCCATCGTTTCTTAAAAGTGGCAAGTTAGGTCGAAGAGTACGGTTAACACTCTACATAGCCTAAAGATTATCTATTTTTCTCTACTGAATGTGACTAAATAACATAAAATACTTTTCTGCTGTAATAAATCATTTTGCCGCTCCCTTTACTGATCACACACACACACACACAAAAAGGAGTAGGTGGAAGCAGAGAACACCAAGATACCTGCAGGAGACTGCACCACTGAATTTCACAGATATTCTAACACAGAAGTTCACACCATAAACCCAGAGAATCAGAACAGATCAATTTAAGAAGCTGAGGCCAACAAGAAGAGTATCAAAAACAATGGGAAGACAAAGAAACAATCCCCAAATGAAAGAAAAGGTGGAAGTCTCAGAAATAATGTCAGATGAAAGAGAGGCAAGTCAACTATCAGATATTGAATTCAAAGCACTGGTTATGAGGACATTCAAAGAGCTTACAGCGAGCTACCACAAACTACAGGGGAGCTACAATGAACACACCACAAACTATATAAACATAAAAAAGGAAATAGAAACCATCAGCAAAGGCCAAGAGGAAATGAAGAATACAATTTCTGAACTGAAGAACATAGTAGAAGGTATGAAAAGCAGGATTGATAAGGCAGAAGGTCACATCAGTGAGTTACAGGACAGAGTAGAAAGGATCTCCCAGAAAGAGCAAGAAAAGGAAAAGAGGCACAGATACAATGAAGAGAGATTAAGAGAAATGCAAGACAATATGAAACATAATAATATCCGAACAATAGGAATACCAAAAGAAGAAGAGGAAAAACAATGGATAGAAAACCTATTTGAAAGAGTAATAATGGAAAATTTTCCTAATTTGATGAGAGAAAAAGTCACACAAATCTACGAATCACAAAGAGTCCCAATCAGGTGGAACCCAAAGAGGCCCACTTCAAGACACATCATCATTAAAACGGCAAAACTCCAAGACAAAGAGAGAATCTTAAAGGCAGCAAGGGAGAAAAAGGAAGTAACATATAAGGGAGCCCCAATAAGATTGGCTACTGACTTCTCAATGGAAACACTCCAAGCAAGAAGAGAATGGCAAGAAATATTCCAAGTAATGAGAATCAGAGGCCTACAACCAAAGCTACTTTACCCAGCAAAGCTCTCAATCAAGATAGAAGGCCAAATAAAGAGCTTCCAAGACAAAAGAAGTCTAAAAGAATGTGCCTGCAGCAAACCAGCTCTAAAAGAATTACTGAAAGGGCTGCTTTAAGGAAAGGAAGAAAAAGAGAGAGACAAAGAGAAACTGTGCTATAAAAATGGCAATGAATAAGTACCTATCAATAATAACCTTAAACATAAATGGATTAAATGCTCCAATCAAAACACATAGAATAGCTGAATGGATAAGAAAGCATGACCCACATATATGCTGCCTACAAGAGACCCACCTTAGGACAAAAGACAATCACAGACTAAAAGTGAAAGGCTGGAAACAAATTTTCCAAGCAAATGGACAAGAAAAAAAAGCCAAGGTAGCAATTCTCATATCAGACAAAATAGACTTCAGAAACAGGGCCTTAAAGAGAGACCCAGAAGGTCACTTCATAATACTCAAGGGAAGAATCCACCAAGAAGACATTAACATCATAAATATATATGCACCCAACATAGCAGCACCCAAATATATAAGAAAAATTCTAGAAGACTTCAAGAAAGATATTGACAGCAACACAATTATAGTAGGGGATTTTAACACCCCATTGTCAAAAATGGACAGATCTTCCAAACAAAATATCAACAAAGATATAACTGCACTAAACAACACCCTAGATGAAATGGACCTAACTGATATATATAGAGCCCTTCATACCAAAGAAGCTAAATACACATTCTTTTCGAAGGCACATGGAACATTTCAAAGATAGACCACATGATAGGACACAAAACGTCCCTCAACAAATTCAAGAATATTGAAATCATACCAAGCATTTTCTCTGACCACAAGGGACTGAAATTGAAAACCAACCCCTAAGAAAAAAAAACCCAAAACACTCAAAATCATGGAGATTGAATGGTATGGTATTAAACAATGAATGGGTCAAGATTGAAATTAGGGAAGAAATCAAAAAGTTTCTGGAAAAAAATGAAAATGAACTCACAACAACCCAAAACGAATGGGATACAGCCAAGGCAGTCCTGAGAGGGAGGTTCATAGCAATACAGGCTCAACTAAAGAAGATAGAAACATTTGAAACAAACAACCTAACCCAATGCCTGCAAGAACTCGAAGAACAATGACAAAGACAGCCCAGAGCCAGTAGAAGGAAGGAAACAACCAAGATCAGAGCAGAATTAAATGACATAGAGACGAAAAGCACAATTCTAAGGATCAATGAATCCATGAGTTGGTCTTTTGAAAAGATAAACAAAATAGACAAGCCTTTAAGTAGGCTCATTAAGAAAAGAAGAGAGAAGAACCAAATAAACACAATAAAAAATGAAAGAGGAGAGATTACAACTGATACCACAGAAATAGAAGGGATTGTAAGAAATTACCATGAAGAACTGTATGCCAATGAATTTGAAAACCTAGATGAAATGGACAAATTTCTAGAAAAATATAGTCTTCCAAAACTCAATGAAAAAGAAACAGAAAACCTGAACAGGCCAATAACAGCAGATGAAACTGAAGTAGTAATCAAAAAACTCCCATCACACAAAAGCCCTGGACCAGATGGTTTCACAGGAGAATTCTACAAAGCTTTTAAGGAAGAGCTAACCCCCATTCTTCACAGACTATTCCAAAAAATCCAAAAGGAGGGAAAACTCCTAAACTCTTTTTATGAAGCCAGCATCATCCTAATTCCAAAGCCAGATAGAGACACAACAAAGAAAGAAAACTACAGGCGAATATCGCTGATGAACATAGATGTTAAAATCCTCAATAAAATATTGGCAAATCGCATCCAACAATACATGAAAAAGATCATACACCATGACCAAGTGGGATTCATCCCAGGGATGCAAGGATGGTTCAATATTTGCAAATCAGTAAATGTAATACACCACATAAACAAAAGCAAAAACAAAACCCACATGATCATATCCATAGATGCAGAAAAAGCTTTTGATAAGGTACAACACCCATTTGTGATAAAAACACTCAGCAAAGTGGGAACAGAGGGATCATTCCTCAATATAATAAAGGCCATATATGAAAGACCTACAGCCAACATCATACTCAATGGGCAAAAACTAAAAGCTTTTCTACTGATATCAGGAACAAGACAATGTTGTCCACTTTCACCACTTCTATTTAATATAGTGTTGGAAGTTCTAGCCACCACTATCAGACAAGAAAAGGAAATAAAAGGCATCCAAATCCGAAAGGAGGAAACAAAACTGTCATTGTTTGCAGATGACATGATAGTGTATGACATGTCATCATCTCTTCTTTCTCAATTTTGAGAAAGAAGAACGAAGTAAGAGGGATCACACAATACTTGATATCAAACTGTATTACAAGGCCACTGTAATCAAAACAGCCTGGTACTGGCATAAAAACAGGCACATAGACCAATGGAACAGAATAGAGAACCCAGAAATAAACCCATCTCTCTAAAGTCAATTAATATTCGACAAAGGGGGCAGTAACATAAAATGGAGTAAAGACAGCCTCTTCAACAAGTGGTGTTGGGAGAACTGGACAGCTACATGCAAAAAAATGAAACTCGAGCACCAACTTACACCATACACCAAAATAAATTCAAGGTGGATTAAAGACTTAAATATAAGCGTGACACCATTAAAGTCCTAGAGGAGAACATTGGCAGGAAAATATCAGATAATTCACGCAGCAACATTTTTACTGATATGTCCCCTGGAGCAAGGAATATAAAGGAAAGAATAAACAAATGGGATCTCATCAAAATTAAAAGCTTCTGCATGTCTAAGGAAAACAGTATCAAGATAAAAAGAGAAGCAACTGTTTGGGAAAACATATTTGCCAATGAGACCTCAGACAAAGGTTTAGTCTCCAAAATATACAAAGAACTCACACTACTCCACTCAAAGAAGACAAGCAACCCAATTAAAAAATGGGGAAAGGACTTGAACAGACACTTCTCCAAGGAGGACATACAGAGGATCCAGAGACACACGAAAAGATGCTCAATATTGCTAGCTATCAGAGAGATGCAAATTAAAACCACAATGAGATACCACTTTACACCAGTCAATGAGATAGTCACTTTACATCATAAACAAAGCAACAAACAACAAGTGCCAGAGAGGTTGTGGGGAAAGGGGGACCCTACTTGACTTTTGGTGGGATTGCAGATTGGTACAACCGCTATGGAAAATAGTATGGAATTTTCTCAGAAAACTAAAAGTGAACATGCCTTTTGACCCAGCAATTCCACTGTTGGGAGTATATCCTACAAACCCTGAAACACCAATTGAAAAGTACTATGCACCCCAATGTTCACAGCAGCACAATTTATGATAGCCAAGAGTTGAACGCAACCTAGATGCCCATCAGTAAATGAATGGATCAAAAAACTATGGTACATTTACACAATGGAATTCTATGCAGCAGAAAGAAAGAAGGAGCTCCTACCCTTTGCAACATCATGGATGGAACTGGAAAGCATTATGCTGAGTGAAATAAGCCAGGTGGTGAAAGACAAATACCATATAATCTCACCTTTAACCGGAACCTAAACAACAAAACAAACAACCAAGCACTATATGACCAAAGACACTGAAATACAGAACAGGCTGACAGGGACCAAAGGGGAGAGTGGAGAGAATCACAGGAGAAAAGGGGAAGGATTCACACAAACAACTATAAAGGACACATGGACAATAACTACGAAGGGGGGTGTAAATTGGAGGGAGGTGGAGAGCACTTGGGAGGGGCAGGGCTTGGAATATAAGACAGAGAACTGTACTTGAACAAGAATTAAATTTAAAAAAAATTCTCACTAAAAAAAAAGAGTGTGGAAACTGTTGATGAAACAGAGACATAAGACGTGATTCCTGGGACTTCCAGCCAAGATGGAGGTGTAGGTAGATTCACTTTGCCTCCTTGCACAGCCAAAAGAAGGACAACAAAAATTTTAAGAACAAAAAATAACCAGAGCTCACAGAAAATAGAACTTTATTTTCTCCTTGGTCCGACAACCAAGGAGTTAAAGAAAAAAACATTCATCCAGACCAGTAGGAAGGGCAGAGAGGGGCCCCTGGGGTGGAGAGGACTTGCAGCAAGGCAGTGGCTGGTGGAGCGGGTGGTCCCCCATTTGTGCGCATCCAGATTAACTGGAAAGAACTGGAAATTAACTGGGGAGTGAGACAGACCATGCACCTAGGGTTCCAGCTCAAGGAAACAAAGCCCCAAAACCTCTCACTGAAAAAAACTGTGGGGGTTGAGTCAGCAGGAGAAACTCCAAGCCTCACAGGAGAGTTTGTTGGAAAGACCCACAGGGTCCTAGAATATACACAAAACCACCCAATGGGGAATCAATACCAGAAGGGTCCAATTTGCTTGTGGGTAGCAGAGGAAGTGACTAAAAGCTGGCCAAGAGCTGAGCAGGTGGCATGGATCCCTCTTAGATCTCTCCCCCACATATAGCATCACAACACAGTAATGTGGGTTGCCCCATCCTAATGAATACCTAAGTCTCTGCCCCTTACTATGTAACAGGCATGCTGAGACAAAAAAAAAAAATGCTCAAATGAAAGAACAGATCAAAGCTCCAGGAAAACTATAACTAAGTGATGAGGAGATAGCCAACCTATCAGATGCAGAGTTCAAAACACTGGCCATCAGGATGCTCACAGATATGGTTGAGTATGGTCACAAAGTAGAGGAAAAAGTGAAGGCTCTGCAAAGTGAAATTAAGGAAAATGCACGGGGAACCAACAGTGATGAGAAGGAAACTGGGACTCAAATCAATGGTTTGGAGCAGAAGAAAGAAATAAACATCCAACCAGAACAGAATGAAGAAATAAGAATACAAAAAAAGGAGGGGCTGAGAAACCTTCAGGACAACTTTAAATATTCCAACATCCAAATCATATGGGTGCCAGAAGGAGAAGAACAAGAGCAAGAAGTTGAAAACTTATTTGAAAAAATAATGAAGGAGAACCTCCCCCCTCTGGCAAAGGAAATAGACTTCCAGGAAGTCCAGGAAGCTCAGAGAGTCCCAAAGAAGTTGGATCCAAGGAAGCATACACCAAGGCACATCATAATTGCATTATCCAAGATTAAAGATAAGGAGAAATCTTAAAAGCAGCAAGAGAAAAGGAGCCAGTTAACTACTGAGGAGTTCCCATAAGACTACCAGCTGATTTCTAAAAAGAAAACTTGCAAGCAAGAAGGTGCTGGAAAGAAGTATTTGAAGTCATGAAAGGCAAGGACCTACATCCAAGATTACTCTATGCAGAAAAGCTGTCATTTAGATTGGAAGGGCAGATAAAGTGCTTCCCAAATAAGGTCAAGTTAAAAGAGTTCATCATCATCCAGCTTTTATTCTATGAAATGTTAAAGAAACTTATGTAAAAAAAGAAGACAAAAAATGTAAACAGTAAAATGAGAATAAACTCACAACTATCAACAACTGAACCAAAAAAAAACAAAAACAAAAACAAAAAAATGAACTAAGCAAACAACTAGAACAGGAACAGATTCACGGAAACGGAGATCTCGTGGAGGGTTATCAGTGGGGAGGGGCAGGGGCAAGAATGGGGAAAAAGGTACAGGGAATAAGGAGCATAAATGGTAGTACAAAATAGACAGGGGGGAGGGTTAAGAAAGTATGGGAAATGGAGAAGCCAAAGAACTTATATGTACAACCCATGGACATGAACTAAGGTGGGGAAATGAGGGTAGGAGGAAGAGTACAGGGTGGAGGGGAATAAAAGGGAGAAAAATGGGACAACTGTAATTGTATAATCAATAAAGCATATTAAAATTAAAAGAGACATGATTCCTGTTTCTGAGAACAAGACATAAACATGTGAAAGATTTAAGTGCTAAATAATTGTTAAAGGCAACAATAAAGATCTGTCACAATGCAGTATCTGCTTTACTGTCAAAAGAATTGTAGCATACAATAAATGGACAAACATTCAGACCTTGCCAAGAAAGGCTCATCAGTGGAGGTACAATTCGAACTGCTGGTTTCATGTAGATGAACGGGACCTGTTAGTAGGAGACAGGTACTGAGTTCTCTGGGAATTGTGTAATGCGAATGGGGTTGGGGCAGGGAAACAATCCTGTAGGGTAGGGCTTAGAACTACTGGCTGCCCCATACCTGGACTGTAGGGATGAGAGTGCTATCCTCCACCTGGCTCAGTATGTGTGTGTGTGTGTGTATCAGAGTGAGACCAAGAGAGAGAGAAGACAGAAAAACAGACACAAAGACACAGATATAGAGAATGAGACAAAAAACGAAGCAAAACAAAACAATAAACCCCAAGACTACATGGCCCATAGTAGATACTCATTGTATAAAGGAACATAAATTCCAGGTAGACACAATCCAGAGTATGTGGGAAAAGCTGAGTAATGTATTGGGAAAATGTCAGTCAATGCTGACATTTTTTACCTGTATAACATTTAGACAAGTTTACTTAATTAACTTTTCTAGTCTTCATTTTCTTTTTCAGCAACATATTTTTAGGCTGTTATGAGATACTATATGTAATATCCAGTGCGCAGTCTGTTTCAAAGTTCATGTTCCATAAATATCAGTTGTCAATGACAGTTCAAGGTGCTTACAGATGGTCACCCTTTGCTGAAGAAGTCCAAGATGCTTTATAAATATTAGACTGTAAAGCCTGAGAAGAGGTTGGAAAAGCAGATAATGAATGTTATCAATCCTCTTTTATGCAGGGACAACCTTGGCGCTGAGATCATGGGTTTTCCCAGAAGAATAAGCAATTCTCAGGGAGGATAGTGATAGGAAGAGGAAGGAGCAAAGCCTCAGCAAAGATTCTTGAACACTGGCCTTCCTTCCTTCCCTACTGCCTGCCAGCCAGCCTTCAAGCCAGCTAACAGGTGGTGGGATCAGATTGCACTCTTCTTCCCTGCCCAACGTCTAGCCCTGACTAGGGCCAGCTGCCTGAAAACTTTGCAAGGGGGTAGTGCAACCCTAGGCTTTTATTTACTTCTCAAAAATCAAGCAGTATTAGGAGCATGAGCTCTGATCAGACCCAGCATTTGCTCTTTCTGAGAGCACTCTTTTTGGCAGTCTTTTCCCACCTCCTCCATGACAGCTTGATAATAGCCCATCCTGGTAAAATTTTCTCCCCTAGGACATTTCAGCAACTGAGTTGTTTGTCCTTTCAAAACACGAGCTGAGCAAAGCCCAGAAACTGAAGAATCCTTCTGGTATCATTAATGCTGTGTGTTTGTCCCTGTTGTTTGGATTTACTTTTGTGGTTCCTATGTGTAACTATGATCACTTGTTAAGGTGGCCTATTTATATGATTCTTCTCATTAATTTATTCCCATTACTCAGCACCTGAGCAATGGCAAGAAATCAGTGCCTTGCACTAATAATTTCTGGTGTTCTGGTTGCTAGGAATATTTGGGGACCGAGACCCTGAGGGGCTCTTGGCACTGAACCAGCATCACGCTACCCAGTCTGTCCTTGGATGCAGCCACCAGGCAAGCACTCATTATTATGGCTGATTTTTGAGTAGTGTCTGTGTGTCAGAAATAAGCTCCTGGAGAATGCATGAGGATTGAGGTTACTGGGAATTGCATACACATGTGCATGTTTGTGATGCATAAGAAAGGCCCCTACTACACTGTGGGAAGCTGAAGGCATAGCCTAGTCCTGCTCATCTAGGACTAGATGCTCATCTTTTATTGTCAATTGTAAGTGCCCAGTAACTGCACACAGTAGGTATTCAGCACAGATTTGTTGTTGGCTAATTGAACGAATGTATCATCTATGTATTTGTATTTTCCCTTTTCTTTCCCACCCCTCTACCATCATCCCCAGCTTCTGTTTTTCTGGCCTGACTTTTAATTCTTTTTCTAATTTACCACTGAATTTAAAACAAAAATATAAACTGTTGAGTACAACCAGATAGGTGGTTTACATAGAGACCATAAAAGGTACATGTAAGCAAAAGTCAGAAGTCTCCAGTGCTACAGAGGGGAGAAGTTTGTTTGAGTAGAGACAGATAATGCCAGCTCTTTAGCTCTAAACCTATAGAGACAGGACAGAGCAGGTGGTTAAGAGTAGTCAACTTTGTGATTGGACACACCTGAACTTGAATGAGTGCACTGACTTCCAAGCTTCTGCTTTATGACAAGTAAAATGGGAATGGTAGCTGGTGCTGTTCTCCTAGGGCTCTTGTAAAGACTGGATAACTCCTGTCCTGACCTGACACATTGAGGGGCCTTGATAAGTATTAGCTGTAGAAGAAAGGCTGGCCCTGCATAGTCCCCAACACCACCCCAGGCCAGTAGAATGCTTCCTTGAGAACATCCAGTGTCTTTTATGGCAAATCTGTGATCAAAAAGCATTTCTTCTCTTTGCAATTAATTTGGAGGATTGGTGAGGAACTGTTCCTTTTCTATGCTATTATGTTTGCACTCTGGTTTATCAATCACTTCTAAAAGAAATTTCTCACTTGAGGCTTGAACCCAAACTTGCAAAAGTTCAGGCATAGACCCTGGACCTGCGGTAGCTTTCCCTGTTGTCTCCCCTCACATACGTGACACAGTCACCTGGAGAGATTCTTTCAGAAACAGTCAGGTATATCTCCCCACGTAAACAGCAATAGCAGTCATTTTCATTGTGACTGTCACCATCATCATCATCATAAGTTAATAGGGCACATGTGCTTTAAGGACAAATGTGAATAATAACCATAAGAATACTAATTTAAAGAAAATAAGATTGCTTATTTTAACTCCACTCTCCTGAGCTTCCCTGAAATTACAGAACCAAACAAGCAGCAAACAAACACTGGTTGAATATGGTTCTCAAAAAAAAAAAAAAACTCCCTGTTTTTGCTTTGTGATTGGCTGAGCATCTCCTGAGAGTGGAAAGTTTTTTAAGCAGCTGGTGCAAATGGAACCCTTTCTGAAATTAACCAATTGATGAATTGTCACAGGCAATTCAGGCTCCATTCCAGGGCTAGGCCAAACTGTGCCCAAACTACTTGTCTTCCTCACAGTCTCCAGGGTCTGTGACTAACAAGGAGATAAATGGTCCAAGTTGGTGGAGTGAGATGGGCATGGGGGTGCAGTTAGAAGGGAACTCACTTAGGGCTGTAAGATGCTCAGCCCTAAATGTCTGGTGCTTCTCTCCCTGGTATATCCTTGGATCCATGTGCAGTCCCTGCCATGTCCACAATTTTTGGACAATTTTTGCATAAGACTTCAGTCCAGGAGGAGGAATCCATGTGGTTTGTGTATGTGGTACAAAGACCCAGTCTTTTGAGAAGACTTGATCCCAACTTGGGTGCTTATTAACTGTGTGAACTTGTGCAAGTTATTACTCACTCTGAGTTTGAGTTTTCTCATTTGTTTACCTAGAAAATAATACCTGGAATATACTGGGTGCTCAGTACATGGTAGGTTGATGATTATTATTATTATTGAAGTAGCCAAGAAGGTCAGCAAAATTCAGATAATACAGACCAAAATTGCTGGTATCAGAGACATTTCTTTTGATTCTTCTTCTGGTGGGTCCTCTTTTAAAAAGTGGATATGGGGTTTGCATATATTGAAGTGCTGTTAATGTATATTAATTGCATTTCTAAGTACTTCTAAGATCTTCTTGACCTGAAAGAAGTGAATGGTTATAAGACTGACTTACATTGTGATTTTGCCCAAAGTTGGACCCAAGCCCAAGGAACAGTAAAATGAGTCTGGTATAATACTGTCTTTAAAAAATGAAACTTCTGGCCAAGATGGAGGCACAAGTAAACACATTATGCCTTCTGGAACAACCAAAAGAAGGACAACAACAAATTTAAAAACAAAAAACAACTGGACTTCTGGCCAAGATGGAGGCATAGATAGACATACTGTGCCTCCTCACACAACCAAAATAAGAACAATTTAAAAACAAAAAACAACCAGTACTGACAGAAAATTGAACTGTATGGAAGTCCAACAACCAAGAAGTTAAAGTAGACACATTCATCCAGACCAGTAAGAGGGGCAGAGTCAGGGAGCTGGGACAGAGAGGGCACACAGCAAGGCAGCTGGCAGACCTGGGTGTGAAAGACAGCAGCAGGCAGACTTTAGGCATGCGAAGCAGCAGCTGGAGGACCCAGTGAGGCGGCAGATTGTAGAGGAGCATCACACACGTCGAGTCCCACATTCGTGCACAGATAAGCCAGGTGAAACTGGAGAGTGAGACAGACCACACAAGCCAAGGTCCCAGCATGGGGAAATAAAGCCTCAAAACACCGATTAAAAACACCTATGGAGGTTGAGCTGACAGGTGAAACTCCCAGGCTCACAGGAGAGTTCGTTGGAGAGACCCACAGGGTCCTAGAATGTATATAAACCCACCCACATGGGAATCAGCACCAGGAGGGCCCAATTTGCTTGTGGGAAGCAGAGAAAGTGACTGAAATCTGACAGACAGCCAAGCAAGCACCATTGTTCCCTCTTGGACACTAGCCCCACATATAGTGTCACAAACCAGCAACTGGGTTGCCCCGCCCTGGTGAACACCTAAGGCTCCGCCCCTCACTGCATAACAAGTGTGTCAAGACAGAAAAAATGGCCAAACGAAAGAACAGTTCAAAGCTCCAGAAAAAATACAACTAAGTGATGAAGAGATGGCTAACCTATCAGATGCACAGTTTAAAACACTGGTTATCAACATGCTCCAGGAACTCACTGGGTTACTTCAACAGCATTACAAAGACCCAGGCAGCAATGAAGGTTGCATTATGTGAAATAAAGAAAAATCTACAGGGAACCAACAGTGATGGGAAGAAAACTGGGACTCAAATCAATGGAGTGGACCAGGAGGAAAAAAAAAAACATTCAACCAGAACAGAGTGAAGAAACAAGAATTCAAAAAATGAGGAGAGGATTAGGAACCTCCAGGACATCTTTAAATGTTCCAACATCTGAATCACAGGGGTGCCTGAAGAAGAGGAAGAGCAAGAAACTGAAACCTTATTTGAAAAAATAATGAAGGAGAACATCCCCAGTCTGACAAAGGAAATAAACTTCTAGAAAGTCCAGAAATCTCAGAGAGTCCCCAAAAGATTGGAGCAAAAGAAGCACACACCAAGACACATCATAATTACATTATCCAAGATTAAAGATAAGGACAGAATTTTAAAAGCAGCAAAAGAGATCTTCTGCCAAGATGGAGGCATAGGTGGAAACACTGTGCCTTCTCCCACAACCAAGTTTGAATACAACAAAGGTTTAGTAAACAAAGACTCAGCCAAAGAACAGAAAATTGAACTACATGGAAGTCCAACAACAACCAATCGTTCAACGGGACTGGTAAAAGGGGCAGAGCCAGCAGCAGAGCAGGGACAGGCAAGAAAGATCCTCCCACCCCAGGCAGCCCTGCTTCGGTAGGACCCAGTGAGGGCACAGGGCAGTGGGATGGCTTCGGTCACACATTCACGTGCAGATAAACCAGCAGAGGAGTGAGCAGTGAGAGAGACCGCGCAGGTCCCAGCGGCGAACCCATAGGTAGTCACAGAATAGCCATGGGGATGTAAAGTACACTGTAGGAAATAGAGTAGCCAAAGAACTTACATGAATGACCCATGGACATGAACACTGATTGGAAGATTGCCTCAGGGAGTGGGGGTGCTGGGTTGAGGGGAGCAAAGAGGGAAAAATNAAGGCTCCGCCCCTCACTGCATAACAAGTGTGTCAAGACAGAAAAAATGGCCAAATGAAAGAACAGTTCAAAGCTCCAGAAAAATACAACTAAGTGATGAAGAGATGGCTAACCTATCAGATGCACAGTTTAAAACACTGGTTATCAACACGCTCCAGGAACTCACTGGGTTACTTCAACAGCATTACAAAGACCCAGGCAGCAATGAAGGTTGCATTATGTGAAATAAAGAAAGATCTACAGGGAACCAACAGTGATGGGAAGGAAACTGGGACTCAAATCAATGGAGTGGACCAGGAGGAAGAAAAAAACATTCAACCAGAACAGAGTGAAGAAATAAGAATTCAAAAAATGAGAGGATTAGGAACCTCCAGGACATCTTTAAATGTTCCAACATCTGAATCACAGGGGTGCCTGAAGAAGAGGAAGAGCAAGAAACTGAAACCTTATTTGAAAAAATAATGAAGGAGAACATCCCCAGTCTGACAAAGGAAATAAACTTCTAGAAAGTCCAGAAATCTCAGAGAGTCCCCAAAAGATTGGAGCAAAAGAAGCACACACCAAGACACATCATAATTACATTATCCAAGATTAAAGATAAGGACAGAATTTTAAAAGCAGCAAAAGAGATCTTCTGCCAAGATGGAGGCATAGGTGGAAACACTGTGCCTTCTCCCACAACCAAGTTTGAATACAACAAAGGTTTAGTAAACAAAGACTCAGCCAAAGAACAGAAAATTGAACTACATGGAAGTCCGACAACAACCAATCGTTCAATGGGACTGGTAAAAGGGGCGGAGCCAGCAGCAGAGCAGGGACAGGCAAGAAAGATCCTCCCACCCCAGGCAGCCCTGCTTCGGGCGGACCCAGTGAGGGCACAGGGCAGCGGGATGGCTTCGGTCACACATTCACGTGCAGATAAACCAGCAGAGGAGTGAGCAGTGAGAGAGACCGCGCAGGCCCCAGCGGCGAACCCAGCGGCTGTGGCCTAACCATGGTCACACATTCACACACAGTGAGAGGGACCATACAAGCCCCGGAGGCGGTGGTGGTGGCAGGATGCAGCAGAGGAAGTTGCCTTTGCTTTCCTTTGACCCCACTCCCACATAGAGCATCACAACCCAGCTTCTGAGTGGCCTGGCCCTGGTGAACACCTAGGGCTCTGCTCCTCATATGTAACAGGCATGAACAGTCCAAAATATGGCTCAGGAGAACTCAAAGCCCCAGAGCTGATAACTCTAAGTGAAAAAGAAACAGCGAACCTCTCAGATGCACAGTTCAAAATACTGGTGATCAGGATGCTCAGAGAACTGGTTGATTTTATCCACAAATTAGAGGAACATATGAAGGCTAAAATAATTGAAATGAAGGGAAATGCACAGAGAAACAATAGTGATGGAAAGAAAACTGGGACTCAAATCACGGGGGTGGACCAGAAGGAAGGAAGAAATAGCCAAACAGAAAAAAGTGAAGTTCCAAGAATTCAAAAAAATAAGGAGAGGCTTAGGAACCTCCAGGACATCTTTAAACATTCCAACATCCGAATTATAGGGGTACCAGAAGGGGAAGAGGAAGAGCAACAAGTGGAAAACTTATTTGAACAAATAATAAAAGAGAACTTCCCCAGTCTGGCAAAGGAAATAGACATCCAGGAAATCCAGGAAGCTCAGAGAGTCCCAAAGAAGGTGGACCCAAGAAGGAACACACCAAGACACATCATAATTACCTTACCCAAGATTAAAATGAAGGAGAGAATCCTTGAAGCAGCAGGAGATAAGGGGACAGTTACCTACAAAGGAGTTTCCATCAGACTGTCAGCTGATTTCTCAACAGAGACCTTACAGGCAAGAAGAGGCTGGAAAGAAGTATTCCAAGTCATGAAATCCAAAGACCTATAGCCAAGATTGCTCTATCCAGCAAAGCTTTCATTTAGAATGGAAGGGCAGATAAAGTGCTTCTCAGATAAGGTCAAATTCAAGGAGTTCATCATCACCAAGCCCTTATCATATAAAATGTTAAAGGGACTTATCTAAGAAAAAGAAAATAGAAAATATGAACAGTGAAAGGACAGCAAACTCACAGTTATTAACAACCACACCTAAAACAAAAGCAAACCAAGAGGACAGCTAGATCAGAAGTGGAGCCATAGAAATGAAGACCACATGGAGGGTTAGCAACATGGGAGTGGGAGGAGGAGAAGGGGGCAGAAGGCACAGAAAATAGCATAGACAGTAGGTAGAAAATAGATAGGGGGGAGGACAAGAATAGTAGGGGAAATATAGAATCTAATGAACTTGAGACACATGGTCATAAACTAAAGGGAGGAATGGTGGGGGAGGGGGTGTGCAGGGTGGAGGGGAATGAAGGAAGGAATAGAACAACTATAATGGTATAATCAATAAAATATATTTTTAAAAAAGAGAAAAAAGAAGTACAAATAGGTAGTCACAGAATAGCCATGGGGATGTAAAGTACACTGTAGGAAATAGAGTAGCCAAAGAACTTACATGAATGACCCATGGACATGAACACTGATTGGAAGATTGCCTCAGGGAGTGGGGGTGCTGGGTTGAGGGGAGCAAAGAGGGAAAAATCAGGACAACTGTAATAGTATAATCAATAAAATGTATTTTTTTTAAAAAGCAGCAAAAGAAAAGGAAAGTTTTACCTACAAAGGAGTGCCCATAAAGTGTCAGCTGATTTGCCAAAAGAAACCTTGCAAGCAAGAAGGGGCTGAAAAGAAGTATTTGAAATCGTGAAAGGCAAGGACCTACATCCAAGATTACTCTATCCAGTAAAGCTATCATTTAGAATGGGAGGGCAGGTAAAGTGCTTCCCAGGTAAGGTCAAGTTAAAGGAGTTCATTATCACCAAGCCCTTATTATATGAAATGTTAAAGGGACTTATGTAAGAAAGAGAAGATAAAAATATGAGTAGTAAAATGACAACAAACTCACAACTATTAACAACTGAACCTAAAACAACAACAGCAACAAACAACTAAGCAAATAAGTAGAACAGGAACAGAATCACAGAAATGGAGATCACATGGAGGATTACCACTGGGGAGTGGAAGGGGAGGGGGGAAGTACAGAAAATAAATAGCATAAATGGTAGGTAGAAAAGAGACAGGGGGAGGTTAAGAATAGTATAGGAAATATAGAAGCCAAAGAACTTATATGTATGACTCATGGACATGAACTAAAGGGAGGAAAGGCAGGTGGGGGGTGTGCAGGGATGAAGGGAATAAAGAGGGGAGAATGGGACAACTGTAATAGCATAATCAATAAAATATATTTTTAAAAAATGACTCTAGTAACTTGGAATTGCTCTAGTCAGCCTGAGGAATGAGATCTACTTGTGCAGGTGCTTTACTGTCTTGGCTGTTTTTATTCTAACAGAGCACTGGGGTGGAGCCAGGAGTCTGGGCTGGTCCTAGCTCTACTTGGCTCTGACCAGGTCTGTCTTTGGATCTCACTCTCCTCATTGAAAAATGAGAGGTTTGCATTTTATTGGTTACAGACACCAGGAGTGAGAAAGAGGAATGGTTGGGAAAGTAGACAGAGATGAATCCAACTCAAAGTTGCTGAAGGGAGGACACAGGGCTAGTAAATTTGGTTAAGAGTAATTTCTATTTCCCAAAGGATCTGCACTTGGGAAAATAGATTCTATCTCTGAGGCCAGCTAGGGAATCTTATAGCCAAGTGGTCCCCAAACTTTTTGGCACCAGAAGTTTCACAGAAGACAAATTTTCCACGGATTAGGGTGGAAAGGATGGTTTCGGGATGACTCAGGCACATTACATTCAAACTCACCTCCTGCTGTGCAGCCCATTTACTAAAAGGCCTGGACTGGTACTGGTCCATAGCCCAGAGGTTGGAGACCCCTGATATAGCCCACTGCTGAGAAGGCAAAACCGTGTATGTCACCTAAAGAGGCAAAAGCTTTATAAGGCCAAACAGCCACCCAGAAAGGGAATTAGACTTCAAAGCCTCTGAGTTTGGCTCACTATGTAGTCAAAGGCAACATCTGTCTCCCTCTGTCTTTCTATTAACATAGGATGCCCCTCAAACACCTACTGACCACTAATTAATGGCCTGAAAATCAGCTGACCTGCTGGTACTAACTACTATTCACAGCCTAAAAATGTATGCAATAAATTGTATTCCTCCCCTCCTTTTTTAGCCTGGATAACTTCCTTTATTTTTAAAAATTATATTAGTATATATATGGTCTGTCCAGAAAATGTCTAGTCATCATTAATATAACAAGAACAGTCTGCATGACATTGATGTGACTGGGAAACCAAGGAGAGTGGACCGGAATGTGCATGTGTGAACAAAGATGATTTCACTGTACTTGGCAGTGGGGTGGTAGATATTGTTGAGTGAGCATGTGTACTGTGTGGTGTTGCATTCAAAATGCCTGAGCAAGTAGAACAATGAATCTGCATAAGATTTTGCACTAAGCTTGAACATTCCTCCATGTAAACTATTTAAATGATTCAGAAGGCTGCAGTTATGGGCAACTGGTGATTGGTAGCTTCATCATGACAAGGTGCCCACTCATGCATCACATCTCATGCAGAGTTTTTTGGTGAAATATCAAATCACCCAAGTGACTGAGCCCTGCTACAGCTCAGATTTGGTGCCCTGTGACTTATGACTTTCCCCAAAACTAAAATCACTTTTGAAAAGGAAGAGATTTCAGACTATTGAAGAGATCCAAGAAAATATGACAGGGCAGCTGATGGTGACTGGAAGAACTGTGTGAGGTCCGAAGGTGCTTACTCTGAAGGGGACTGAGGTGTCATTGTCGTATGTACAATGTTGAATGTATTTTATATCTTCTTCAATAAATGTCTCTATTTTTCACTTCAGCTGGTATGGCTCAGTGGACTGAGTGCCAGCCTGGGAACCAAAGGGTCACCAGTTCAATTCCCACTCTAGGGCACAAGCCTGGGTTGTGGGCCAGGTCCCCTGTAGGGAGCATGTGAGGGAAAACCACACATTGATGTTCCTCTCCCTCTCTTTCTCCTTGTCTTCTCCTCTCTAAAAAATAAATAAATGAAACCTTTAAAAATTATCTTTAAAAAAGTCTCTATGTTTTATGTTATATGGCTGGATACCTTCTGGACAGACTATATATGTGTGTGCGTGTCTACACACATATGTATATATATTCATGCACATAAAAACATTTATTTATTTATTTTTACAGAGAGGGAAAGGGAGGGAGAAAAAGGGAGAGATACACTGACGTGTGAGAGAGACATCAGTTGGTTGCCTCTCACATGTCCCCAACTGGGAATCTGCCCCACAGTCCATGCATGTGTTCTGAATAGGAATCAAACTAGCAAACTTTTGTTTTGCAGGAAAATGCACTATCAACTGAGCCACACTAGTCAAGGCTTAAATTATATTTTATTGTTTATGCTATTACAGTTGTACAGATTGTCTCCCTTTGACCACCCCACCACTCCCTCAGGCAATCCCCACACGATTGTCCATGTACATGGATCATGCATATATGCTCTTTGGGTACTCTATTCCCTTTGCTGTACTTTACATCCTCATGACTATTCTGCAACAACCAATTTGTACATCTTAATTCCTTCACCTTTTTAGCTCACCCCCTTGATCCTTCTCCCATTTGGTGACCATCAAAATGTTCTCTGTATTTGCAATTCTGTTTCTCTTTTGCTTGTTCATTTGCATTCTTTTTTAGATTCAGTTATTGATAAGCATGCATTTATTGCCATTATATTGTTCACATTTTTTATCTTCTTCTTGAAATAAACCCTTTAGCATTTTATATAATACTGGTTTGGTGCTGATGAACTCGTTTAGCTTTTTCTTCTCTGGGAAGTTCTTTATCTGTCCTGTCCTTTGATTCCTTTGACTGGTTCTTTTTTATGGTCTCATGTCCTTTTATATGCTGTTGATGTTCTCTCTGAATTCATATACCCTTCCCCTAAGTTCATTGAACATTTTTATAACCAGTGTTTTGAAGTCTGCATCTAGTAGATTGCTTGTCTTCATTTTATTTAGTTCTTTTTCTGGAGCTTTGTTCTATTTTTTCATTTGGGACATGTTTCTTTGTGTCCTCACTTTAGAAGCTTCTCTGTGTTTCTTTCTATGTATTAGGTGGGGCTACTATATTTCCTGGGCTTGGTAAAGGGCCTGACATAGTAGGTGTCCCATACAAACCAGTGGTACAGCTTCCCTTATCACCCAAACAGGGTACTCAAGGTGCACCCACCATGTGGGCTGCATACACCTGACACTTATAGTTGAGCCTTGATTGCTGTTGGCAGGTCAGTAGGTGGGATTTAACCAAGCTGATCAGCTGTGAGGACTGGCTGTTACCTCTAACCACTGTGGAGGATCAGCTGTGCAGGGGCCCACTCCACAGAGCAGGACTTACTTCATCATGGCTCTGGTGCCTGCTGATTTTGCCCCTTGAGTGTGTTGCTTGTGGAGGTGGTTGGGTGGTGGTAGTCCAATGTGGTCTGTAGCTGTCAGCTAGGTGTGCAGGTTTAGGGGCCTCCTGGGAGTGCAGGCCACTGCCTGTGTTCTGTATGGGACCACTTGGCATAAACTACAAAGTGATTTATAGATGGCTGCTATTTGTGCTGGGGTCTGAGTTGCCCAAATGATGCCAAGCTGTGAACCAAAACCAACTATGGCTTGTGCCAGGCCTGGGGACACTTACCAAGCTGAAGCCAGATGCTGTTTTTTGAGAAAATTTAGAAAAATCTGAAACATGAGCCAAGACAAGCAATTAGTATAAGAAAGCCACTGTTAACAGCTTGAGTGCACCTGAAAGTTGGGTGGGCAGAGCCTTAGGGATTCACCATGGTGGGGCAAACAAATGTGAACCAGGATGATGGAGTCTCAGATGTGACACCTGCTATGTAGCTCTGTAGGTAGAGGGCTCAGAAAATGAACAATGGCCTCTGCTAGCACCTCTCTTTGGGAGAGGGCTGTCTCCCATCTCATGCCCTGATGTCAGACTCTTCAGTTCCTCCCAGTATGCCTCTGGTGCCCTTCAATTTGCTACCCTGGTGCTGAAGCTCAGTGGGAGTGAGGCTGGGTAAGTCTGTGCATGGGTCCTTTAAGAGGAATTGGTTAGGACAACAGAAGTTTCTGTCTTCTACAGCCTTAATCCCTATTGGTTCTTACAGCCAGAGTTATGAGGACTTATCTCCCTGGCACTGGAATCCTGAGCTGGGAGGGACTGCTGTGGGGCTGAGACGGCACTCTCCTCCTGAGATACGTCTCTCAATTTTTATCCATCACATGTATGTGTGGGACCAGCCCATTCTGCGTCTCCACCCCTCCTACCTGTCTCAATGTGATTTCTTCTTTAATTCCATAGCTGTAGGACTTCCATTTAACTTGATTTCTGATGGTTCTGAATAATAGTTGTTCCATAGTTTAGTTTTAATTTTGATGTGGTTGTGTAAGGAGGTGAGCCATGTTTACCTATACAACCATATTGACTGGAAGTCTAAATTGTATTCTTCTTAAAAGTTGTTAGCATATCCCAAGGCTATCTAGCAGTTGAGCTTGGCAAGGTGATCTTTTAAGTATCCATTTACTATTCTGACTATGATGCCTTGTTGCCTAGAAAAGTCCTTAATGAAAACAGTTAAATAAACAAGCAGTTAATCAACATAGACACAATTTTAGAAACACTGATGGACATCAGCTGGTTGTAGGACACTAGTTATGACAAGGAGATCCATCTATGACTCTTCCTCTTTTCATTCTTTGGCTTTTGACACTTGTCATGGTGCAGTTATGATGTGTGCTGAGCTTCTTCTTTATTGAAATTCCTGTGTGATGAGAGAGCAGGAGCCCTGGAATCAGAAAGCTTTGTTTCTGTACTTGCTCTGCTGTTTTCCTGCTGTGTGACATTGGGCAGCCATACACTCCCTCTGAGCCTCAGCTGTGTAATCTGCAAAATAGGCAATAACAATGCCTTCTAGGCTAGTTGTAAAGAGTAACCAAGGTCACCTGCAGGAGGATTACACTATGATGGTAGAGCTCTGTAGAGCTATGAGGTCCTTGAGGCCTGGTTGGTGATTCTGTTTTTATATAGCATATCTAATGCAGCAGCTCTCAACCACATAAGAACCACCCAGAGAGCTTTTAAAGAATATCAAGGCCCGGGCTCCACTCCCAGATATTCTTCTTTAATTGGTTTTGGGTGGAACTCTGAATTTTTTAAAAGTTTCCAGGTGATTCTAATGTGTAGCCAGGGTTGAGAACAACATTTGCCTCATAGCTGGGAACTCAGTCTATTGGATGAATGAATGATTCTGATTCTGACTTCCTCTCCTCACCCCCTGGAAGAGTGTGCTTTGTAGTTAGAAGGATGTTTCCTATGTTGGATTATGCTCAGGTGCCTGGTTATTTGTAGAATCACTTTGCAAGAGTACCTGGACAGTCATGTTCAGAAGATGCTCACAATGGCTCACATGCCAGTGGACAGCACCACTGAAGACCAGGCTCGGGCTGGCCGTTGCAGCTGCCCCATGTGTCTACCAGGCTAGTTAAGTGGCAGTTGACCAGGCTGGGGTAGTGGAGAGGGAGTTGGGATTCCCTGGCCTCTGATCTGCTCCTACCAATTAGATCAGGTCAGCCTTTGGCTGTGTTAAATGCTTTAGTAAGTTCCTGGAGCCTCTCCCATTGTTGTTTACCTTGTGGAGCCTCTCTAATCAGGGGTTTTTAATAGAACTCCACATGAAATGAATTTCCCAGGCTGGTGGTGAGGCACAATGGGGTTACAACTCCAAGTTCAGATTTTTCACTTCGGCTTTTGATTCCACTTCCTTTCAGGAAAATTATTTTATAAAATTGAATCAGCTAGCCCTGGCTAGGTAGTTCAATTTGTTAGAGCATTGTCTTGACTCACCAAGGTTGTGGGTTTGATCCCTGGTCAGTGCATATACAAGCATCAACTGATATGTGAGATAAGTAGAACAACAAACTGATGTTTCTCTCTCTCTAAAAAAAATCAATCAATAAAATTAAAATTCAATCAGTTTATGAATGTGTGTGCATATCTGTTTCTTTCTTTTTTCTACCACGTTTCAACACATCAGATTTACCACAGATAGATGTGTCAGGAATTTCTTCTTTCTTTCTCCTACCTCCTGGCCAGGCCACTTTGAGTGTCCTTTACAAGACCCTACAGTTCCTTACAGGAACAGCCACTCCCTTTACAACTTCCAGTAGCCTTTCTTTTATAGCACTCCCCACATTCTCCCTTTTTTACATTATAAGGTTCTGAAAGATAAAGGAAGCGGTGGCATAGTAAATGCACAGAGCTGAACTTAAACTTCAACATTGCCACTAATTGCTGGGAGAATGAGAACACATTATTTAACTTCTCTGGGCCTCAGTTTTCTCATGTCTAAAATCAAGCTAATGAGGCCTGACTGGAAGGATTATTGTGAGAATAAATGAAATAAGGTAAATAAAGTGACAAAGGCAATACATAGAGTGGAATCATGGTTCTTGTCCAGGGCGGGATTTCTGTGTGTCCTCCCATATCCAGCACACTCCTTTGTCTATTAATGGTACTCAACAAACACCATTGACTGGGGGTGGATGAAAAGACCCTGGGGATCCAAATCCTAGCACAGTACCAAAGGAGCCACTTTCTTTCCCCCTGCCTCCTTGTTGAATTAAAGATATAGATACTTCCTATGATTGTTTGTTATGTTTTTTAAGGTAATGTACTTGCAGTGGAGTATCATAACCAGATGGGATCATTTGTATTCATTACTGATAATTGCTTCATGAGGTTGAGCTAACTCAGAGAGGAAAAAGGGCCTTAGCAGAAAAAGAGGAAGGCATGTACATTTGATGAGTGTTACTAAGTGCCTGGCTCTCAACTATGCTAACTTCCCAGCATCACACGATATATAGCATGGCAGTAGCACTATCAACAACAACAAAAAAAAAAACAGAAAAGGACACTGAAATTTAGACAAGTTAGGAAATTTGACCAACTATACAAAATGGGACAGCAAAAGAGGGGATTCTTGGCTCTAAAACTCACTACTTGCCATTCTCAAATTAAAGTTTGAATCACAGGACCTTGATGAAATTGTGACTTTGCTTCTAACCAGCTGGGTGGCCATAGGAGCATCATTTACCCTTCTGAGGCTCCAATTTCTTCAGACTAAAGGGAAAGTTGGGCCTCTAGATAATAGGGCCCTTTTTCCTGTTCAAATCTCACCTGCTGATGGCCTGTACCTGTCATTGCTAGTCTCTGCAGCCCTCTAGTGGTGCTTTGCAGGACAGTAGCAGTACCTTACTTTTCCATTGCCATATTCACAAAGAGCTGATGCGGACTCACTCCCCAAGGAACTTGGAAGCTAGGTGCCCTTTTGGCCTTTACTGATGACCAAGATAAATGGGGCTCAGAGGAGCCTTAGAGATAGAGATGAGAAGACTGGTTCCCTAAAAATATTAATTATTTAATAGCTTTAATTAATTTAATATCTTTTGGCCCTGTTTGTGCTATGCTGTAACTAGAACTCTAACTCACTCTTAAATGAGAAAAAATTAAAACCTCAAATATGGATTAAATTTTTAATTTAAAATCCATTTGTGGAATGTACACACACACATGGTCTTGTTTTCATCCCACTAACATTAATATCTTCAGGGCATCTTGGATGCCAAAGGGAGTGTTAAGGGAACACTTCTGGGGCCCAATACATGTAGGCTTGAGCTCTGGCTCTTTTGCATATGTGCCATCTACATGACATCACTGGTCATTGTACCTCTCTGCACACCAAACTCTTCATCAGTAAAATGAGGAGTGTGGTGTCAGAGCCTTTGCAAAGTCAGACATCACTTTTTTAATTTTATTTTTCATTTACAGTTTATATTCATTACTATTTTGTATTGATTTCAGATGCATAGCATAGTAGTTAGATAATCACATATTTTACAAAGTGGTCCCCCCATATTTCAAGTACCCACCAGACACAGTACATAGTTATTACATCATTCTGACTATATTCCCTATGCTGTCTTTACATCCCCGTGACTATTTTGTAACTACCAATTTGTACCAAAGTCTGACATCTTAAGCATATACCTGAAGTTGCTTCTTCTTTAAAATGTCAAACTTTTACTATTCCATCCAATCTTTTACTTTGCTATTTTTGCCTGGAGACATGCTTTTCTGAGAGTTGGGATGGAGGATGTCAGGTAAAGACACCATCTGAAGCTATGAAACAGTAAGGTGAACAAACATGGCCTTTTATGCCATCTACATGCTGATGGCATACACATCTTCAACTTGGGTCTCTTTCCCAAGATCCTGCCTCCTCCATTTCAAAATCTAATAGATATCTCAAAGCTAAATAGAGCTATTGATTATTCTCTCTCAAATATATTCCCCTACCCTAGCCCTCCTCACCTCAGCAATGATACCACCACCTACCTAGTTTCTCTGGGAGCCTTATTTGATTCCTTTCTTTCACTCATTTCCCCACATCTAGATATTCAATAAACTCTCAAAGCTGACATTTCCTCCATTTCCACTGCCTGGTAGAACACATCATTCTCTCTAAACCTCAATTACAGCCATAGCCTCTTTTTAAAAAATTTAATCTTTACTATATTTTTCCCATTACCGTTTAGTCCCCTTATACCTACCTCTCCCCAGCAACCACCACACTGTTGTCCATGAGTCCTTGTTCCAGCATCTCCTCAACACCTTATCTCCCCCCACCAGCTGTTATCCTGCTCTCCATCTATGAGTTTTTCTCCAATTTTCCTTGTTAGGTCAGTTTGTTCATTAGATTCCACATATGACTGAAATCATGTGGTATTTGTCTTTCTCTGACTGGTTTATTTCACTTAGCATAATGCTCTTCAGTTCTACCTATACTTTCACAAAGAGTAAAATTTTCTTCTTTTTTTACGGCCGAGTAATATTCCATTCTGTAAGTGCCTCATAGTTGTTTTAGTCACTCATCTACTGATGGACATTTAGGCTGCTTCCATATCTTGGTGATTGTAAATAATGCTGCAATGAAGTTAGGGATGCTCATGTTCTTTTGAATTAGTGTTTTGGGTTCCTTCTGATACATTCCCAGAAGCAGGATAGCTGGGTTGAAAGGCAGATCCACTTTTAATTTTTTGAGGTATCTCCATACTGTTTTCCACAGTGGCTGTACCTATCTGCATTCCCACCAACAGTGCAAAAGGGTTACTCTTTCTGCACATCCTCACCATGACTTGTTGTTTGTTGATTTACTGGTGATTGCCATTCTGACACGTATAAGGTGATATCTCCTTGTGGTTTTAATTTGCATTTCTCTGATGATTAGTGACATAGAGCATCTTTTCATATGTCTAGTGGCCAACTGTATGTCCTCCTTGGAGAAGTGTCTGTTCAGCTCCTTTCCCCATTTTTTAATTGGGTTGTATTTTTGGTGTTCATTTTTGTAAGTTCTTTGGATATTATTAACTCCTTACCAGATGTATCGGTGAATATGTTCTCTCATTCTGTAGGTTGTTTTATTGTTTTGTTGATGATTTCCTTTGCTGTGAAAAACTTTTTAGTTTGATGTAGTCTCATTTATTTATTTTTTATTTTGCTTGTTGTTGCCTGGAGAGATACATCCAATAAAAAGTTGCTACAAACAATTTCTGAGACTTTGCTGTTTATGTTTTCTCCTATGATTTTTATAGTTTCAGATCTAACATTTAAGTCTTTTGGAAAGGCATCCAAAAGGCATCTTAGGCATCTTAATGTCATTTGGAAAGTCATCCAAATTGAAACGGAAGAAGTAAAACTTTCTTTATTTGCAGATGATGTGATATGGTACATAGAGAACCTCAAAGATTCCACCAAGAAACTACTAGAACTGATAAATTAATTCAGAGAAGTAGAGGTGTATAAAATTAATATCCAGAAACCAGTTGCATGTTATATGCTAATGATGAACTAACAGAAAGGGAAATTAAGAAAAACAATCCCATTCACAATTGCTACAAAAAGAATACAATTCCTAGGAATAAACCTAACCAAGAATATAAAAGACCTGTACCCAGAAAATCATCTGACAATGAAGAAAGAAATTGAAGAACATACAGATAAGTGGAAGCACATACCATGTTCATGGATAGAAAAAATTGACATTATTAAAATATCCATACTACTTAAGGAAATCTATAGATTCACCTCAATTCCTATCAAGATTCCAATGATGTATTTAACATAAATAGAACAAATATTTCAAAANAACAATTTCTGAGACTTTGCTGTTTATGTTTTCTCCTATGATTTTTATAGTTTCAGATCTAACATTTAAGTCTTTTGGAAAGGCATCCAAAAGGCATCTTAGGCATCTTAATGTCATTTGGAAAGTCATCCAAATTGAAACGGAAGAAGTAAAACTTTCTTTATTTGCAGATGATGTGATATGGTACATAGAGAACCTCAAAGATTCCACCAAGAAACTACTAGAACTGGTAAATTAATTCAGAGAAGTAGAGGTGTACAAAATTAATATCCAGAAACCAGTTGAATGTTATATGCTAATGATGAACTAACAGAAAAGGAAATTAAGAAAAACAATCCCATTCACAATTGCTACAAAAAGAATACAATTCCTAGGAATAAACCTAACCAAGAATATAAAAGACCTGTACCCAGAAAATGATCTGACAATGAAGAAAGAAATTGAAGAACATACAAATAAGTGGAAGCACATACCATGTTCATGGATAGAAAAAATTGACATTATTAAAATATCCATACTACTTAAGGAAATCTATAGATTCACCTCAATTCCTATCAAGATTCCAATGATGTATTTAACATAAATAGAACAAATATTTCAAAAATTTATATGGAACTGTAAAAGGCCCTGCATAGCAACAATGATCCTGAGAAAGAAGAACAAAGTTAGAGGAATCACACTACCTGGTATGAAGCTGTACTACAAGACCATAGTAATCAAAAAGCATGGTACTGGCATAGAAACAGACACATAGATCAATGGAACATAATAGAGAGCCCAGACATAAACCCACACCTTTATAGTCAATTAATATTCAATGGAGGAAGCAAGCATATATGATGGGCTAAAGATAGTTTATTCAAGAAATGGTGTTGGGAAAATTGAACAAATACATGCAGAAAAATTAAACTAGATCACCTTCTTACATCACATACAGCCATAGCCTATTAACTGGTCTTTATTCTACTCTGCTCTGTAATCTGTCTTCCATAGTTAGCATGTTGTGTCACTCCCTCATTTAAATCCCTCTAGGGTTTTTGCCTTTGCATATACAAATACAAGCACCTTCCTGTGGCCTACCAGAAGCTTCCCTCTATACTTGCTGGTCTCCTCTTCCTGCACTCACCCCTACTTACCTGACCTTACTCTGTCCACTTTGGCCTTTACTTTGTCCTTGAAGATACCAAAGTCTGGCCACCCTAGTGAATCAGCCCCTTGTCACCTTATATTACATATGTACTTTGTAGCACTTACTTATGCCTGAAATTATTTTACTTTATTATTTTTTGTTTAAAAGTTAACAGGATCCCCCACACTAAAATGTTGCACCTTTTAGGGCAGAGAACATAATTTTCTTTTTCACCAGTGATTCCCCAAAGCTTAGTGCCTGACAAAGAGTAGGTGTTAATGAATATTTGATGAGGAATTAACCAACAAGGTAATGATCATGTCCCACTTCATTAAATAACTCTACATAGTTGGGTTCATCAATGTAGCACATGCTTTTGTCATACAGAAATTAAAAGTTTTTCCAGTCACCACTCTTTTGCCTCATTCTCTAGTCTTTTTTTAAAATATATTTATTGATTATACCATTACAGTTGTTCTATTCCCCCCCTTCATTCCCCTC